>NC_061110.1:59444754-59757115 GCF_015104395.2 Macrobrachium nipponense | reverse complement strand
GACCTCGGGGAAGGATTGCCGCTCCCACCAGCAGAGCCCACGTCTCGGCTCGAGTCGTTTTGGGGCCCAAGAGGGAACCCAAACCGATGGTGGGTCTGCCGCGATCGGAGCTTGCCGATTCTGTCTTGAACCAGAGTCTCTCGTCTCCGGACAGGAAGGCTCTCTCAGTTCTGGCCGGTCGAACAAGCTACTTCCACCTCCTCTACTGCGACAGCGGCGTTTCTACATGTCTTCGGACACCGTATTTAAATACTCCTTCGGTCCTCCTGAGAGGTTTCGACCTCGACGAGGACTGCAATGAGTCGGAGGACGGTATCGGCTCTCTCCTGTCAGGTGTCGATCAGCCCCACCCAGACGACGTTCACAGTGGCGGCAGACCCTTACCTACAGTGAGAGTTCGTAACCCTCCTCGGGAAAACGTTTTCTCCTGACGATACGTTTTCCCAGACTCTGAGAGGCCATCGCCGCAAGGCGATGGCTGCTCCTACTCTTCTCCAACTGCTAGTTCCACTGGGAAGGCGAGCGAGTATCCAATTCCTCCCCCATTCCCTCTTTCCTTACGGCTACGAGGGAAATGGGAGGGATCCTACAGAGATTTCTCTGTAGGATCCCACGCTGGGGACTGCGCTACCGGGGGACCTTCGGGTCCTACCTGACGTAAGTCCCAGTCGTTGAGGAGGGATCCTGCCCCATCCTCGATTTCTACGGGAATCGAGAGGACCACCAGCCGATATCGTTTGACGAATTCGGTGGGGGTTTCGCAGAGTGCTTAGAATTCTACAGAATTTCTAGCGCATTTAGTGTTCGAGTTTTTTACGATCTCCAAACACTTAGGCGAGACCACGGTCCAAAGTGAGCGAGACGAGAATCCCCGATAATTGTTACACGATAATCGGGAACCTCGCCTATGCTCGAATTCCTGGAATGTCTAGCATTGGGAAGAAGAATGCTGCTGAAGAAGAGTATCTCACAGTAGGCGACCAACCTGGAATAGAGAAGAACGGATGGGAACATCCAGTTTGGCTTGAACTATCGTCTTTGGTATTCTGTTCACCATTGAAGCTTTCCTTCGAGGAAGACTTCTCCTTCTCTCTCTCTTTGATAGAGATCGAAGGTGGTCGATCTCCAATCCTTATTTTGTTTTCTTGAAGGAAAAGAATTTAGGATGGAGATCGTTGTTCAGAATCCTACAAATATACTACGTATATTAACCTCGCGACATGATTCTGCTAAGCAGTTGAATTGTCCGAGGGGTAGGCGCATATCCTAGTTACTCTACGGTTTGCGACTTAGACGAGGAGTATTCTAATTGAACTGCAACTCGGGGTTGCCTGCAACCTCCCAGGAGTTTCTAGTTTCAATTTTATATACTTATGGTTTTGTCACGACAACACCATTTTATACATTCAACTTCCCTGCCAGATATATACTTAGCTATAGACTCCGTCGTCTCCGACAGAATTTCAAATTTCGCGGCACACGCTACAGGTAGGTCAGGTGATCTACCGCCCTGCCTTGGGTGGCAGGACTAGGAACCATCCCCGTTTTCTAATCAGAATTCTTCTGTCGCCGGACCATCAACATTGTTGTTGGTTCCTCTCGATTGGTTTTTCTTTTTTCACCGGCAATTGATCTTCTTGACCGACTTTTGGTGACGTATCTGGATTGTTGATTGGCATACGCTTTTGTGGACTGTTTTGTGGACTTGATTTTGGATTTTTCTTTAAATATGTCTGACTCTTGGTATGGTGGTGAGACGTTGTGTGAATGTAGGCTGTAAGGTGAGGTTGCCGAAAGCTTCGGTATACCCTCACACGGTATGCAAGAGGTGCAGGGAGTATGAATGTCTTTTACTAATACTTGTAAAGAATGTGAGAACTTGAGTGAGAACGAATGGAAGAATCTAACTAATTATTTAAAAAAGTTTAGAAAGAGAAAGAGCGAGGAAGGCTTCTCATAGAAGTTTAAGTAGTTCTAGATCTGAACTAATTCCAAGCTTGGGATCTTCCCCAAGGGTAAGTATTGCTACTTCTCCTTCCATTGCAGCCCCTTCTCCTATTGCAGAACCTGTAGATCCAGCGAAAGAACTTGCAGATCTAAAAGCAGCCTTCAAAATAATGGAAACAAAATGGCTGCCATACAAGGTAAGGCTAGTGATTTGTCATAGACAGTATATAAGTGTCCCCAGTGTAGTGGAGGGGGCATCTGGTCGGCTCAGCAACGCTCCTAGGTCTAGACCTCTTCCAAGCTCACATGCCCAGAGGAGAAGGAATGTCGAAAGCCGAAAGGAGGTTGTGGAGAATCCCCACCGATCAGGTGTCCCTTCGGCGGTTTCTGTGACACCCCAGACTGCCAAGGACCGCTATTGTAAAAGCGTCCTAAGTGAGTGTTTCTCGTCGTCGGGATCTTCATCACCGAGACGTGATTGGAGAGATTCCGATCGATCTCGGCCTCTCAAGAGGAGTTGGAGGGCGCCGACTATTGACTCGAGCCTGAAAACTTCCCTGAGGAGTCCTCCATCGGGAGTTAAGAAGGCGAGAAGAGCCATTCTTCCAACCAGAGTGAGAAGGAGGCAGGAGGTGGAGGCTATGGACTCCTCCTCCTTCCTCCTCCTCCCGAAGAGGATAAAAGAGGAGGCTACAAAGAGGTTCATGATGGCGATGCAGGAACAGATTTCGTCATTTGTAGGAGTCCTGTCAAAGGAGCCTCCTAGAAGGAAAGACACTTCCCTTCCTATTAAAAGATCCTCCAGACGTATGGAGGTATCTACCACCAGGATCGATACTCCTACCCGAGGTGAGGTTTCCTGTACGAACCTGGATGAAACAATCAGACGTCTGGCACCGGCCAGGAGTGAGGAGTCACCCCAGGAGGCAGGAGCCAAGAGCCAGGAGTGAGGAGTCAACCAGGAGGCAGAGCCAAGAGCCAAGAGTGTGGAGGCATCCAGGCAAGAGGCAAGAGCCAGGAGGCTAGAGCCAGGAGGCAAGAGCCAGGAGGCAAGAGCCATGAGGCAGAGCCAGGAGGCAAGAGGCAGGAGTCAAGAGGCAGGAGCCAGGAGCCAGGAGGCAGGAGTCAAGAGGCAGGAGCCGGAGTCCGGAGTCCGAGTCAGGAGGCAGGAGTCCGGAGTCAGGAGGCAGAGGTAGGAGTCAGGAGTTAGGAGGCAGGAGTCAGCCAGGAGGCAGGATCAGGAGGCAAGAGTCAAGAGCCAGTAAGAGTCGGGATCGTTCCTGGAGGTTATGACTCTTCGCCAAATGGGAGCTCTCTCCTTCAGAACATAGGAGGTCTTGGAAGGACTCTTCCTCAAAACGGGAACGTTCTCCCTTCGTCGGATCGAGGGTTAGACGAGTTGTCTGACGACGATCCTCCTGCTAATGAGGGACTTTCTAGCTACAAAGTCTTGGCCTCTTTACTACTACAAGAGTTTGGAGATTCTCTTAGTCCTGCAGCTCCTCCTTCTCCTCGTTCGCTCTTTTCGAGCTCAGCTACGGCTAAATCGTCGGCCTTCTTGAAAATGAAGCCTGCGATATCAATGAAGAAGGCACTCCATTCTTTAGATTCTTGGATGGACAAGAAGAAGGAGTAGGAAAGACGGTATTCTGCATGCCTCCTTCCAGATTGCACGGAAGAGAGGTATTTGGTATGGGACAGGAGAGACTATGGGTCTTTCTTACCCGCCTCTGCAGATGCCGACTTTTCCAGTTAGTGGAGGCCTCTAGACGTCACTCCTTAGGATCGGTCAGAGCGACGTGGAGCACTTCAGAGTTGAACCACTTTCTAAAGGGACTTTTTGTCACTTTAGAAGTGTTCAATTTTCTGGATTGGTCGCTCGGAGTTCTGGCCAACAAATCTAAGGATCCGGAGTTTCTGAAGAACCAGAAATTCTCCATAGCGTACTGTCCTGCATGGACAAGGCAGTACAGGACGGTTCAGGTGAAGTGGCTTCACTTTCGGTGCTGGTCTCCTGAAAAAGAGATCAGTGTATGGTTCCCTTTTATCGAAAGGGTTTCTCCGAGCCAGAGGACTGCCTTACTGTTCGCCCCGCTATCAGATCATCTGTTTCCTTCTCAGTTGGTCAAGGATAATATCTCGCTCACTAACTGAGAGGCGACACAAGACCTACTTACTCAAACGTCCGAAGAAAGGACGACCGGTAGTGGCGACGGTTAAGAAGGAACCTCGTCCTACTCAGCAGCCCTTTTCGTGGAGGTGCAACGGCTCGTCCCCCTGCCAGAAAGAAGAGCTCTGAAAAGAGAGGAGGTCTTCATTTAGACCATTCAAGAAATCTAAGTGACTTGTTGCTCCTCCAAGCACCAGTGGGCGCCAGACTCTGAACTTTGCAGGAGTATGGGAACAAAGGGGAGCCGACCCTTGGTCAGTGTCGGTCCTGAAGAAGGGTATGTAATCCCCTTCGACGACAAACCGCCCCTAACATCTACGCCTCGGGAACTGTCAGCGAGGTACAGAGACCCGTTAATGCGAAAGACTCTCTTCAGATGTGGAGCAAATGTGGGAAAAAGAGGCCATCGAACTGGTACAAGATCACACTCCCCGGGATTTTACAATCGCCTTTTTCTAGTACCAAAGGCATCGGGGGGTGGAGGCCAGTTCTGGACGTAAGCGCTCTGAATCGCTTCGTACAGAAAAAGAAGTTTCGTATGGAAACGTCCGCCTCTGTCATGTCGGCGCTTCGCCCAGGAGATTGGATGGTCTCTCTGGACCTACAAGACGCCTATTTCCACGTTCCCATTCACCATCAGTCAAAGAAATATCTTCGCTTTGTGATAGGAGACAAGATCTTTCAATTCAGGGCTCTGTGCTTCGGTCTGTCTAGAGACCCCACAAGTATTTCACCAACCTGATGGCGAATGTAGCAAGATGGCTTCACCTAGAGGGGATAAACATCTCCCTCTACTTGGACGACTGGCTGATCAGGGCCAAGTCGAAGAGTCAGTGCTTGGAGGACTTGGAAGTAACAAGGAACATGATAGATTCGCTAGGGTTTGCTCGTCAACCTCGAGAAGTCACAACTGATCCCCAGCCAGAACTTGGTCTATCTGGGGATTCAGATGGATTCTCGGGGTTTTCGGGTTATATCCTTCGCGAGAAAGAATCGCTCTACGGTTTGTCGAGAATCTCGAGCTTCTTAGAGAGAAAGGACAGCTCAGCGAGGGATTACCTGAGCCTTTTAGGGACCCTGTCCTCATTGGAAAAGTTCTTCTCGCTAGGGAGACTTCACCTTCGCCCTCTTCAGTTTTCCTCAAAGTGTGGAGCTGGAAGACGGGTCAACTCTCGACATCTTCCAACTTCCACAAGAAGTAAAAGATCATCTGAGGTGGTGGATCCCTCAGCTGCAAAAGAACGAAGGCTTATCGCTTGCTCTGCAGAACCCAGACCAAGTGTTGTTTACCGACGCTTCGGAGTCGGGATGGGGAGCGACGCTGGGAGCAAGGGAGGTGTCAGGCACCTGGACAAAGGAACAGGTGTCCCTGGCACATCAATTGCAACGGAACTTGTGGCCATACACCTAGCCTTAAAGTCCTTCGAAAAGATAGTCAGAGACGGGGTAATACAGATCAACTCAGACAACACCACGGCTCTGGCTTTCATAAGAAAGCAAGGAGGCACGCACTCGTTTCTCCCTCTATCAGTTGACAAAACACCTGTTAACCTGGACGGAAGAAAGAGGCATAACTCTCCTCACAAGGTTTGTTCAAGGGATCAAAAATGTGAGAGCGGACAGACTGAGCAGGAGAAACCAGGTCCTTCCCACAGATGGACTCTTCACGAAGAAGTGTGTCGAAGTCTTTGGTCCCTGTGGGGGAGACCTCACATAGACCTGTTTGCGACGTTCCTCTCCAAAAGAATAGAGACCTTTTGCTCTCTAGTAGAGGATCCGAGAGCCTTCGCAATAGACGCGTTTCTCATGGATTGGTCGGGTGTGGACGCTTACGCCTTTCCCCCGTTCAAAATCCTGGGGGAAGTGCTCAGGAAGTTTGTAGCTTCGAAGAGCACGAAGTTGATACTCATAGCCCCATTTTGGCCAGCCCAGGAATGGTTCACGGAGGTACTGGAGTGGATAGTGGACTTCCCCAGATCGCTTCCAAAACAGACACGATCTACTCAGCAACCCCACTTCGAGAGGTTTCATCACAACCTCCCAGGTCTCGCTCTGGCTGCCTTTCGACTATCGAAAGACTTGTCAGAGCGGAGGCTTTTCTCGCGAGGCTGCGGGCTCTATCGCTAGAGCCCGCAGAGCTTCGACGAGAAGAGTATACCAGTCGAAGTGGGAAGTCTTTAGGAGGTGGTGTAAGGTTCAGAAGCTGTCCTCCTCCAGTACTCTATAGTGAATATTGCCGATTTCCTCCTCTTTCTGAGAAAGGAGTCACACCTATCTGTCTCGACAATAAAAGGATACCGAAGCATGCTGTCCTCGTTTTCAGGAATCGAGGCCTAGATATTTGCTAACGACAAAGATCTACACGATCTAATTAGATCTTTTGAGACGTCGAAAGCAGCTACTCCTAGAACACCTAGTTGGAATCTAGACGTGGTCCTGAAATTCCTTTCATCGGACAAATTCGAACCTTTACATCTGGCGTCCTTCCGCGACGTCACTAGGAAATGCTTGTTCCTGGTGGCTCTCGCTACAGCCAAGAGGACGAGCGAATTACACGCTCTGGATTCCACGGTGGGGTTCAAAGGAGATGCTGCCATCTGTTTCTTTCCAGACAATGTTTTCTGGCAAAGAACGCAAAACCCATCAAAAACCTTGGCCCAGAAGTTTGAGTAAAAGGCCATCTACCTGGTAGGCAGAGAGATAGAGAGATCTCTCTGTCCAGTGAGAGCTCTTAAATTCATTTAGAGAGGAAGAGACAGATGGGAGCTTGTCAACAAGGTCTTTGGGTGTGCAGTGAAGAACCCCAAACGACTCATGTCCAAGAACGCCTTGGCTTTCTTTGTGAGAAGCGTTATTACGGACGCTCACAAGAACTGCTCTGAGGCATCCTTCGGTCTTCTAAAGGTCAAGACGCATGAAGTAAGAGCAGTAGCAACGTCTTTGGCGTTCCAAAAGAATATGTCTCTGAAGAATATCATCGAGACTACATATTGGAGGTGCAATTCAGTGTTTGCATCTCATTATCTGAAGGACTGAGAGTGACCTATGAGAAGTGCTTCTCGCTAGGTCCTTTTGTATCAGCAGATACAGTACTGGGTCTTGGAGCAAAGACTGATCCTTAATTTTGTGTTTTTTATCGTACATAAAACCCTCTTGTCAGATATGCTTTGGTTTTCTAGTAGCAAGCTCACTACTGTCGCACGGGAGCAGAGTGTCATTGCTGGTAGGCGATCAAGGGTATGTATGACTAGTAGGGGAGTACAAAATTTTTTTTTGTATATGTTGTAATGAAGTGTAATTATGTTTCGTTTTTTGTTGTTTGTGAGGAGTTCGGGGATGACTCCTTACAATCTTAGAACTAACATGGATGTTAGGATCAGGTGATCGGGTCGGTTTTTTGTGCTCCTTGAACAAGGTGTATTGTCATGTAAGTGGAATAGCACCCAATGACAAAGGCCTTTAGGCTCTGCCGAGTAAGTGGATAAGACCCCATTGGCAGACCCACAAGAACTCTTAGCCATAGATCATTATCTCGCTGAGGCTCTTGAGGCTAAGCAGACTACAAGGCAGTAGCCGCGAAGTCTTCAGCCTAATAAGGTAGGAACCAAGGTTTTATAAATACCTACAACATGTTGTTTACCTGTCTATTTCAGTAGTTAGCTGTCTCTTACCCACCACCAATGGGTGCTAATCAGCTAAGTATATATCTGGCAGGGAAGTTGAATGTATAAAAATGATATTGTCATGTTACAATAAAGTTTTATACATACTTACCTGACAGATATATACGATTAATAGCCCACCCAGCCTCCCCGCAGGAGACAGGTGGAAGAGAAGAATTCTGATTAGAAAACGGGGATGGTTCCTAGTCCTGCCACCCAGGGCAGGGCGGTAGATCACCTGACCTACCTGTAGCGTGTGCCGCGAAATTTGAAATTCTGTCGGAGACGACGGAGTCTATAGCTAAGTATATATCTGTCAGGTAAGTATGTATAAAACTTTATTGTAACATGACAATATCATTTTCAACTTTTATATTTACCGAAATTCGTTTCGCCTAAATATAATTGCTCGAGCATATCTCTTATGCTCGGTGGTTCTAGCCGAACGCATTCCTTCGTGGAATAATGGATTACCTGGCAACTCAGGATGACGAGTCAGCGAGAGCTCAGGCTCAGCTACTGCGTATTGAACTGCCTGATAGCAGCTCAGTATCAGCTGGGCCTCCGAGATGCATGGTCATTTATGTCTCTCTCTCCCCTGCTTTGATTGACTACCGAACCGTATCTCTGCCCAACAATCATGGACTTAGGTCTCTGATTAACGGGGATTCTCGCAATAATGAAGGACCATCTACTGCTGTGACGCTCGATTCCATCGCCTTCGACATTGCGAGAATTTTCAACAGAGATATCTCTTGGACTCTTTCATTTCTTTCTGTTTACGCACGGTAACAGAAGTCTGTACTAGTCTCTCCCGCTGCATCGCACTGCGATAATGCGAATGATTTTGCAGACATCTGATTTGTCTTCAAAATATCTCGTATTCGTAGGTGTACAATTGTTCATTGTTCACACCCGAATTAACAGATGTTCAGAAGACATCGCCTACTCTCCGACCTGACAGCTCTACTTCCAAATGTTCAGCCATGAGAAGCAGTTCTTCAGGCGGCTCTCCCCTGTGTTTTCATTACTGAAGAACGCCCCGCTTTCATTGCATCTACGACTTCTCACCGGACAGCAATGAAATAGCGGTTAGCGTTTTCAGTCATTTGTAAGCACAGGTTATGAATCTTGAGAATCCTTCTCTCAATTCGTCTGTGAAGACGTAGGTTGCATTCAATGTCTACCTTCGTCTTCAACGTCACATAGTGTCGTTTCTCCTTAGCTGAGATTCAACAACTATGAGAATGTCTTGCCTTCAGGGACCTCGGTCTCTAGAAGGCAACTGACTTTCGCCTGTTGGGCACATGCCTTAAGAGAATCATCACCTCGCCGTCCGGCATTGGTGACAAACAAATACATTATTTGTTTGGTCTCTCTGCATAACCCTTTTAAAGGCGAAAGTCACGTGACTTACTCGGATGCTTGGACAACTTGCCTCCTACCGAACGCAGTCAGTCGGCAGCTGTCAGAGCGCCCAAGTCAGTTACGAACAACGCTGTTGACTTAGTTCGGTTGTTTCAGAGCAATCATAGCTTGTCACAGTACCCATACCATCGACACCCACCATGGAGTGTCGGTGTCCTATCCACTACCGAGAACTTCGCTGCATGGGGATAGGAGGATGCGAGAGACTTCGTGGCAAACGGACAGACCAGTATGGGTACTGGACATCACCGAAGTCGAGAAGAGGGATAGGTCATGCGACTATTCCCTTCTTTTCCTCTGAGGAAACTGCATGACTTCTCCTGCGAAGTCAAGCATCCAGGGGATGGGGATCCGGGACGCTCGATTTCGTACCGAACTTCGCAGCGAAGACTCAGAACCCTTCGGTCCCTGACGATTGGTTCGAGTCATTCACAATTCCCTCCCTAATGGACTTCACCGCCTTCGATGCGAAGGAGATGCTGCTTTGTTCGCAAGAACTTCTCCGTGGCGCAGGTACTGAAGGCAGGGGTCTGGTCCAACCAGACCACATGCACCTCCTTCTACCTTCGGGATATTGCCCACAGGTCCTTGGATCTTTTTACTTGGGACCCATGGTGGCTGCTCAACACGTTGTGTAGCGAACCCAGACCCTCGCAGGCTGAACAGCATCGAGTCCTGGTGTGACCGTAAGCATGGATGAGTGAATGAGAGTGTGACTGGCTCCTCTTCCCATCTTTTTCTTCCCCTCTATCTGTGGGTAGAGGGACACGGTCGTCACCCTGCTGGATAAGGACGAGATGCAGGTGAGCTACTCAACAGAGCCCCATCCTATCCCTTTCACTAGGGATAGGAGCGTATATCCACCACTTCCTCCAACAAGGGGGAGGAAGTGGATGCCAGCTTGAGACAAACCCATACTTTATGTTGCCTCTTGCAAACAGGAACAAGTTCTTGCTTGCTGGTACGAAGAGATACGCTTGCCTCTCTCTTAGTACTCGGCCCAGAGGTCTGACCATTGATCCTCTGTCCGATCAATCGGACAGAGGCTTGGATCCCTCCCTCGCTCTTACGACCAGGGAGGCATTCCAGGGATGGACGAACACCAGTCTGTTCATCAAAAGACTCAGATTCCTCCCACCAAGAAGTGAGTCTTCCTATTGTTAAAGGACCGATGGTTTGTATTACTTATCGGAACAAATGACAATTTGTCGAAAATTGCATTTTTCCTAACTATACAAACCTGAGGTCCTTTACATATAGTCCCTCTTCATGCCACCCCTCACTCTGTGTATTTTGCATGGGCCAAAAGCAAAAGTGATTTGTTTACCGTGCGACTGTCGGACAAGCAGTTAACTACCGTTCTCCCCTTGTTCAAAGCTTACGACCGTTCCAGCTGCCGCTAGCTACTTCCTATTGTTAAAGGACCTCAGGTTTGTATAGTTAGGAAAAATGCAATTTTCGACAAATTGTCATTTTACTGTTCGTTTCTCACTAAGGTAGTTTCACATGCACAAAGGCCTCACCTTCGTTTAATGCTCAGCTCTCTTCCTCTTCTTTTTCCCCCAAGAAAATCATCCAGGATGTCTTGAGTGCCCTTTCAGCCAAGGCTACTTAGGACATGTTAGCCCCGTCGGCCAGGAAACCTCGCTCTGTCTTCCAACCCAAGACCAAGAAAGAGACTCCTCTGAGGCAGGAGCCCTTTCGAGGAGGACCCACTGCCAGAGTTTCTTCAACCAGAGGATCTAGACCTTTTAAGAGAGGTAAAACCTTCTCTAGGTCAGTCAGAGGCAAGAAATAGCGATCAAGGACTCCAGACATCAGTGGGTGCCAGACTACTGAAATTTGCCGACGTCTGGGCCCACAAAGGGGCAGACAATTGGTCCCTATCGATTGTCAGCAAAGGATACCTCATTCCCTTCTCGTCAAGGCCACCGTTGACGACGACTCCGAGGGGCCTTACCTTACAGACCTTACATCTTGTTCGGGTTGCCCCAGGTCCCTCAGTGTGAGGCACCTCTAATGTCTACCAGAGAGTTGCTAGTACATCTTCCGGTATATTTTGCATCTTCCAATCTTGGATGGTCTGGGATGCAGTTTAGATATTTGTCGAGCTTATTCTTAAACACATCTACGCTCACTCCTGATATATTCCTCAGATGAGCTGGCAACGCATTGAATAGACGCTGCATTATCGATGCTGGTGCGTAGTGGATTTAATGTCCTGTGTGCTTTCCTTTATTTTTCTGGTATAGTTTTGGGCACTATTAATCTACCTCTGCTTGGCTTCTTTCTGATATTTTTAGTTCCATGATATTTTCTGCTATTCCTTCTATCTGTTTCCATGCCTGAATTATCATGTAGCGTTCTCTTCTCCTTTCTAGACTTATATGATTTTAAAGGATTGTAGTCTTTCCAGTAGTCAAGGGCGGTCTTTTTAACTTCTTCTATTCTAGCTGTAAAGGACCTTTGTACACTCTCTATTTGTGCAATATCCTTTTGATAGTGTGGGTACCATATCATATTGCAATATTCAAGTGGACTACGAACATATGTTTTATAAAGCATAATCATGTGTTCAGCTTTCTTGTTTTGAAGTGCCGTAACAACATTCCATTTTTGCTTTACATTTTGCCAACAGAATTGCTATTTGATCATTGCATAACATGTTCCTATTCATCATCACACCAAGGTTTTTAACTGCTTCCTTATTTGTGATTGTCCCCTCATTATTAGGTCTATATCATATAGCTTTCTTTCTCTGTCTCCATAATTTTATTGATTCAAATTTATCAGAGTTAAATACCAATCACTATTTACCTCTGCCCAATCATATACTTTGTTAAAGTCTCTTTTGTAGAGCGTTCCTATCTCATCACAAGTAATTTCTCTACTTATTCTTGTGTCATCTGCGAAACTACTCACTACCGATCCTTAACATTACTGTCTATGTCTTCAATCATAATAACAAACAGTATTGCAGCTAACACCGTACCTTGCAGCACACCGGATATTACCTTGGCTTCATCCGATTTCTCGTCGTTTGCAATAACTATCTGTTTTCTGTTGTGTAAAAATTCTTTTAACCATCTTCCTACTGTTAATCCACGATATTGTGTTTTCTAATTTTCTTCGCTAATATATTATGGTCTACTTTGTCAAAAGCTTTTGCAAAGTCTAGATAAACCACATCTGTTTCATTTCCGCTTTCATATTTTTGAATATGTTCTCACGGTGGACTAACAGTTGGGTTTGTGTACTTTTGCCGGGTATGAAACCATGTTGTCCTTTATTAAACAAATTATTTTTTAATAAATGTTTCATAATATTTTTCTTCATTACCCTTTCATACACTTTCATAATATGTGATGTTAGAGTCCACAGGAATATAAATTACTTGCCTCTAGTCTTGATCCACTTTTGAAAGTAGGGGTAATATATGCTAATTTGTGCTCATCATAAATCTTGCCTGTATCTACACTTTGTCTTAATAATATTGCAAGTGGCTTTGCGATAGAATGAACTACTTTCTTTAACAAAATAGCAGCACTCCATCAGGCCCTGCAGCAGCTCCATTTTTAATTCATTGAATAGCCTGCACAATATCAGCCTTCATAATATCTATGTCAGCTAAATATTCCTATTTTCATCCCTTCTATATCATTATCTTCATTATCTATTCTAGGGGTGAATTCTCTCTATAGCGTTCTGCCAATAAATGTTGCAAATTTCCTTTTTTTCATTCGTTAATCTCCCTTCAATTCTTAGAGGGACCTATTTCTATTCTTCGTATTCATCTTTTCTTCGCATATGAGTATAATAGTCTTTGGGATTTTGCGTTGATATTTAATAGGGTTTTTTCTTCCAAGTCCCGTTTTTTTCATTTTCTTTTGATTGTATAATCTTTTGTTCTGCATTTTCATATCTTACTTTTTAATTCTATAACTTCCATGCATTTTTTTCTTTTGCAAGACCTTTTTTCCACTTTCTGATTTTCTGGAACAAGATCCTTCTGTCTCTTGGTATGCATGACTGATGTTTACTTTTCTTCTTCGGTATATATTTATCCACTATTTTCTCTAATATTTTTATAATATCTCCGTATTTACCTTTATGTCATCACTTACGAAAAAGTTATCCCAATCTTTGTTTTAATTCTTCATTATTTCTGACCATTTTATATTTTTACTGTAGAAGTTGTATTTTCCATATCCTTCCCACTTTTCATTTCTTGCTTATCTCTGTTTTCACTTGCTTTGGGAATGGACTGTTAATTCTATGACATTATGGTCTGAAATACTCGCATTATAAACTATTATTTTTCTTTAACATAATTCATCTCGTTCACAAATACTAGTCTAAAGTATTTTCCTTTCTTGTTGGCAGGTGATTTATTTGTTGAATGTTGTATTCTAGTAGCATATCTAATAGCTTTTCGAATTGCCTCTTATCTTCTGCACTACTATTACTCTCTTTTTTATATGTATAAGTACATTCACAATCTCCTATTCGTTTCTTTCCATTCTACGAAAGGAAAGTTGAAGTCTCCAGATAGGAGAATAGGTCCAGTCCTTGTGATTTCTACATATATCATCCAATTTTTCTATATTAAGTCAAATTCTTTAGTAGTTAGGTCTATATATTACGATGTTCATTAATTTTTCAGATTCAAATTCTACCGCTATTAGTTCACATTCTGAGTTACTATATTTCTCATATATTTTTCCTTGTTTTTTGTCTTTCCCATATTGCGGTTCCCCTTGATTCACCTATTTTTTCTATCTGATCTATAAGTTTGGAACCCTTTTATTTGATCATCATTCCCAGTCTCTTGGGAATACCAGGTTTCACTTATATTCATTATATCTATTTTCTTTTCAATTTGGGTTAGAAGTTTCGTTCTAAGTAACTCTATTTTTCTTTTGAGTTACTCGTAACTAAACCCTGCACATTCATCACTATGATGGTTTGCGTGTTTTCTCCTTCATTTAATATTGGTAATAATAAGGATTTTCCCCCCATGTCTCTTTCTGTTCTGGTATGTTGTTCTTTTTTTTCATTTCCAGAAATTCTGACATTAAAAAATCCAACTTTTCCATAATATTTGTTCTTCCTTCATCATAATTATTCATTTTGTGTCTGAATTTGCAATTTTCTCCATATCTGCAATATCATCTTGCATAATAAAAACAGTTATTATCTCTTGAGTAGAATCTTGGAGCTGATGCATTGAAAATTTTTTTGCTGACAAACCTCTGCATATTTCGTTTGATGGCTTGCTTTTTTCTTTTACCTGATCTTCTTCATTCCTCTCTTTATTGTTTCTTTCTTATTTTGGATTTTATTACTTGATTGGTTATTTATATGATTATTTTTCATGGCTACAGAGTGCATATATTTACATTTTTTGTCGAACTTACATCCTTTTCCTTTTAGGTTTTTGCATATTTTTGGATGTAGATCTCTGCAATCATCCTCATGGCCATCTAGGTATTGCACATTTACCATATATTTTCATAGTTGTGACATACCATTAGGATGTTTGTAGTAACATTTTTCTCCAAATCTGCAATTCCCTCTTTCAAAAGGTTGCAGACTTTGTCTTTTTTGTATATTTTTTCCTCTTTCCCGTCATTGTGTAGATCTGGGTAGAGCCTCTTCGGCATTTTCTTTTGTGTTGTCATATCGTAATTTATTTTCTTCGTAGGTATGCTGCTTTATAGACCTCATATGTAGTATCAATGAGTACTCTGCATCCATACTTTTATCTTGTTCTTTGTTTTCCTTATCTTTTTCTGTCATTTCAGTTTTGTTTACTTCTCTTACGTTTTCCTCTTCTTCTTCTTCATCCTCAACTATTTGTACATTCAATCTTGATTTAATAACATTGTCTATCCATGGTAGACATGTTGAGCAAAAAATTCTTGTGTCTTTTCTCATATCTTGCATTACCTCAGCACACTGTGGATGGGTCGGAATGTTGCATGCAGCACATTTTCTGATTAGGTTTTGTGGATTAACAATGCTATACCACACCTTACACAGTTTACATGCTTTTGGCATTCTTTTTCCTAATGCATCAATTAGGATATTCACAAGGTTCACCTTATTCATTTTCTTTGTCGGAATATGTTGGTTTATGTATATTTTCTTTATGAGTCTCTTGACCACTTGGATTTTATTTGGAACTTCTTCAATTATTTTCAAGATGTTTTCAGTTGATTTGTTCCAGTTTGAAGGATTATATCCTTCTAATATATCTATGAATGCTTTTGTATCTTTTTGGTTAGGACTGTTGCTGATCTCATAGATGAGAAATGCCAGTTCCCTTCCTGTACCCATCGTATTGCGAATTTGCCAAGCAGTCTAAAAAAATCTATCTTAGCCATGTTTTCCCGCAGTTGGAACTTACTGCCATCTTGTTCTGATTTACAGTATTTCACTTTATAAACTAACTTAGAAGATGCTTTATCCTACTATTTTCACACCAATCTTATCACCGATAGTTCACGAACACTTCTAGATATTTCTCAAATTCTAGACGTATGTTAAACTTGTGATATCTGTTGATTAATCTGACTTCGGGCAGGAACGTCTCACCAAGCAAGATGACTACTACGAGAGAGCTGGTGGCCAGGTACAAGGAAGAAGAAGACGGGGACCAGAGGGGTACCGGCTAACACCGGTACTTCCTCTCCTAGTGCTAGAGGCTCTGCCACTACAACAGGTTCCGGCTCGGCCTCTCGTCCACGTGAGGTACCGAGTGTACGGTCAACCACGGGTGGCCGTGCAGCAAAGACCCAGACGCCAGAGCTCGCTCGGCGCCAGCATCAAGGCACGGAGCGGAAGGCTGGCAAGAGCCGCTCAGGTGACTCTTGCTAGACCAGCGATTGCTCTCGTAGCAGCCAGCTGGTTACCAGGGTTGCCGTGACGGTCCTAGACCGACTACGGGCGCAGGCTGGTAGGAGGTCCCCTCGATCACAGGAACCAGCCGCGGCTGGTTCCAGAGGTTCGACGCGCCGTGAGAATGGGCACCGGTCCCATCGCGACAGTGGTCTCTGCAGTTAGAGTCATTCCAGGGTCCTAAGAAGGAACCCAGAGCTTCTGTGGGGTTACCTTGGTCTTCCTTGTCCAAGGGTGTGTTGGGCCAGGTGAACAATCTTGTCTTGGGGCAAGAAAGGTCACTTAGGGCCAACAGATTGGACAAGCTGCTTCCCCCTCCTCTACTTCAAAGGAGACGATTCTACTTGCCTTCGGAGAACCCCTTGCCAACCAAACAGCTTGACCCAGAGCTAGTACGGCTAACTCCCGGCTTGCCTCTGCAGCATCTTCTGTTGGAGAACCTTTGGTTTCACACAGCATGAGGCAACAGCTTCAGACGCCACTGCTATGGCAGCTTTCGAGGCCATCTCCTGGCTGGATCTGTGGTCCCTCACAGTATCCAAAGTCGCTGCTTCTTGCGGACCAATAGTTCCCAGAGAAGACTAGGCTTTCAAGAGACTTTGTCAGTCTGGCGGTAGGGCTATTTCCTACCTGGCCCACCAGACTGCAAACCTGTGGGCTAACCTGGCTCTTAGGAGGGACACTGTCCTAAATTGTATAACCAGGTTGGTAGGCCCAGAGTTGGCATTGGGTCTCAGAAATGGACCATTGTTGGGTTCCTCTTCTCTCTTTCCTAGACATTTGGTGGATACTGCGTAAGACAAGCGTAGAGCTGAAGACAGTGATCATGTTGTCCACCAGGCAGTTGCCAAGACATCTGGGCCGTCTTGTGCAACTGCAGCTAGGACTCAGAGCCAAGCTAGCTCTTCCCCCAAAAAGACTCCTCCTCCTAGAGGGGCGCGAGGAGAGACCCAGCCTTCCTCCTTCGCTCCAAAGGGTGATCATCAGCCCCCTCTCAGCCCCCTTCTCTCACCAGAAGGGAGGTAAGTGAAAGAGGAGGAAAGGGTAACGCTAGGGACGGCATTTCCCCTCAGCTGCGGCCATCAGTGGAGGGGTGCCTGGCAAGCCATTGGGCAACATGGCAGCGCTACAGAGCCAAGACCTGGGTTGTGGATGTCCTTTGGGAAGGATATCATCTGCCCTTCGAGTCGAGGCCACCCCTCACTGACTGTCCGGTCCAACTTCAGATGTACATCCCTGGTTCTGCCAAGTATCTGGCACTTATAGAAAAAGTCCTATTAATGCTGAGCAAGATAGCTGTGGAAGTTGTTCGAGATCTGTCACCAGGGTTCTACAGCTGACTTTTCCTGGTGGAGAAGGTTACGGGAGGGGTGAAGACCAGTAATAGATCTCATCCCCCTTAACCGATTCGTTTGCCAGACTCGGTTCAAGATGGAGACGGCACGTTCCATGGTCACTACTATCAGGGAGAATGACTATGCTTTCTGTGTACCTGAAGGATGTGTATTTTCAGATGCCCATCCATCAATCCTCCAGGAGGTACCTCCGCTTTTCCTCGAGGGGACTGTGTTCCAATTCAGGGGACCTTGTTTCAAACTTTTGACCGCCCCTCAGGGGTTCACGCGAGTGTTCACCTCTGTGTGAACTTGGGCCCACTTGGTTGGGATATATTTCTTGAGGTATCTCGATGACTGGTTAGTCCTGGTGAGCGAGCTCTCGCAGTTGATACAGGACAGGGATTGACTTCTCAAATTTTGTCACGATATTGGGATTGTGATAAATTTCGAGAAGTTGGATCTCATTCCCAAGAAGAGGATAAAGTACCTGGGCATGCGGATCGACACTGTAGCAGCACAAGTCTTCCCTGCAGACTCGAGGATCAGCAAGTTCAGGAAGGCAGCTCAACTGCTTCTGTCTCGACAGGAACAACCAACTCGTCTTAGGGAGGTGTGATTGGTCACTTCTTGTCACCAAAGAAGTAAGCTGCTCACAGGTGTCTTCATCTGCGGTCTCTGCAATGGAGACTAAAAGACTGTTGGTCACAGGATCGGGATCCTCAATCTTTCCTCATCCCTCTAACGGAGGAAGTGAGGAAGGATTTAGCCTGATGGCCAGACGACAGGAACCTCGTAATAGAAGTGGAGTTGCACACTCCCCCTCCGGACATGCTTCTATTCTTGGATGCATCGAATGAGGGTTGGGGCACATACCTGGAGGAGTTGCTGACTGCCCGAGTGTGGAATCGTCATGACAAGCACCTTCACATCAACGTTCTGGAACTCAAGGTGGTTTTCTTAGCCCTCCAAAAGTTCTGGGATCTAGTGATGGGACACTCCATGGTGTTGATGAGCAACAACACCATGGTGGTGGCATATGTCAACAAACCGGGGGGCCTAGTGTCTCTCCTGTTGAGTGGGCTGTAGTGCACTCAGTAGAGCTGTCAGCCAGATACATTCCAGGCAAGAGGAATGTAGTGGCAGACGAGCTCAGCCACCAGAATCAGGTGATAGGGACCGAATGGTCTCTACACCCAGACATGGCGGAAAGACTGTTCGACCTTTGGGGGCATCCAACGGTGGAATGGGTGGCTGCAGAGGACGCGTTCCAACATCCGTGGGACAACCTCAAAGTCTACACCTTTCCCCCAGTCTGTCTGATTTGCAAGGTGATCAGCAGAGTGCTGGTCACCAGCAATCTTTGGATGATCCTAGTGGCGGCCATTTGGTACCCCGATGTGTTGGCTTTTCTCTCTGAGGCACCGTGAGAGATTCCCTCGTGGCACAGCCTTCTGTGTCAACCACACGTAGAATGGTACCATTTGGCAGAACAGTTCCTGTGTCTTCATGGCTGGCAGTTATCCACCTTCTCTTGCGAGCAAGAGGATTTTCTCACTGAGCAGCAACGGAGATGGCAGGATACCTCAGACAGCCCTGTGCAGCTGTATACCAAGGAAAGTGGTCCATCTTCTGTGGTTGGTGTTGTGGATGGAGTCTTTCTTCGCTCAGAGCCACTCTTCAACAGATCGCAGATTTTCTAGTCTTTCTTCACCAAGAGAAGCTCCTCTGTCTGTGCAGTTAAGGGCTACAAGTCTGCCTTGGCCTTGGTCCTGAAACTGCGAGCAGTGGATATATCATGTTCTATGGAGATATCTCTTTTATGAGGAGCTTCAAGAGGTCTTGTCCACCCAGGGAACTCAGGCCTCCTGAGTAGGATGTGACTCTCGTCTTAGGGAGCTTGACTCATGTATCCTACGAGCCTCTCCGAGAGTCGTCAGACAGTGATCTAACCCTCAAGACTGTCTTTTTCCTGGCCCTGGCATTGGCGAAGAGAGTAGGTGAGCTTCATGGTCTCTCTTATAATGTGAATCACTCGAGGGGATGGGAATCTCTTACTCTCGATTTCGTGCCGGATTTCGTAGCAAAGACTCAGAATCCTTCAGTCCCTGATGATAAATTCGAGTCCCTTAAAATCCCCTTCCTAGAGGACTTTTGTGGTAACAATCCAGACAAGATGCTACTGTTAGAGTGCTACGTTGCTATCTGAAGAGAACTTGGCATCTCCGGCCTGATTCTTGGCGCCTCTTCGTTAGCGCTGGGGTGACTAAGAAAGCGGTGTCCAAGAACACTATCCCTTTTTGGCTTTGTGAGGTGATCGGGAAAGCGTACTCCTCCGAAGGATGGTTCAACACTGGTTGGTTCCACAGGTACTGAAGGCAGGGGTTTGGTCCAACCAGGACCACTTCGCCTCCTTCTACCTTCAGGATATTTCTCATAGGTCCTTGGATACATTTTTCTTGGGACCCATGGTGGTTGCTCAAGTTGTGTAGCTTACCCAGCTCCTCTAACTGGACAAAGTTGCATCTCGCCTTGTGTAACCATATGAATGGGGGCCAATTAGAGTGTGACTGGCTTCTCTTCCTCCTTCATTCTCCGCTCTTCCTATGTGCAGACAGCAGCAATTGTCACATGCTGGAAAGGACGGTTGATGCAGGTAAGCTATATTACTGAGCTCCATTCTTTCCCTTTCATTAGGGTATAGAAGCACATATCTGTCCCTTCCCTAACTAGGGGGAAAAGGTTATTGTCATAAGACAAACCCAATAGTACTTGTATATTTGTCTTCTTGCTTCCGACTATAAGGTCTTGTTTGCTATTCACAAGAGGCTATGCTTGTCTCCCTCTTACGAATTGGTCCAGAGGTCTGGTCATTGGTCTTGCAGTTCTCATACTCTGATCAATTGGACAGAGGAAAGATTCACCCCCTTGCACTTACGACCAGGGTGGGAATCTTGGTTGGGCGAACACCATTCTGTTCAAAAGACTATCAGATTCCTCCCACCAATCAGTGAGTCTTCCTTATGTAAAGGACCAAGGGTTTGTATTACTTGTAGGAACAAATCACAATATTGCAATACACCACCTGAACACCTGAATTAGCCCTGGTCACCTGACCAACCCTAACAACACCCCACAAAAATTACCAGCACTTAGGTAAAATTTTAACTGTCTGCGCTACCAACGCTGCAGGTAAACACTGTTACCAAGTCACCTGTCTGTGGTTGGTGGCGCTGCCGCCAGCCGCCGGCCGACAGTGACTACTCCTGTCAATCGCTTTTTGTTCGCTCGCCTGTCAAGACGTTGCTTGCAGCGTGCAAACCTTTGGTCACAGCCCGACCCCCTACCACGTTGGATAAGATTGTTGTCACCCGTGCTTGTTTTGGATTTCGCCTGGGCTTTTCTCTGCTTGTTTTCTTTTGATAATGGACTCGGACCGTAAAATGGAATCAACTGCAAAGGATCCTCCCCCAACTAAGACTCCTCCCAGCCATCCCAGCGAAGATGCAGCAACTCATCGCTCCTGTACCGCCTGCAAACGGAGGATGAGTACACTCAAATACGATCGACATTCTTTGTGTATTTCATGTTGGCAAATTCAATGCAATTTAGGTCATCGATGTGACGAGTGTAAGGACTGGTCTATGGATCAAATGCAGGCATATATTAACCCTTAAATGCCTATTGGACGTATTTTACGTCGACTAAAATTGTCTGTCAAGTGCTTAATTGACCTATTGTACGTCGACTAAAAAGTTTTTTAAATATTCGTGGAAAAATAGTTATAGGCCTACTTGGCAAAATATTTTGAATCACGTGCCCTGAGAGATGCTGGGAGTTCACGGATCAAGCTGTTGTTTTGTCTACAAGCGTTACCCAGGCGTGCATGCACGAATTTCTTTCTTCTCGCACTAAAAAGCATCAGCGACACATCTCTGAAATTCTTGTCACATTGTCGTAATTTTGCACTGTTTTATATTAGCCATACATAAAGTTTTATATATGAAAATGTGTGCAATTTCATGTAAAAAAACAACCCATGGTTGTAGCTTTTATCAGTTTTGAAATATTTTCATATACATCACGATAAGTGCTAAAATTTCAACCTTTGGTCAACTTTGACTCGACCGAAATGGTTGAAAAACGCAATTGTAAGCTAAAACTCATACATTCTAGTAATATTCAATCATCTACCTTCATTTTGCAACAAATTGGAAAACACTAGCACGGTATTTCGATTTATGGTGGATTTTTAAAAAAACTTTTTCCTTACGTCCGCATAGTAACTGCCAAAAAAATAAGAAATTCTTTCGTCAGTTTGTCGTAATGTTTGCACCATTTTATATTAGCCGTTACATAAAGTTTTATATATGAAAATGTGTGCAATTTCATTTAAAATACAACGAAAAACAACCCATGGTTGTAGCTTTTATCAATTTTTGAAATATTTTTATATAAATCGTGATGTGCCAAAATTTCAACCTTTGGTCAACTTTGACTCTACCGAAATGGTCGAAAAACGCAATTGTAAGCTTAAACTCTTACATTTTAGTAATATTCAATCATTTACCTTCAGTTTACAACAAATTGGAAAACTCTAGCACAATATTTCGATTTATGGTGAATTTTTGAGAAAAACTTTTTCCTTACGTCCGCGCAGTAACTGCTGAAAAAATCAGAAATTCTTTCATCAGTTTGTCGTAATGTTTGCACCATTTTATATTAGCCGTTACATAAAGTTTTATATATGAAAATGTGCGCAATTTCATGTAGAATGCAGCGAAAAACAACCCATGGTTGTAGCTTTTATCAGTTTTGAAATATTTTCATATAAATCCCGATAAGTGCCAAAATTTCAACCTTCGGTCAACTTTGACTCGACCGAAATGGTCGAAAAACGCAATTGTAAGCTAAAACTCTTACATTCTAGTAATATTAAATCATTTACCTTCTTTTAGCAACAAATTGGAAAACTAGCACAATATTTCGATTTATGGTGAATTTTTTAGAAAAACTTTTTCCTTACGTCCGTGCGGTAACTGCCGAAAAATCAGAAATTCTTTCGTCAGTTTGCCGTAAAGTTTGCACCGTTTTATATTAGCCGTTACATAAAGTTTTATTTTCATACAATCAACTTACCTGTCAGATATATACATAGCTAAGACTCCGTCGTCCCCGACAGAAATTCAAATTTCGCGGCACACGCTGCAGGTAGGTCAGGTGATCTACCGTCCTGCCCTGGGTGGCAGGATTAGGAACCATTCCCGTTTTCTATTCATATTTTTTCTGTCGCTTGGAATGTAAACAACGTTTGCAGTTCCTCCTGACTTGATTTTTGGATTTCATCGCCATCGATCTTCTGGGCTATCTTTTGCAGGGAAGTACTGGATTTTTGGTTCGGCATACGCATATTAATTTGTTTTAATAACTTTGGCTTCGAAAATTTCGAAGAATTGTTTATGTGTAACTACCGAACTTTTCGGTAGACACTCACATAGTTTGCAAGAAGGAAAATTTTAATATTTATTCATAACAACGTGTAGTAAATGTTAGAATTGATTGAGCTAACTTCCTTCTTGAGGAAGTAAGGAATAGAATAGTTACGCTTCCTTTAGAAGTTTTTATAGCTCTCGTACTAACGAGCAGTTAGAGCATTAACAATACTAGTAGTGTTGTATCCTCATCTTCTTACTTCACAGAATCTTCAAATTCATATTGCAATTTGAAGACAAAGGAATGTAGCTCAAAATACGAGCTATTGAAAGGTAAGAAGTGATTTTAGTGTTAGTGCAGTGGAGGGTGCGTTCTGATCGGCTCTGTTTCGCTCCCAGGCCTAGACCTCTTCCAAGCTCACATACCCAGAGGAGAAGGAAAGTCGAAAGCCTTACGGAGGTTATGGAGAATCCCCACCGATCAGGCGTCCCCTCGGCAGGATCTGTAGAACGTCCCAGACTGCCAAGTTCGCCATTGGAAAGGCGTCCTAATTAGTAGAGGGTGCGTTCGATCGGCTCTGTCTCGCTCTCAGGCCTAGACCTCTTCCAAACTCACAAGCCCAGAGGAGAAGGAAAGTCGAAAGCCTTACGGAGGTTATGGAGAATCCCCACTGATCGGGCGTTCCCTCGGCAGGATCTGTAAAACGTCCCAGACTGCCAGGGATAGCCATTGGAAAGGCATCCTTTAAAAAGTGCGTCTCTTCATCTTACATCCGAAAAGACGAAGAATGTACATGTTTGGAGTTCGGACGATCTGGCTCGTTCTCTGAAAACTAAGAGAACACTGACTCACTGAGCGAGAGCGAGAGGCTGAGAGCCAGCCAGCAAGCTAGCGCGAGCCACGTTCCAACAGCCAGCAGCGAGCCGCGTTCCAACAGACTAGCGCGAGCCGCGTTCCAACAGACTAGCGCGAGCCTCGTTCATACAGATAAACGCGGGCCGCGTTCCAGCAACTGAGTGCGAGCCGCGTTCCAGAACTTTTTTCCTGGCGCAAGGCGCCTTCAAAGAGAAAACAGACGGCTAGACTGAGGAGCCTTATAGTAGAGTGGCAATCAGAAGGATGCTTCCATTGAACGTTTACTGGCAAGAGGCTCGTATAACAAGACTAGAGGCGCTCGGATCTATCAGGGCGCACGGGACCTTCCACGCAAGCGGAAAGGAGCGAGTCTCCTTTCTAGCGTGCGGAACATTCCAGGCGCGCGGAACTATCCAGACGCCAGGCGCTAGGCGCAAGGATCCAGACGCCAGGCGTCAGAAGATTCCAAAATCTTCATTTGAGAGAGAGGTCAGTCGCGAGACTCCTCTTTGAGTTTTGTCAGAAGGATTCTGATACTAAGAGAAGCCCCTTTTCATTATTCAGAAGACTCCTGTGTTAGGCAGTTCCTCTCAATGTGGGCTCTCTCCTTCATCCATGCTCTTCCCTCGTTTTGAGGAGGCAAGAGCTTTGGGAGTTTTTCTTAATAAGAATCTCATCGACGTTTGGGTATGATGGCGGATAGGAAATATCTACTTCCTTCCGTAAACCCTAGTGATGAACAGGAATTCTGTCTCTTCCGCGATTTATGAGGAAATCACGAAGTTTTAAAGAGTTCCTGGATTAACTTCCTTCCTTAAGGATATATATATACTCTTTCTTTCGTTCTATTAACGAAAAGAACGAAGATAGTAGAAGGTAGTAGAGTTTCTGCTGTATGAGAATACGATGCGGTCAAATCATAAACACATACCGTAGTTACTTCTTTTCTGTGCAACTCAATTACCAGTATCTTTCTACGACTTTCCTAGGAAGGACTACGCTTAAAGGGATTGTTAAGACAACACCTACTTAGCTTCTAGATTTATCGAAGTCTTGTTTCGCTTAAATATGCTTTAATAAGAACTTCCTGAAGTTCGATAATAATTTTATAAAATTCCTTTATTAAATGGAGTAGCTGGCAACTCTGGAAGAGTAAGGCCAGACGGCTAACGGGGACTGCTTTCGCTGAGAGCCTGAGACCAGCGCAGTACGCCAGTTACTGTCAGTACCATGTAGGTGCCAGTCATGAGCGGTTGGGTGTATCTCTCTCTCCTGCGGGATGGAATAACTATCTGTATCTCTCCCCTACAATCGCGGTCTTAACCTTGGATTGAGGGGATAGTTAAGCTAACATAAATAAAATATTGTATGCCTTTTGCTAAGAAGCTTTCAATAAGAGAGATAGTACAACCTTTCAATGCTGTTTACCGTAGGTAACATTATTAAAGGATTCTATCGCAGCAGAACATTATATTATGTAATGCTCTCAGGCTTACGAAAGCATAGCTTATTAGAGTACCTGCTCAGAAGAAGATGGATGAGTCGGATGGGAAACATTCTCTTTGGGGCAGAACTTGTTTCCCTGAATGGACTATACTACGTATATAAAGCTTTTTCCTACTAAGAACGGAATTAACATGTGAAAGGATGTCGGGTACCATAAAGGCACAGGTGTTCTGGCACATAACAAAAAGAATTAGAAGGAAGCGCCAGTCTGGTGCAATGCGCCAGAAGTGCCAACCTGGCGCAATGCTCCATAAGCGCCAGCCTGGCGCAAAATTTGCGCCAGAAGCGCCAGCGTGGTGCAATTTTGCGCCAGAAGCGCCAGCCTGGCGCAAATTTGCACCAGAAGTGCCAGCCTGGCGCAGTGAGCCAAGAGCACCATCCAAGATTTTCTCGTTTTAGCGAGTTATTAACCTAAGAGTCCAGTAGCCTCTCGGACACCAGGCTCGGTAACGGCAAGATTCGTTCCGGATTTCGTTACCCATTTAATCACTTAGGCCAATTCCACGACTCTCTCATATCGCATAGAACATCGAGAATCTCTTTTTTCTCGCTCCTGTTCGCGTTAACAAAGAGAACCTTCTCGATCGACGATAATAACTGTTAACGTATGTCTAACATTTATTGGAAAGAGTTGTGAGAACCTGCGGAAAGTCTTCTTCATAGATCTCTTAGCAAGGTAGAAGACGAACAGGCTTCCTATAGACTGCTTCCTTTTCCTCGAACCAAGAGAGGTAGCAATATACGCCATCTTTATTTTATAGAAAGGGGAATAAACTTTAGTCTTTTTTCCCCTAAATATAAATTCTTTACAGAATTTAAGATAAAGGGTGTCAAAGAAAGAGAGGATAATACTTTATGCCTCATTTTGGCCTTAGAAAGGTTGGATTCACAGAGGTCACGTTCTTCTCACAACAAGTTTTTTCCAAGAGAGTCTGGATATTCTATCAGCATCTATTATAAATGGGCCTTAACAACCTCTCCACTATGAGTCTGTCTGCGTGTAGACTGACCAGAAGTGGACATGAATGAGAGGATTTTTCAAGGTAAATGACAATAGTCATGGACAAGATATAGAATTGCTGCAGATTGTGCTAGAGGGAATGGAGGACTGTCCTCTTCGATACCTCTGTGAACCACATAGCGGTTTTTCTTCCCTTTCAGAGGGAACAATCACCTTTGTATATATCTGTTATCAAAGAACGCAGTAAAAAGCTATACTCTGTCTCTATAAAGGGATTGGAGATAGCAGAGGATTAAGATCTTCGGGATCTTATACGATACCTCAATATGACAAGAGTAGGATATCATGTACTTCTAATGGTATCTTTTTTGTGGCCACAGATTCTATGTTCCGACAAGATGGAACTGCTCCTCATCAAACTTCTTTGAGAAATTTTTATGAGGGAATTCTTTGTTTCTCTTGGTCCCAAACGATCAAGAAGACAAGTGAATTTTTTTTTTTTTTTTTGTTTTTTGGAGCATTGGAATCTCGCATCAGATTCTATGGAGATTAGCAATGGGTTCTTGCCAGCATAGTAGTCTGGCAAAAGAACTAAAACCCCCTATTCCTGATTCAATGTTTTCAGATAGAGGGTGGGGGCGGTTTCGTTGTCCAGGCAGGGTACTTACGTTTTCATCTACAGTAGAATGGTTAAAACGTTTGCCTACAGAGTCTTTGGAATGCGATGACGGCTCGAAATGCTTCCCAGAAGGTGTTCAGAGGGATACAATAAGGAGCTAGAAATCAGGAGTACTCCCAATTTCAGCTCGGAGTCTCCTTTGACTTCCAAGCTTCTTCCCTTCCTTCGGACAAGGATAGGGAAGACTTCTGCCAACGAGAAGCCTCTTCAACAGGTAAGAGAGATCTCGTGAGCAAGGGAAGTACTCAAGAAGGATCCTCCTCGGAGGAAGACTTATCTCTCATACTGTTAGATATCCTATCGTATACTGGATGTAGCTGACTACAATCACCTCCCCTTGCCGGAGAGGCCAAAGCTCTAAGTGGAAGAATTTCTTCCACCCTTCTCCAGTCTTGTGATTTACTATTGTGGATGTTCAGGACTTTCGGACAATGTAGTGCCAACCAGGAGCCTTATGCTAAAACAGGCGTAAAAAACGCCAGAGGCAGACAGCCCCAAGAACACTGTCATTGTCTGATGAGGAGAAAGACTGGGCCTATAACCTGACACAGATGCGCTAGATGCGAACATATAGGACAGATAAGAGTGTCCGATGTGGACATTGCCAGACATCCTCGAGACTCTATCAAGCTCGAAGCTCCGGCAAGTGGGGAGGAGCCAACCAGGCGCGAGGCGCCAGGCAGGAGCGAGGCGCCAGGCAGGCGCGAGGCGCCAGGCAGGCGCGAGGTACCAGCCAGCCGCGAAGCTCCAGGCAGGCGCAAGGCGCCACTCCAACCGGGCGCGAGACGCCAACCAGGCGCGAGGCGCCAGCCAGGCGTGAGCAGCCAGCCAGGCGCGAGCAGCCAGCCAGGCGCGAAGCTCCAGGCAGGCACAAAGCGCCAACCTGGCGCGAGACGCCAGCCAGGCGCGAGGCGCCAGCCAGGCGGGAGGCGCCAGCCAGGCGCAAGCCAGGCTCTAGACGCGAATCTCCAGCTAAGACGCGAGGCGTCAACCAGATGTGAGGCGCCAGTCAAGCGAAAGGCACCAGACAAGCGCTAGGCGCCAACCAAGAGCGAAGCACCAGCCAGGCGCGAGGTTCCTGCCAGGCTTCAGGCTTCAGTCGGGAGAGATCCATTTCAAGAAAGCCCTGGTCTTCTTTGAAACATGGAGATCTCCTAAGCACTTCATAAGTGACTTGATTCCTTCAAACAGCTGAGAATTAAAAGCGCAGGAAGTGCTCGCTTTTGCAAATTCTTGTTCTTTACATAACAATATGTCATATAAGACATATTAGCTGTGTTGTACGGTAGAGGCAACTCTGTGTTGACTTCTCATTACACAAAGGATGTCAAGTTAACCTACGAGAGATCCTTCTCTTTGGTTTATCGTTTCTGCGGATACGTTACTGGGATAAGGAGCCGACACTGATCCTTAACTTTGAGTTAAAGTTTTTTAACTAGTGAAATTATTGGGGTTTTTGAAAGGAGTGTGGGGATAACTCTTTCCAATTTGAGCGCAAACCCTCGTGTTAGGATCAGGTGATCGGGATCGGTGTTGCGCTCCTTCATAATGTATTGTCATAGAAGTGGTCCAGTACCCATTGACAAAGTCCTTTCAGGCTCTGCCGAGTAAGCGGTTCATATCCCATCGGCAGACCCACAAGAACTCTTAGCCATAGATCACATATCTCGCTAAAGTCTTGAGGTGATGCAGACTACTGGGCAACAGCCACGAAGTCTACCACCACATCAGATAGGAACCAAGGTTTATTTATACCTACAACATATGTTGTTTACCTGTCTATTCCATGTTAGCTGTCTCTTACCCTCCACCAAAGGGTGTCAATCAGCTATGTATATATCTGACAGGAAGTTTGATTGTATGAAAATGATAATTGTTTATAATACAATAAAGTTTCATACATACTTACCTGGCAGATATATACGATTAATGGCCCACCCAGCCTCCCCGCGGAGACAGGTGGAAGAGAAAAAATATGAATAGAAACGGGAATGGGTTCCTAATCCTGCCACCCAGGGCAGGACGGTAGTCACCTGACCTACCTGCAGCGTGTGCCGCGAAATTTGAATTTCTGTCGGGGACGACGGAGTCTTAGCTATGTATATATCTGCCAGGTAAGTATGTATGAAACTTTATTGTATTATAACAATATCATATTTGAAAATGTGTGCAATTTCATGTAGAATACAACTATAAATAACTCATGGTTGTAGCTTTCATCATTTTTGAAAAATTTGCATATAAATCACGATAAATAGAAAAAATTCGGCATTCGGTCAACTTTAACTTGACTGAAATGGTCGAAAAATGCAATTGTAAGCTAAAACTCTTACAGTCTAGTAATATTCTATCAATTACCTTCATTTTTCAACAAACGGGAAGTCTCTAGCACAATATTTCGATTTATGGTGAATTTTTGAAAAAAAACTTTTTATGTCCTCGCATTACCAATTCATGCATCATTTTTTTTTTATTTTCTCTGTGTTGCTTTGATCGTTTTACAATTTGTTATATACCAAAATCATTGCAATTTAGCGTACAATACAAAAAAAATGAACTCATTAGCTTTAACCGTTTTGCTAACAGCGTGATTTGTATACAATTATTTATTATTTTTTTTGCGCTGTCATATATTCCAATATTTATATATGATAATGATATATTGCAATACACCCCCTGAACACCTGAACAAGCCCTGGTCACTTACCAGCCCGAACCCTCATTTATTAAAAATTTACCAAATCTTTGGTTAAAACAAATGATCAGTGTTGCCAATCTCCTGGCAAACACCCTCGTTACCTAGTTACCAGCTCACCGCTGGTAGCCCTGCCTCACGGGCCAGTCACACCTGCCCTCTCACGTCAATCACTTATTGTTCGCGGTGGAGTACAGATGTATCCACAGCGAACTCCTTTTTGGTCTTGCCCGGCCTTCATTTGCGCCTTTGATTTGATTGATTTTGGTGACGAATTACGCATCCCTTTGGATTACGGTTGGATTGCTCTTAATACCTTGTCATTAGACATTGATTCTGCAAAGGAAGAAACAACACAGGCTACGACAACGACTACTGCATTCTCGGCCACGACATCACAGAAAACGACGAGCTGAAGTTCAACAATGTATCGTCTTTGCCAACAATGCAAGAAAAGGATGAGTACCTTAAGACACGATAATCATTCCTTATGCGTAAATTGTAGGCCTGTTCAATGTAATGTAAAGACCAGATGTGTGGAATGTCAGGAGTGGTCTTTGGACCGTATGTTAGGGTATCTCAAACATAGGAAAAGTCTTGTATTAAGAAGTAAGCGTAGGCAGGAAGAGACTAACATAGACCAAGATAAAGACTTAGAGACAGCGCTCTTTAAGAGACTCGAGAGTAGGCTGACATCGAGTATGACGTCTCTGTTTACCGATTTTATGTCAAGATTGAGGATAGATGGAGCAATAGGGGTACTGAAATTACTAATCGTTCTTTTTCAGCTCCCCTGCCTGTTCCAGAGACAGCCCTAACCGGTGCTGGGGGTTATGGGGATACGCAAGCCCACAGGGCAGGATCTGCCGTCCCCCCTGGCGCGGAGCAGGCAGTGTTGGCAGCAGATTCCCCTTCCCTCGATGTGTAAGTTCTTAGGATGATGAAAAATTAGGTCAGATACAGACGAGTAGGGATAATAGGCTACATAGTGTTTAGGAAGAGAAGTGCAGACTACTTCGGGTCGGTTTTCTATTAAAAGTAGTAGTTTATAGAGGGACAGTGTCCTTAGAGCCTCTTTGGGCTTTTTCCTGCTTCGAGTTCCTTGCATCAGAAGCTTTTAGGCCATGGTTGGTCTTTCAGATCTGGTTTCGGGTCTGTCGGGTTCTGAAGGGTCGAGTACTGCTCCTTCGTCTTTAAGGTTACTTTCCTCTACTTAAACGATACGATAATTGTTAATATCAATTCTCCGTTCAATGCATATTGACTTACGATATTCAGTATGGAGAGAAATCGAATAAAATTAATTACTGCTAGCCTAGTGTTCACGATGATATGTCGTATGCATATTCAGTAGCCTAGCCTAGCCTAAAGTATTTGCTGTACTACATATCGGTAGTTATTTTTTTTTGTGGGTAACGCTGTAGGCTCAAGGCATTCTGACTTCGGATAATTCAGTACAGGTGTAATTGAAAACTAACGAGAATCCGATCTGAGGATAATTCAATATGAATGTAATCGAACAGAATGAAGATCGGATTCTGTCTGACTAAAGCATTATAATTGTATTATATGAATCATCATATTAGCGTAGTATAAACACTAACTCGGCAGTCATTCACGCTGGAATCAGCGGATGACGAATACGGGTTTGCGTCGCCGTATCCATCTCATTCTGTCCTGATTGGCTAGCATGACTAACGTAACAACTCTTCCTCACTTATGCCAGGTTTGTACAAACATCTTGAAGGAGACGTGTGTTCAACTATGTTGACATTTAACATTGTTAATAAGGTATCTATCTTGTGGCATATAATCAGATGCCAGATATAAGGAATTCGTATGTATGACGTCTTCATACGTTTAACAGACTAATTGCCATCAGTAATTACATTGCGCTTATGTCAATTACAGTTACAAGTTATTACCAGTCGTATTATCAAATTACAGTGACAACTGAAATTAATATTAGGCCTAATAAAGTTAATTTCATTACCTTAAAATATTAATATTTTTACTTTTCAATTAAATTACAATTACACTAGCTTGTCATCAAACAGCACTATTGTAAGGAGGTGTGGCTTAGACAGACAAGGATGCCGGCTAGTCTGTTTTTTCCTTGGCTCCAGATTCAACCATATCACTTAGTCTCGGCTAATGTTTTTGTCCCTAGTAGCATATTAATGAATATCTGGATACTTAACTTATGGAACAAAGTCATACTGTTGGTCTTACGATGTAATTTAAGGCCAAAATTTGACTAATACGTCTCATTGGAAGCTAGTTTTTCCCTCGGGTTAGATGGCGTTAAATTTAAGGTTCCGTTCGTTTTCACTCGTTTTCATAGGTATTACGAACCTTACACTTTATATACTTTATTAATCCTTTGTCGGTGTGAAAACAACAGTAATGAGCTCTTTCATGCTATTAGTTTTCTTTTACCCCGGCTGCGTTTGAATTCATACAAAAGCTTGGGACTTCTGTCCAGGTTGCTGATGCACGTAATTTTGCCTTATTAGCTTCAGCTACATTTATAACATGAATACAGTAATTACCGTCGCACGCGGATGAATACAATAACGGATGTTGCTATCGGATTCGATTACTGTCGCACGCGGATCAATACAATAAAGTAATGTTGTTATAGGAGTTGATCGCATTAGCAACAAGTTTTCGTTCGGTTGTTCATAGCTGTACGCAGTTATACGAGTATATTATCGTTAAGATAATACCTTTTTAACTTAGAAGAGGGTGCATTTACGGAGGTGGAGATGTTAGATGATTGTAATTTCTCTCTCTCTCTCTCTCTCTCTCTCTCTCTCTCTCTCTCTCTCTCTCTCTCTCTCTCTCTCTCTCTCTCTCTTACTTTCCTGATTTCATATTCTCTCATCCTATTTTCCACGCTCTCCTAACACTGGACTCATTGTACAACAGAGAGGTTTTTTTCCTGTTAACACTGGACTCATTGTTACAACAGAACGAGGTTTTTTTCCTGTTACACCTTTTCAAACTTTTCTGTCAATTTCCCTTCAGCGCTGACTGACCTCATAGGTCCCAATACTCGGCCTTTGGCCTAAATTCTATTTTTAAACCCAACAATCTCGCTGTCTGAGTTAGTATTAGAGTAGAGAGCGAATATTAGGGATATGTAGAAGGTATTCATGATATGATATATCACAAGAGGATTTTAAGTATTAGGACAGATAGGAAAGAACATGTCTGGGTCTATCTGAGGGTATTCTTCCAAGGGCCAACCAGGCAGAGAACAGACAGGCAGGTACAACACTACAGGAGAGGACATCACTACGAATGACGACACCATCGTAGACGCACCGATGGACATGGTTTTCTCCTCCGTACATGAGAGGCCTAAGGCCACATGGGAGGTCTTCAGTTTCCCTCCATACATGATAGGCCGAGAACCACATGGGAGGTCTTCAGATTCCCTCCATACATGAGAGGCCGAGAGCCACATGGGAGGTCTTCAGTTTTTCCTCTACTCAGGTGAGGCACATAGCCAGCTGAGAGGAAACAGGTTTGTATCACTCCTGCACTCAATGAGTTTTGACCTTAGGGTAGAGGTGCAGGGAGTTTTTCCCTCCACATATGGGAGGCCTAGAAGGCCACACATGGGAGATTAGTTTGGACGAGTGGCAAATGAACTTGAGACTGACTCGCGTACTCAATTATATTGACTGACAACTGGTACAGTGGAGGGCCGGGCAGATTTGTTTCCCCACCTCCAAATTAATGTTGTTAATCGGGCTTGTTCAGGTGTTCAGGGGGTGTAGTGCAATATGAAGTTTTTATTGTAAAACTAATATTGTAATACCTACCTGAACACCTGAATGATTCCCACCCTCCTCCCCTCCCATACAGAGTTATTGAGTTATGATTGATATGAGAGGGCAGGTGTGACTGGCCCGTGAGGCAGGGCTACCAGCGGTGGGCTGGTAACCCGGTAACAAGGGTGTTTGCCAGGAGGTTGGCAACACTGATCATTTGTTTTAACCAAAGATTTGGTAAATTTTTAATAAATGAGGGTTCGGGCTGGTAAGTGACCAGGGCTTGTTCAGGTGTTCAGGTAGGTATTACAATATTAGTTTGTTCATGAAACTTACCTGTCAGATATATATATAGCTGTATTCTCTGAAGTCCGACAGAATTTCTAAAAACTTACGACACACGTAGTGGGAGTAGGGTGGTTAGTTACCCATGGTTTCCCTTTCGCCGCTGGGAGGCGGGTATCAGGAACCATTCCCATTTTCTATCAGATTTCTTCTGTCGCCGGTGTTGTAAACAACTGTTTACAGCACCTCCGCCTCAGGATTTCAGAAAACTTTTCATTGGCTTGAGTATCCTCTTGACTTTTTGGTTTTTTGTTATTGGATCGATAGCCTGGCATACGTGACTTTGGATTGTTTTGATTTTGGCTTGGTTTTTTCCTTAAATATGTCTGGTTCTAGTTCGTCTAGCGCCAGGGTGTGTATGAAAGATGAATGCAAGGTGAGGCTACCAAAGGCCTTGGTTGATCCTCACACAGTGTGTAAAGATTGTAGGGGACAAGTTTGTAGGTATGATTTTCGCTGCAATGAGTGCGCAAGTTTGAGTGATGTGCAATGGAAGATGTATGAATCCTACGTTAATAAATTAGAGCGTGACAGGATCAGGAGGTCTTCCTCCAGGAGTAAATCGGGTAGCAGACAGGGTGTTAATGTAACCCCTTCTAACCCTCCTTTAGATTTTGTGTCTCCTAACCCCGTAGTGTTGCCTTCGGGCCCTCAAGTGGTGTCTGCAGAGGGTAATGCCCTTTCGCTTATTTTGGATTCATTGAAAACGCTTGAATCTAAAGTTCTTGCCCTTGAAAACAGGCAAAGTGCTAAGTGCAGTGATAGTGCCCCTAGTGAAGTGGAGGGGGCGTCAGATCGGCCCTATAGCGCCTCTAGGCTGGAACCTCTGCCGGACTCCCAGGACTCAGGGAGAGGGCATGTCGAAGGCCGAAGGAGGGTTACGGGGATCCCCCACCGATCTGACGTCCCTTCAGCAGTTCCTGTGGACGCATCCCAGGCTGCTAAGGAGCATGCTCGAGCACGCATCCTGAAAGATTGTTTCTCGTCTTCAGACGCGTCCTCCCCGCGCAAGGGGTGGGAATCTCGTCCGGATTCGCGGCCTTTGAAAAGGACTTTTCAAGATCAAGACGCTTCACGTCATGCTTTGTCTGATTGGCATTCTTCTCCGGAAAGCGTAGCCTTTCCGCCCCAGAAGAAGTCTAGGACGTCATCTGATGATGACGCCTTCGAGCGCCCCAGTTGCTCTAGAGCCAAGGCTGTTCCTTGGAGAAGGAAGAAGGCGTCCCCTCGCCCCTCGCCTTCTCACAGGCACAGCTCTTCTCCTCGTAAGGAGACTTCTCAGACTGAGATAATCCTTGCTATGCAACGGCAACTGGACGCTTTACTTAAGCAGAAGGAGACGGTTCCTCGTCGCAAGAAGGACGACAGACTTCCGATCAAGAGAACAAGACAGTCTTCTCCGCCTGCTCCTCTTTCGCCCCCGTCTCCTGGTATTTCGCCCTCTAGACTTCGTTCTTCTCCCCAGTGTTCGTCTAGAGGTGGCGGTAGACGTCATGAAAGAGAGAGGTTTCATCACGCTCCCCTCTCTTCTCGACGAGAGGACGCTCGGCATTCCGATCTCGACGTTTCTGCTGGCGACGATGTAGTTCCTGTCGGACGAACTTCAGTACGTTCTGCTCCTCTTCGACATGCTCGTGTCGACGCTCAATGGGACGCTCGTCAGGTGGCAGGCCCTGTTTCTTCGCGGGACGTTCGTAGGGACGCTTCGCGGGACGTTAGGAGAGACGCTCCGCTCGACGCTTCTTTTGACGCTTCGCTGGACGCTCGGTTGGACGCTGATTTGGACGCTTCGTTGGACGCTTCTTTTGACGCTAGGTTGGACGCTCCAATGGACGCTAGTAAACATAGTCGTAAGAGCACTTTGGACGCGAATGTGGAAGTTCGCGATCACTCGGAAGCCGTTCCCGAGTCTTTTGCTGACGCTTCACGTCTTCCTACAACTTCAAGATCTCCTCAAGTTTTGATTTCTGACCCTGTGACTGTTAAGGGTCCGCTACCCTCTTCTTCTCGACATCGTTCTGACATGAGACTTGGAGCGAAAGGACTTTTGCCTCTTCCTTCGGGGTTTCACTCGGGTAAGGAAGAAGGGGAATTAAGCTGTTCTTCTGAGGATGTTGACGAAGAACAACCTTCGACGTCGGCTTCTTCAGACTACCAAGTATTGGCTCGGCTGCTCCGTGATTCGTTTGGGGATACCTTCCTTCCTTCTGCCCCTCCTTCTCCTCCATCGCAGTTTTCGTCGTCGAAAGCAAGCAAGACGCCAGGGTTTGTGAAAATGAAGACGTCGTTGTCTACCAAGAGAGCTTTCCGTAAGGTTAACACCTGGATGGAGTCTAGGAAAGCGAAGGGAAGGACCACTTTCGCCCTGCCTCCGTCTAGACTTAGCGGTAAGGCAGGGATGTGGTATGAAACCGGCGAAGAGTTAGGATTGAAGGTTTCTACTTCAGCGCAAGGAGATTTCGCCAGCGTTGTGGATGCCTCAAGGAGATCTCTTTTAGCTTCAGCGAAAGTGTCGTGGACGACTTCGGAACTTGACCATTTGTTGAAGGGCCTTTTTAGGTCCTTGGAAGTCTTCAACTTCTTAGACTGGTGTCTCAGAGTTTTAGACAACCAGTCTCGTAAGCCAGATTCGATCAGCTTGGGGGAGCTGTCCAGTGTATTGTCATGCATGGACAAGGCCATCAGGGATGGCTCAGAGGAGTTAGCTTCTCATTTTTCAGCAGGCGTGTTGAAGAAAAGATCGCTTTATTGCAATTTTGCGGCTAAGTCTGTCTCTCCCTCACAGAGGACAGAACTTTTGTATGCGCTTTTTTCGAGTCATCTCTTCCCCCAGGCTATGGTGAAGGATCTGGCAGTAAGTCTGCAGGAAAAAGCCACTCAAGACCTTTTGGCTCAGTCGTCGAGACATCCTGCTGGCCCTTCCACTTCTTCAGGAGTCCAATCGAATAGAAAGCAGAAGCCCTTTCGTGGAGGGACTTCTGCTAGATCTTCACCCCGAGGAAGGAGTCTTCCTAGAGGTAGAGCCCCGGCTAAGTCTAGGGGCAAGAAGTGAGAGATCCTTCTTTCAGTCACCGGTAGGAGCCAGGCTGCAGTTGTTTGGAGAGGCCTGGAGAGAAAGAGAGGCGGACACCTGGTCTCTCAACATCATAGAGAAGGGGTACAAGATCCCTTTCGTAAAGTCGCCCCCGCTGACTTCCACTCCCAGGGACTTGTCCCCGTCGTATCCTCGAGAAAAGCGGAAGATACTCTTCGACCTGCTCGAGCAGATGCTCGAGAAGCGAGCAGTGGAACAGGTCTTAGACCTGGCAACGCCAGGATTTTACAACAGATTGTTTCTTGTACCGAAACAATCGGGAGGGTGGCGGCCGGTCTTGGACGTAAGTCGTCTAAACCTCTTTATAGAGAAGCAGAGGTTCAAGATGGAGACACCTCAGTCAGTTCTGGGGGCCTTAAGACCTGGAGATTGGATGGTATCACTCGACCTGCAGGACGCCTACTTTCACGTCCCAATACATCCCCAATCTATGAAGTACCTTCGGTTCGTCCTGAAAGGAAAGGTCTTTCAGTTCAGGGCTCTTTGTTTCGGACTGAGTACGGCCCCATTTGTCTTCACCATCTTAATGAAGAATGTAGCGCGGTGGCTCCATCTTTCCAACATCAGGATCTCGCTCTACCTGGACGACTGGCTTATACGAGCCTCTTCGCAGACCCGGTGCCTGAAGGACCTGCAAACGACTCTGTCTTTAGCTGCGTCCCTGGGACTTCTGGTGAACTTCGAAAAGTCACATCTGACCCCAACACAGTCCATCGTGTATCTGGGGATTCAGATGGATTCAGTGGCTTTTCGGGCTTTTCCGTCCCAGGAACGTCAGCAACAAGGCATAGAAAAAGTGTCAGCCTTTCTAGGGAAGGATTCATGCTCGGTGAGGGAATGGATGAGTCTGCTGGGGACCATTTCCTCGCTGGAGAAGTTTGTTTCCCTGGGGAGGCTACACCTCCGACCTCTTCAATTCTTCCTGTCGGACAACTGGACAGACAAGGACAACTTCGACATGATGTTAACCATCTCAGAAGAGGTAAAGAGCCATCTAAGATGGTGGCTTGATCCGTGGAAGCTGTCAGAGGGCATATCCCTCAAGCTTCGGAACCCCGACCTAGTGTTGTTCTCCGATGCGTCATCCACGGGGTGGGGAGCAACACTAGGGGGGAGGAAGTGTCAGGCACCTGGAGAGTGGAAACAGGTAGACCTGGCATATCAACTTCAAAGAGCTGGCAGCTATTCAGTTAGCGCTCCAGTTCTTTCAGGACAAAGTCTCCCGTCGAGTAGTCCAAGTCAACTCGGACAACACCACAGCCCTGGCATACTTGAAGAAACAAGGAGGAACACACTCTCGCTCCCTGTTCGCTCTAGCGAAAGAGATTCTGCTTAGGGCAAAGGCGAGAGAGATCACGATCTTGACAAGGTTCATTGCCGGAGTCGAGAACGTCCGTGCGGATCTCCTCAGTCGACAAGGACAGTTGCTGCCGACAGAGTGGACCCTCAATCAGGACGTATGCCAGGAGCTGTGGGGTCTTTGGGGATGTCCTTTGGTGGACATTTTTGCAACCTCAAGAACGGCGAGACTTCCTCTTTACTGCTCCCCAGTTCTCGATCCGGGGGCAGTAGCAGTAGACGCCCTTTTATGGGATTGGACGGGCCTAGATCTCTACGCATTTCCCCCCTTCAAGATTCTGGGGGAAGTGATGAGAAAGTTCGCAGCTTCGGAGGGGACGAGGTTGACGTTAATCGCCCCCTTTTGGCCCGCAGCAAACTGGTTCACAGAGGTGATGTCCTACCTGGTGGATTTTCCTAGATCTCTTCCGTTAAGGAGAGATCTACTCAAACAGCCCCACTTCGAGAGGTACCACAAAAACCTCTCCGCTCTGAGTCTGACTGTGTTCAGACTATCAAGAAGTTGGCCAGAGCGAGAGGTTTTTCGAAACCTGTGGCTAAAGCTATCGCCACCGCGAGGAGACCTTCATCAATCGCGGTTTACCAATCGAAGTGGGCAGCTTTTAGAAGCTGGTGTAGAAAGAAAGGAGTTTCCTCTACCACAACCTCTGTGAGCCAGATCGCCGACTTCCTACTTTATCTTAGACGAGATCTGAAGCTTGCAGTGTCAACCATTAAAGGCTACAGAAGTGTCTTATCTGTGGTTTTTCGCCATAGAGGTCTTGACCTCGCTAATAACAAGGATCTCCATGATCTATTGAGATCTTTCGAGACCACCAAGGTGCCGCTACCAAAGTTACCTTCGTGGAACCTAGACGTGGTCCTCAAGTTTTTAATGTCAAGTCGCTTTGAACCTCTCTACTCTACATCTTTGCGAGATTTGACGAAGAAAACTGTATTCCTAACTGCTCTGGCGACGGCGAAGAGAGTTAGCGAGATACAGGCTATTAGTAAACACGTCGGCTTCAAAGGGCATAATGCGGTCTGCTCTTTGGGTATGTCATTTCTGGCTAAGAACGAAAACCCTTCCAATCCTTGGCCTAAAACGTTCGAGATCAAGGGTATGGCAGAGATCATTGGTCAAGAGCCAGAAAGAGTCCTGTGTCCTGTTAGGGCTCTTAGAGAATATCTTCGTAGAACAAAGGATTGTAGAGGTTCTGCGGAGAACTTATGGTGTTCGGTCAAGAGACCAAATATGCCTATGTGCAAGAATGCACTGGCATTCTTTTTAAGAAACACCATAAAGGAGGCGCACTCTTCTTGCAAAGACAGTGACTTTAGGCTGTTAAAAGTTAACGCTCACGAAGTAAGGGCTATTTCGACATCGATAGCCTTTCAGAAGAATATGGCCCTCAAAGACATTTTAAGTGCCACTTTTTGGAGGAGTAACTCAGTGTTCGCCTCACACTACCTACGGGAGGTGAGAACGACATATGAAAACTGTTACTCTCTTGGACCATACGTCGCCGCAGACACTATTTTGGGGGCAGGAGGTAGCACTCATCCTTTCCCATAGAAAAGGGTAGGTGAGTTTTAAATAATTGTAATGTTTATGGTTGTAGGGTCGGCCGCCGAATGCAGTCATCCCTTCTTTTAGCCTTTGGTATATGGGAGTATTTTGTTAGGCTAACTTAGGTGGTGGTTTTGCCTCGTTGCCCTCAGAAGTATGGTCATGGTCTAGTCACGTTGTGGTCTCGTCCCCCCCGTTGACAGATCATCTAGAGCGCACCAACTACACAGGTCACTACCTTGTTGGTAACTCTAGTGAAGCTGATGCAGGCTTGGGTGACAGTAATCACGAAGTCAGCTATGCTAACAGGTAAGGAACCAAGATGTCAATCATCTACATTTATATGTTTCCTGAAATCCTTTTCTGTCTCTCCCACCGCCAAAGGTGGGATTCAGCTATATATATATCTGACAGGTAAGTTTCATGAACAAAATGATATTAAGATACAATAAAGTTTGTTCATACTTACCTGGCAGATATATATATATTAAGTACCCACCCACCTCCCCTCAGGAGACAGTGGAGATAGAAATCTGATAGAAAATGGGAATGGTTCCTGATACCCGCCTCCCAGCGGCGGGAATGGGTACTAACCACCCTACTCCCACTACGTGTGTCGTAAGTTTTTAGAAATTCTGTCGGACTTCAGAGAATACAGCTATATATATATCTGCCTTGTAAGTATGAACAAACTTTATTGTATCTTAACAATATCATTTTTACAATAAAAACTTCATATTGCAATACACCCCCTGAACACCTGAACAAGCCCGATTAACAACATTAATTTGGAGGTGGGGAAACAAATCTGCCCGGCCCTCCACTGTACCAGTTGTCAGTCAATATAATTGAGTACGCGAGTCAGTCTCAAGTTCATTATTGTTTTCTCGTTTTTCATAGATTAGTCTGCCTACTTTTTCTGGTGTATGTCTGGGTTTGGTGTACTATCCCTGGTAAGTATGTTTTTTTTTTTTTAGCAGCTCAGCTCCCTCATTGCGACTCCTAGATTCATCACTCACCTTCAGTGGATGTCAGGAAAGATCTACCCTTGGAACTTATTCTTCACACATGGGAGGCTAACAGCCACATGGGAGATGTTTAGTTCCACTCCATACATGAGAGGTATATGATACCACATGGGAGGTTTCTGGAAGGATCTGCCCTTGGGACTTATCCTCTATACATGGGAGGCTATACAGCCACATGTGAGGTGTATAGTTCCCCTCCACATATGAGAAGTTTATGATACTTCATGGGAGGTTAGACGTGACCAAGACAAGACTTACTGATCAGATTAACGTTGAGGTACTCGTTCCTTCCGTTTCTCACCTGATCATTGATGGAAGGTGAGTTAACAGTATTAATCCAAGGTAATATTTTAATGAGTTTATACTAATGAATGTACATCGAGTGGTCGGGCTGAAACGATGAATGAGCCCACCTCCATTTAAATGCTGTAAATCGGGCTAATTCAGGTGTTCAGGTGGTGTATTGGAATATGGAGTTTTCATATTGAAACTAGTATTGTAATACCTACCTGAACACCTGAATGACACCCACCCTCCTCCCCTCGTCAAATGATTAATGATTTAGTGATTGATGGGAGTAGTCGCTGTCGGCTGGCGGCGTGGACAGGTGACTCGGTAACAATGTTTACCTGCAGCGTTGGTAGTGCTGGCAGTTAAAATTTTACCTAAGTGTTGGTAATTTTTGTGGGGTGTTGTTCGGGCTGGTCAGGTGTTCAGGTAGGTATTACAATATTTGTTTTAATATGAAAACTCCATTTTCATACATTCAACTTACCTGTCAGATATATACTTAGCTATAGACTCCGTCGTCCCCAATAGAAATTCGAATTTCGCGGCACACGCTACAGGTAGGTAGGTCAGGTGATCTACCGTCCCGCCGCTGGGTGGCAGGAATAGGAACCATTACCTTCTAGAATTAGATTTTCTCTATTGGTTGGAATGTAAACATACGTTTGCGGTTCCTCCTGACTTGATTTTCATGTTTCATCGCCATTGATCTTCTGGGCTGTCTTTTGCAGGGAAGTACTGGGTCTTTGGTTCGGCATACGCTTTTATTAACTTTTTAATGAATTTTGCTTCGAAATTTCGAAGAAAATATTAAGTGAAACTACCGAAATTATCGGTAGACACTCAAATAGTTTGCAATAAAGGGCATTATTAATATTTATTCATTATTACATGTAATAAAGGTTACAACTTTATTGAGGAAATATTAAACTCTAATTTCCTACTTTAGGAAGTCAGAAAAGCATATAACTAGATACGCTTACTTTAGAAGCTTTAATAGCGTTTGTGCTAACGAGCAGTTAGAGTATTAGCAGTACTAGTAGTTGTTGCATCCTCATCACCTTCTTACTCCACAGAAACTACAAATTATATATGCAGATTTGAAGATAATGGATGTAGCTCAAAATGCGAGCTCTTAAAAGGTAAAAAGTGAATATAGTGTTCCCCATTGAAGTGGAGGGTGCGTCTGATCGGCTCTGTCTCGCTCCCAGGTCTAGACCTCTTCCAAACTCACAAGCCCAGAGGAGAAGGAATGTCGAAAGCCGCACGGAGGTTTCAGAGAATCCCCACCGATCAGGCGTCCCCTCGGCAGACTCTGTAGAACGTCCCAGACTGCCAAGTTCGCCATTGGAAAGGCGTCCTAAAATAGTGGAGGGTGCGTTCCGATCGGCTCTGTCTCACTCTCAGGCCTAGACCTCTTCCAAGCTCACAAGCCCAGAGGAGAAGGAATGTCGAAAGCCTTAAGGAGGTTTCAGAGAATCCCCACCGGTCAGGCGTCCCCTCGGCAGGATCTGTAGTAGCGTCCCAGACTGCCAAGGATAGTCGTTGGAAAGGCATCCTAAAACAGTGTTTTTTTTCGTCATCCGAGTCTTCATCGAAAGGAAAATGGGGTGGAGTTCTGACAAGCTGTCGAGACCTTCTAAAAGATCGTGGAAATCGCCAGCTTTGGATTCTAGCCCGGAAATTTTTCCGGAAGACTATCCACCTGAGAAGAAGAAGAAAGACATTTATTCATTAAATCCTCCTTCCCCTAGATCGGATACGGAGAAAGAAGACGACGCTATGAAGATCCTAGGAGAAAGGCAACAGTAGATATCTTCGTTAATAGAAGTTTTGAAGAAGGATCCTCCCAGGAGAAAGGATCGCTTCCTTCCCGTTAAGAAATCCTGTCCGATAGAAGTCTTTGACAGCTCGGACGAGGCGGCCAGGCGCAAATCGCCGACAAGGCGAGAGGATTCTAAAGAGGCGCCTGAAGAGGCTGAAATGAGGCACAAAGCGTCTGAAACGAGACGCAAAGAGCCTGAGGCGCCTGAAACGAGGCGCAAAGCGCCTGAGGCGCCTGAAACGAGGCGCAAAGCTCCTGAAGCACCTGAAGCGCCTGAAATGAGGCGCAAAGCGCCTGAAGCGTCTGAAACAAGGCGCAAAGCGCCTTAAGCGCCTGAAACGCCTGAAGTGCCTGAAATGAGGCGCAAAGCGCCTGAAGCGAGGCGCAAAGCGCCTGAAGCGCCTGAGATGAGGCGCAAAGCGCCTGAAGCTATAAACCAGGATCTTCATCGGATATGGAGTTAGAGCCTGATTCTTGCGAAAGGTGAAAGACATTCGAGGCTTCTCCTGATAAGGACGGGAGTTGTTGCACGGGCGGCCGTCGCCCTTCTCAGGATAGTCTTAATGCAAGTAAAGGCAAGAGCAAGATCGGCTTTTTTTCCTGGCGGGGACTCAAGATGTCGCACAGGCGGCCGTAGCCCTTGTCAGGTTAGAATCGGTACTGCTAAAAGCTCTTCACCTTACGAAAGGAGGCGCTCTCCTCCGGTTGCTCATTCTTCTCCCAACTTGATGGACAGGAAATGGAAGATAGATCGGAATTGGAAGCCAATAAGGGAGCAGGTCTCTCAGTTTATAAGACCTTAGCGACCTTTTTTATTGAAAAAATTAGTTCATTAATAATAAGACGATATTAAAATCTTCCCCCTTCTAAAATAATGCAACCAACCATTTACAGAAAGAGTGGCAATCATTTGCAAATTGAACAAGATTCGTACGAGTTCTCATTCATTGATTAGAGGCTCTTCCAGATAATAGAGGCGTAGAATACGGCCTTATATCCAAGAGAATAAAAATTTGAGGGATTCTCTTCGATCCTAGGGTTGTCATTGCGATCTCTTTCGCTAATACTAATTAGTGTTTATTGACAAAAAGAACGAAGAGGGCAAGATTTCTATTCTCTCTCTGCATCGGAGAGGAAAGAATGTAATAAGAAGACTTGGTGTATACGATTACTGAATGACAAGTCATATGCGCATACCATAGTTGCCTTTGTGGTTTGCTACGGAATTATCTATATCCTTACAGGATTTTCCTGGTAAGGACTTCGCTTAAAAGGTTTGTTACGACAATACCTACTCAGCTTTGGTATTTAACAAAGGTTGTTTGGCTTAAATTTGCATTATTGAGAGCTTCCTTAGGCTCGAGAATAGTTTTATTATATTCCTTCATTGAATGAAGTAACTGGCAACTCAGGATGAATGCAGCCAGGCAGCGAACGAGACGGCCGGGCTGTCATTGTAAGGCCAATACAGTACCATCCAGTTCTCGGTCATGAGCAGTCGGTTACATCTCTCTCTCCAACGGGATCGAATGGTTAACCGTATATTCCCCCTACAATCATGGACTTAGTCTCGAATGGAGGGGATAGTTAAGCTAACATAAATAAAATATTGTCTGCCTTTTGCTAAGAAGCTTTCAATAAGAAAGATATTATAACCTTTCAATGCTGTTTACCGTAGGTAACATTATTAAAGAATTCTAACGCAGCAGAACATTATATTATATAATGCTCTCATGCTTACGAAAGCATGGCTTATTAGAATACATGCTTAGTGAGAAGATGGATGTAGTAAAGAATTCACGTTAAGACTACGGTATGGTCAAGTCTTTCGAGAAACGCACACAACCTTTTTAGAATTGGATATTGCTCAAGAGAAGATGGATGAGTGGGATGGGAAACATTCTCTTCGTGGCAGAAATGGTTTCCCTGAATAAACTATATACTATGTATATAAGAGTTTTTTGCTACTAAGAACGGAATTAACATGTGAAAGGAAGTCGGGTACCATAAAGGCACAGCTGTTCTGGCACATAACATAAAGAGAATTAGAAGAAAGCGCCAGCCTGGCGCCCAACCTGGCGCAATGCGCCAGAAGCACCAGCCTGGCACAAAATTGCGCCAGAAGCGCCAGCCTGGCGCAATGAGCCAAGAGCACCATCCAAGATATTTTCTCGTTTTAGCGAGTTATTAACCTAAGAGTCCAGTAGCCTCTCAGACAGCACGCTCGGTAACGGCAAGGTTCGTTCCTGATTTCGTTACCCATTTAATCACTTAGGCCAATTCCACGACTCATATCGCAAAGTGCATCGAGAATCTCTTTTTTTGCTCCTGTTCGCGTTAACAAAGAGAACCTATTTGGAAAACAGACAGGGAATGTAACGATCCTTAAGAGGTTTGATGCAAGATTTTGCATGTCCGTGAGAACCTTCTCGATCGATGATAATAACTGTTAACGTATGTCTAACATTTATTGGAAAGAGTTGTGAGAACCTGCGGAAAGTCTTCTTCATAGATCTCTTAGCAAGGTAGAAGACGAACAGGCTTCCTATAAACTGCTGCTTTTTCCTCGAACCAAGAGAGGTAGCAATATACGCCATCTTTATTTTATAGAAAGGGGAATAAACTTTAGTCTTTTTTCCCCTAAATATAAATTCTTTACAGAATTTAAGATAAAGGGCGTCAAAGAAAGAGAGGATAATTACTTATGCCTCATTTTGGCTTTAGAGAGGTTGGATTCACAACAGAGGTCACGTTCTTTCTCACAGCATGTTTTGGAAGTCTTTTCCAAGACAGTCTGAATATTCTATCAGCATCTATTATAAATGGACCTTAACAACCTCTCCACTCTGAGTCTGTCTGCGTGCAGACTGACCAGAAGTGGACATGAATGAGAGGATTTTTCAAGGTAAGTGACAATAGTCATGGACAAGATATAGAATTGCTGCAGATCGTGCTAGAGGGAATGAGGAAACTGTCCTCTTCCGATACCTCTGTGAACCACATAGCGGTTTTTTCTTCCCTTTCAGAGGGAAGAATCACCTTTGTATATATCTGCTATCAAAGAACGCAGTAAAAGGCTATACTTTGTCTCTACAAAGGGAATTGGAGATAGCAGAGGATTAAGATCTTTGGGATCTTATACGATACCTCAATATGACAAGAGTAGGATATCATGTACTTCTAATGGGATCTTTTTTGTGGCCACAGATTCCATGTTCCGACAAGATGGAACTGCTCCTCATCAAACTTCTTTGAGAAATTTTTATGAGGGAATTCTTTGTTTCTCTTGGTCCTAAACGATCAAGAAGACAAGTGAATTTTTTGAGCATTGGAATCTCGCATCAGATTCTATGGAGACTAGGCAATGGGTTCTTGCCAGCATAGTATGTCTGGCAAAAGAACTAAAACCCCCTATTCCTGATTCAGTGTTTTCAGATAGAGGTTTCGTTGTCCAGGCAGGGTACTTACGTTTTCATCTACAGTAGAATGATTCAAACGTTTGCCTACGGAGTCTTTGGAATGCGATGACGGCTCGAAATGCTTCCCAGAAGGTGTTCAGAGGGATACAATAAAGAGCTAGAAATCAGGAGTACTCCCAATTTCAGCTCGGAGTCGCCTTCGACTTCCAGGCTTCTTCCCTTCCTTCGGGCAAGGATTGGGAAGATTCTGCAACGAGAAACCCCTTCAACATGTAAGAAGAGATCTCGTGAGCAACAGAAGTATTCAAGAAGGACCCTCCTCGGAGGAAGACTCTTATCTCTCGTACGGTTAGATATCCTATCTTCTACGGGATGTAGCTGCTACAATCACCTCCCCTTGCCAGAGAGGCCAAAGCTCAAAGTGGAAGAACTTCTTCCACTCTTCTCCAGTCTCCTGATAAACTATTGTGGATGTTCAGGACTTTTGGACAATGTAGCGCCAACCAGGTGCCATATGCCCAAAAACAGGTCGTACAAAAAACGCCAGAGGCAAACAGTCCCAAGAACACTGTCATTGTCTGAGGAGAAAGAGCAGGCCTACAACCTGGCACAGATGTGCTAGAGGTGAACAAATCGGACAGATAAGAGTGTCTGATGTGGACATCGCCAGACATCCTTGAGACTCTACCAAGCTTGAAACTCCGGCAAGTGGGGGGGAGCCAGCCAGGCGCGAGGCGCCAGGCAGGCGCGAGGCCCCAGCCAGGTGCCAGGCGCCAGCCAGGCGCAAGCCAGGCTCTAGGCTTCCTCCAGAAGAGATCCATTTCAAAGGAAGCCCTGGTCTTCTTTGAAATAAGTGTGATCACTAAAGCACTTCATGAATAACTTGATGATTCCTTCAAACAGCTGAGAATTAAAAGCGCTTGAAGTGCGAGCTTTTATGAATTCTTGTTCGTTCCATAACAATATGTCGTGAAGGACATATTAGCTGTAACTTACGGGAGATGCAACTCTGTGTTGACTTCCCTTTTCACGAAGGAGGTCAAGTTGATCTACGAGAGATCCTTCTCTCTTGGTTTTACGTGTCTACGGATACGTTGCTGGGATAGGGAGCCGACACTGATCCTTAACTAAGTGAGTTAATTTTTATGTTAACATAGTGTTTTTTTTCTTTGGTTTGTTTGAAAGGAGTTTGGGGATAGCTCTTTTCAAACTAAGAACAAACCCTCGTGTTAGGATCAGGTGATCGGGATCGGTGTTGTGCTCCTTAATTATGCCCCTAGGCATAGGTGTATTGTCATGTAAGTGGATAAGACCCCATTGACAAATGACCATTAGATTCTGTCGAGTAAGTGGATAAGACCCCATTGACAGATCTACAAGAACTCTTAGCCATAGGTCACATCCTCGCTGAGGCTCTTGAGCCGAAGCAGACTACTAGCAATAGCTAGGAAGTCGACCCTTTATCTAAACACATAGGAACCAAGGTTTGATTTATTTATTACCTACAACGTATGTTGTTTACCTGTCTAATCAGTAAATAGCAGTCTCTTACCCACCACCAATGGGTGCTAATCAGCTGAGTATATATCTGACAGGTAAGTTGAATGTATGAAAATATTGTTATGATACAATAAAGTTTCATACATACTTACATGGCAGATATATACGATTATGGCCCACCCAGCCTCCCCGCAGGAGACAGGTGGAAGAGAAAATCTGGTTCTAGAAGGTAATGGTTCCTATTCCTGCCACCCAGCGGCGGGATGGTAGATCACCTGACCTACCTGCCTGTAGCGTGTGCCGCGAAATTCGAATTTCTATCAGGGACGACGGAGTCTATAGCTAAGTATATATCTGCCTGGTAAGTATGTATGAAACTTTATTGTATCATAACAATATCATTTTTAAAAATAAATTTTATTTTTCATAACTATATAAACCTGAGGTCCTTTACATTTACGCGCACCTCATGCCACCCCTCAATCTGATTGACGGGAGTAGTCGCTGTCGGCTGGCGGCGTGGACAGGTGACTCGGTAACAATGTTTACCTGCAGCGTTGGTAGCGCTGGCAGTTAAAATTTGACCTAAGTGTTAGTAATTTTTGTGGGGTGTTGTTCGGGCTGGTCAGGTGACCAGAGCTAATTCAGGTGTTCAGGTAGGTATTACAATATTTGTTTTAATATGAAAACTCCATTTTTAAAAATAAATTTAATGTATGACACTTACCTGGCAGGTATATATATAGCTATATTCTCTGTCAAACTGGCAGAAATTTTCAAAACTCGCGGCAAACGCTATTTACCTAGTAGTTCAGGTGACCACCACCCCGTTCCCTTGGCGCTGGCGCTTGGAACCATTCCCATTTTCGTCAGATTTTCTCTGCCAGCCGAACCGTCAACATTGTTGGTGGTTCCCTGCTAGATTTTCTATCTCGTTGCCGACTTTTCGCTGATTTTGGACGGATTATTTGGTATTGTTCTTGGAACGTTGGCGTGGCATTCGCTTTTGGATATTCTTAGGATATGTCTGATTCAGGTGGTATGTTTAGAGTTTGTGTGAAAGAAGGTTGTAAGGTGAGGTTGCCGAAAGCTTCGGTGGACCCTCACACGGTTTGCAAGAAATGTAGAGAGATTGTGTGCACTTGGGAGGATAGATGCATAGAATGTGAGAATTTGACAGAGAAGGAGTGGAAGATCCTCACGAAGTATGTAGACAGGTTGGAGAAAGATCGTGTGAGGAGATCTGTATCTCGAAGTGAAAGATCTAATGCTTCTAGCAAAAGGAGTGAATCTGTTTCTTCTCCAGCTCCTTCTGATGTAGAACATGTAGAACCTTCCCCCCAGGTTTCTCCTGCACCCGCTGCTGTATCGGAGGAGGCGAAGGATTCACAATATGTGAAAGTGTTCACTGCCCTTGCATCTATGGGCGACCAAATACAGCGGTTAACCGACAAAGTGAGTGGTTTTGATGTGAGTGAGAGTGTAGTGGAGGGGGCGTCTGATCGTCTCTCTCGTGCTCCTAGACCTAGACCTCTGTCAAGCTCCCTGACCCAAGGGAGAAGGCATGTCGACAGTTGAAGGGAGGCGAGAGCGGTTTTGTCACGGTCAGTCGTCCCTTCAGGCAGTCCTGTTGTTACGTCCCAGGCTGCTGCAGTACGCCATAGAAAAGGCGCTACTGGGAAGTGTGCGTCCTCTGATGGCTCGACATCAGGCAGGGAACGGCGGTATTTAGAAGTTTCGCGTCCCCTCAAGAGTACCTTTAAGACATCCTTGGCTCAGGATAGGCCTTCCCACGTTCAAGAAGGATGGAGTAGTCCGGAGATTTTGTCTTCGAGTGATGAGGACGCAGTCCCTGTTAAAAGGAAGAAGATCTTTCATTCGAGAGAGGACGCAGGACGTTCTTTGGGAGCCTTTATTTCTGCAAGAGAATCGCCTCCTTCTGCTTGGATTCCTTCTCCTCTTCCCTCTCCTTCGGGTAGAGTTCAAGATCGCTCTCCTCGCCGTCCCAGCCCTGCTCGACTCTCTCCTCCGTCGCATTCGATTCGTCAGGAAGAGAACACTAGAGACTTTTTAAGAGAGATGCAAGCTTAAGTTAGCAGTACTCGTCAATTCTTGGGAGACTCCCATTCAACCTTCCTCAAGACGTAAGGATGATTCCCTCCCTGTGAAGTCCTCCAAGAGGACGCATGACAAGAGTTTGCCTCCTCCTTCTCATTCTTCGTTCGCCGGGGAGACAGGACGCAGTGCTTTATCGAGGACGGACGATCGCGCGGCTGTTCAGGACGCAGGACACAAGAAGAAGCTTGTCTTGTTGGACGCAGGACGCAGGCGGCAGGACGTTGACCCTTCCTCCGCTCGTCAAGACCGCGATAGTTTTCTACAGGACGACGATTTCCAGGACATTTCTTCAGCAGAAGAGGACGTGGAGGAGTTTGCTGAAGACAAGAGTATGGATCCTTCGTCGGATTATAAGATCCTGACTTCCTGTCTTCTTTCGCTTTTTGAAGGGGAGTTTCAACCTTCTGCTCCTTTGTCACCCCTTTTGCAGTTTTCGAAAACCCCAAGAAGTCCTCATTCCTGAAGATGACTCTATCTATTTCGGCAAAGAAAGCACTTCAACGTGTGAATGCGTGGTTGAAGGAGAAGAAAAAAGCAGGGAAGTCTTCTTTCGCTTTCCCTCCAGCCAAGTTAGCCTCGAAGTCGGGAGTGTGGTACGCCACGGGGGAAAGTCTTGGCCTGGGAGTGCCTGCCTCCTCCCAGGGAGATTTTTCCAGTATTGTGGATAGTTCACGCAGACAGGCGTTACACTCTGCCAAGATCTGGTGGACTTCGTCAGAGTTTGATCATCTTTTAAAGGGAATATTTCGGACTTTCGAGGTTTTCAACTTCCTCGATTGGTCGTTGGGGGCCTTGGTGCGCACGTTGGAAAGTGATGATTCGTGGGAGTTGGAGGTTCCAAAGAGTATTATGTCCTGCATGGATAAAGCTCTGAGAGATGGGGCTAACGAGCTTGCCTCCCTTTTTACAGCAGGAGTTCTTAAGAAGAGGCCTCTACTGTGTTCTTTTGCAGCCAAGGGAGTTTCGAACTCTCAGAAGTTGGAGTTAATGTTTTCGCCGCTGTCTAACCAGCTATTTCCTTCGGAGATTATTAGAGATATAGCTCTGGCTCTCTCTCAGAAGGCAACGCAGGATCTTCTTACATCCTCAGTGAGGAAGTTCTTGCCTTCCAAACTGGTTAAGAAGGCACCGAAGGAGTCAAGACTTACTCAACAGCCCTTTCGAGGTAGGACTTTCGCTCGCCCCTCCTTTAGAGGGAAAAGATTACCTGCTAAAAGGGGATCAAAAACTACTACTAAACAATGAGAATCAAGTCCTCAGACGTCAGTTGGGGCCAGACTCCAGGAGTTTTGGGAAGTCTGGCAAAGCAAGAATGCAGATCCCTGGGCCATCAGTGTAGCTGGAGAAGGTTACAAAATCCCCTTCTTGAGGAAGCCTCCTCTTTCTACATCTCCGAGAGCCCTAGGGGCATGTTACAACGATTTAGTAAAGGAAAAGGCTCTGTGGGACCAAGTCCTTTCCATGCTAGAGAAAGGAGCAATAGAACCTGTTCTGGACCACGAATCTCCGGGGTTATACAATCGGCTGTTCCTGGTTGCAAAATCCTTGGGAGGTTGGAGACCAGTACTGGACGTAAGTCAGCTAAACTTGTTCGTGGAAAAGACCAAGTTTAACATGGAGACAAACGAGTCAGTACTGGCAGCGGTGCGTCCAGGGGACTGGATGGTGACCCTGGATCTACAAGATGCATACTTCCATATTCCAATTCATCTAAAATGCAGGAAGTACCTAAGGTTCGTGATCCAGAACAGGGTCTTTCAATTCAGGGCCCTTTGCTTCGGTCTTTGTACAGCCCCCCAAGTGTTCACGAGAATGATGTCCAACGTGGCGAAGTGGTTGCACTTGCTAGGGATCAGAGTTTCTTTTTACTTAGACGACTGGCTGATAAGATCCCAGTCAAGATGACAATGTCTGGAGGACCTAAGACAGACGTTAAATTTGGCGAACGAGTTGGGTCTGATGGTGAACCTAGAGAAGTCTCAGATGACCCCCAATCAAGAGATAGTCTATTTGGGGATTCTGATCTCCTCAGCGACTTAGGGTTTTTCCATCCCCCGACAGGCAAGCCCTATGCCTTCGGAAGGTGCAAGACTTCCTAGAGAAAGACCTATGCTCAGCAAGAGAGTGGATGAGCTTACTGGGCACACTCTTCGCTAGAGCGGTTCATTTCTCTAGGGAGGCTTCACATGAGACCGTTACAGTTTTTCCTGAAGGAAGTCTGGCCAAGAAGATCGCAACCGGATTCCTTCCAGTTTCAAATTCCTGCCAAAATCAAGGAGGAATTGAGTTGGTGGCTAACTCCAGGGAAGTTGGCAGAGGGTATGTCACTCCAGCAGAAGAACCCAGACCTAATATTGTTCTCCGACGCCTCGGACGCAGGTTGGGGAGCGACACTGGGCCCTCAAGAAGTGTCAGGTATTTGGAACAAAGAGGAAGCGACCTGCACATAAACAGGAAGGAACTGATGGTGATTTTCTTGGCCTTGAAGTCATTCAGGGAGTTGGTACACGACAAGACAGTGCAGATCAACTCGGACAACACCACAGCTCTGGCATACATCCGCAAGCAAGGAGGGACGCATTCCTCTTCCCTTTACAGTTTGGAGAAAGAAGTTCTTCTTTGGGCGGAAGAGGAGAATGTTTCTCTGCTCACCAGGTTCATTCAGGGGGAGAAGAATGTCAAAGCGGACCTGTTGAGTAGGGAAGGGCAACTTCTTCCAACAGAGTGGACATTGCATCTAGAAGTATGCCAGAGCCAGTGGGCTTTGTGGGGCTGACCAGTAGTGGATCTTTTTGCTACAGCCAAAACAAAAAGATTACCGAACTACTGTTCACCAGTTCCAGACCCTCAAGCAGTGGCAGTGGATGCCTTCCTGTTGGATTGGACAGGTCTGGACGCGTACGCCTTTCCTCTGTTCAAGGTTTTAGGAAAGGTGATGAAGAAGTTCAGAGAGAGCCACGGAACAAGGCTAACTCTCATAGCTCCTTATTGGCCGGCCCAAAGTTGGTTCACAGAGGTACTGGAATGGACAGTGGATACACCAAGAACACTGCCCCTAAGAGTAGATTTACTCAAACAACCCCACTTCGACAGGTTTCACAAGAATACCCTCGCTCTAAGTCTGACTGCGTTCAGACTATCGAAAGTCTTGTCAGAGCGAGGGGATACTCTAGAGAGGTGGCCAGTGCAGTGGCTAGAGCTAGAAGAACCTCTACGATCACAGTGTACCAGTCGAAGTGGGAGACCTTCCGTAAGTGTTGTAAGAAGAGGAAGGTGTCGTCATCCAGTACCTCTGTGACCCAGATCGCAGACTTCCTCCTTTATTTGAAGAAGGAGGTAGGGTTGTCGATCTTGACGATTAAAGGTTATAGGAGTATGCTAGCCTCGGTGTTCAGACACAGAGGTCTATGTAGATATTTCCAATAGTCTAGATCTTAGGGATCTTGTAAGATCATTTGAAACCAGGAAGCAACCTCATTGCAGACCCCCTTCCTGGAATCTAGATGTCATATTGAAGTATCTAGGTTCGAGTAAGTTTGAACCTTTAGACAAGGCCTCTTTGAGAGATGTCTCGAAGAAGACCATCTTTTTAGTCGCCTTGGCCACGGCTAAAAGAATTAGTGAGCTTCAGGCGATAAGTAAGGAAGTAGGCTGGAAGCATAACAAGGCAGTGTGTACAATCCAGGAAGGCTTCTTGGCCAAGAACGAGAACCCTTCTAATCCTTGGCCAAGATCCTTTGATATTCTGGGTCTGTCTGATCTTGTGGGTCATGAACAGGAAAGAGTTCTCTGCCCAGTGAGAGCTTTACGCTTTTATGTAGAAAGAACAAGAGGCATCAGAGGGACATCTGGTTCTCTGGGGTGTTCAGTCAAAGACCCTAGTAGGCCCATGACAAAAAATGCTTTGGCCTTCTTTATGAGAGAACTTATTAAAGAAGCACATATGCTTTGCCAAGAACAGAACTTCAGAGTTCTTAAAGTTAAGGCTCACAAAGTCAGGGCGGTAGCTACTCCTTGGCATTTAAGAAGAATTTAGCCCTCAAGGAGATTATTGAGACAACGTTTTGGAGGACGAATTCAGTATTTGCCTCTCATTATCTGAGAGATATAAAGACAACTTTTGACAATTGTCAGACGTTGGGTCCGTACGTGTCCTCTGGTACAATATTGGGCAAAGGAGTTTCCACCCCATAACCTACTAATATGCTAGGGAATTTTTAATCAGGTGATGGTGTTTTTTGGTCGTCTGAGAAGGGATATTCCTTCTTCAGTCTTTTTAGTGGTTTTGTTATTGGTGATGTATGTGTGTAGTTCAGGTGAATTAACAATTCCTAGCATGAATGCCCGTGGTATGAGAGGGCTGTGGGTTTCCTGTCAACACATTGGTCATGTCCAGTTGTCAGACCCTTTATTAGCTTCTTCAACAAACAGGTCACGTCCTAGTTGAGAGCTCCTAAGGTTTAAGCAGGCTCAGAGGCAGGACCTATGAAGTCAGCTACCTTAGCAGGTAAGGAACCAAGGGTGATATAATAATTTTCAATTATTTGAACTCTAACAATGTTGCTGTCTTTGACCCACCTCCAAATGTGTCAATAAGCTATATATATACCTGCCGGTAAGTGTCATACATTAAAATGAAGTTTTTATGATAAAACAAAGTTTAATGTATATTTACCTGGCAGGTAGTATATATAATTAAATTCCCACCCTCCTCCCCTCAGGAGACAGGGTTCAGAGAAAATCTGGTGAAAATGGGAATGGTTCCGAGCGCCAGCGCCACGGGAATGGGGTGGTGGTCACCTGAACTACTAGGTAAATAGCGTTTGCCGCGAGTTTTGAAAATTTCTGCCAGTTTGACAGAGAATATAGCTATATATATACCTGCTAGGTAAGTATACATTAAACTTAGTTTTATCATAAAAACTTCATTTTTATTTTTCATAACTATGTAAACCTGAGGTCCTTTACATTTATGCGCACCTCATGCCACCCTTCAATCTGTTCCAGGGCCTAAAGCAAAGTGGAATGTTTACGTATAATCAGGCGGGACTCCCGACTAGCGGATAAGCAGTTGCTGCCTAACTTTTTAAAAATGTGATATTATGGAGGAGTTATGGAGTTCCATTTGACAACAAGTGTGTGTGTGTGTGTGTGTGAGAGAGAGAGAGAGAGAGAGAGAGAGAGAGAGAGAGAGAGAGATAGAGAGAGAAAGAAGAGAGAAGAGAGGAGAGGGGAAGGGGACAGGAGGTTAGAGCGAGAGAGAGAGAGAGAGTAATTGCTGTATGGATAGTTAACGACTGTATTGGCTGTTAGTGAGTTCTGGCTGGGTTGTCTGCTGGTAGAGATCAGAGTTCTGAGTTTTTTTTGAGGGAGTCTTTAGTGAGAGCTGGTGACAGTCAGTAGTGTCAGGAGCAGTATAATAAAGGCACTGGAAGTTAGTTGAGTTTTGTGTGTTATTGATTTGTTGTTAGTTTGGTGTTTTTTGCTTGTTGTTGAGTTAATGTATTTTTGCTTTAGAGTTGTTGTGCCTGTGCTGTTGTCTTTGTTGTTATTCTTTGGTGTTATTAGTGGGTGTGTATGTTGCCTTTGTGCTGTTGCTTTTTTTGTGTTGGTTGTGGTTTGTGCAGTGATCTTGGATTGTGATTGTTCTTTTTTTTTGTTGTGTTGTTGTGGTCCTTGGTTGTTGAATTGTTGGTTGTATTCCTTGGTTGTTGTGTTGTTGTTGTTATTGGGTTGTGGTCCTTGGTTGTTGTTGTTGTTGGTATCTCTTGTGACCTTGACCAGTGGACAGCACAGGATAGCCCAGAGTATCTGGAGAGTTGGTAAGTACGTGTGTTTTGTGTTGTTTTTGTTTTTGTTTTGTTTTTTGTAGCTATAGGTCAATTGTCCTGCATGTATTTTGTTGTGTAAAGAAGAAAGTGTGACTGGGGTGGGTTGGGTAGCAGGAGTGATTAGGTTAATGTGGGGAGGGTTTTGCAACTTGTTTTTTCTAGCTTGTGATCCTGCCACAATGTTTTACCTTTGAAGATTACATGACGGTACGGTCACAACGGGTCTGATGTACTGACATGTAGGGTTCAAAGGTAAATTACAGCTTAGCTACAATTGACCGGTAAAATGTTACCTTAAACTCTTGTAAAGCAAGTAAAATAACATAGGAAAACGTCAACTGCCATAATCTAGTTTTACTGTACAATATTCAAAATTTTGGGTCGGCGGAAGAAACGTAAACAGTCGCCACGTTTGAATTCTGGTAGAGGGTGTGGCGGGATAAGTAACTACCAAGGAGACATATGTTCACCAGGGGGATGATGGGGTACTTGGGGGAGGAGGCCACAGAAGGTACGAGTTGGCAAAGTGACACGGGATTGTTAGGTGGAGCTATGGTGGTAAATAAAATTACCCATCAATTAATAACACTTCTTCATGAAAAGCACTAAGCCTTAGGAACACCAAAACACAAATACTCTAAGTAAATGAAATAGATAAAGTTGAGGAACCTTACCTTAAAGGGGTGGAGGATACAATTCAGCCCCTGCCTTTACAAATGTGTGGAACCTCGCCTTCAGGTCTTGGAAGTGTATCTTGAAATACGGTACCGCCAAGTACCCGACAAAGTTGTACCTGCTACGTCTGTACCTAGGCATTTTCTCACGAAGTTCCCTCCACCTCCTTTCAATAGTATTTATTTGGGCACTGGTTACTGGGTCTACAAAGTTCATTGAGTGGTTGACATTCAAGTGTATGTAGCCTTTGTCCTCCAGGCAATCATAAGATTTCCAGCGATCAGATACAACAGTGGTCCCCAGTACAATGTAGTCTTTATAACTGCTAGCAAAGTCCCGCTGCATCTCTTCCTGGCCTTCTTCTGGTAAGGCTTATAAGACCTGTTGCACGTGAAAGTAAGAGAAATCAAAATAGTCCTTACAAACTTCAAAACATGAAAATACAGCAAACGAACATATCTAATGGTATATATAGCTGTGTAAGGAAATGTTTAACCTACTTTAGGTTTGAAATATATATTGCGATTAGGGGTAAAAATCAACGTGGTAAATAAGTTACCTGAACCACTTCCTCTTTAGGTCAAGTCTACATTCCTTGCCACAATGAGGGCAAAAGGCCGTGATCTTGACAGAATGTAATTAATCTTTCATAATGACCAGAGTAATAGACAGAAAAGTCCTTGTAACTTAGGAAGCAGTTTTCACATGTACGAGGCAAAGCCAGGAAGCAGTTTTCACATATGCGAGGCAAAGTCTAGTTAGTAATAGGCTTGGAGGAGCGAGAGGTTCCAGGGATGGAATCCGCCATCATGCTAGGTTGATGAGTGAGGTGAAATACACAGGGAGGTATTGTCAGGGGGAAATCGTGGGATAGTGGATTGTACGAAACAGGGTAGGAAGGATGAGGTGGAAGGCTAAATCTGTATGGTTCTCATTGGGGAAAAAAACACAAACACGGTCTTGTAATGGATGGAAAATTTGGGAAATCAGAGAGGCCAGTTGGTGGGCAATTGAACTTGACAAGAATAGTAGAGTAAAATCATAAAAACGTAGTTTGTTTTATTTCTATATGAAACCAAAGATATCGCGTATTATTAATAAAGAAAATATTGTAATGAAATGTTACAGCAGGGACACGTATTTTACATAATAGTTAATCATTCATACAAGAAAATGTATGTACTATATATTTATACACACAAATTTACACATTTGTTATTTAAGTATAAATTATCAAATAGAAGTCAGAGGTTATCGTAGGGAATAAGGAATGAAATATTGTCAAGTTTCAAGAATATTCATACCAACCTAACCTAGCACAACGTTTTACCTGGCCGGGAAGGCAACTAACCTAACCAACCTAACCTAGTACAGTGGTCCCCCCGTATTCGCGGGGGATGCGTACCAGACCCCCCCCCGTGAATAGTTAGAATCCGCGAATGTTTGGAACCCCTATAAAAACGCTAAAAACAGCCTATTTTGTTAGTTAAAACTTAAGAAAAACCACTAAAAATTTTCATACTTGGTTTTTTTAATAGTTTTATCACAAAAAGTGCATTTTATGAGGAAATTGATAACAAAAACCAGGAATTTGTGGATATTTCTCATAGAAAAATACCGCGAATATGCGAATTTTCCGCGAATAATGCAGGGAAACGTTCCCGAGAGAAATCCGCGAATGTGTGAGTCCGCGAATCCGGAGAACGCGAATACGGGGGGTCCACTGTACAACGAGTTACCTGGCCATGCCCGCCTGGACCAACCTAACCTAACCTAACTTAGTATAATGTGTTATCTGCATGATATACAAACTCTTGGTCCTTTACATAAGGAATCACTTTCAGCGTAGGCTGGAATTACAACCATTAAATTCTTGAACAAGGTGGTTAGACACTAACTACTGTCTGGTAGGCAGGTAGGCCTGCCTGCCCGGATGTAAACACTCCACTGTGATTTTGCCCATCTTCCAATGAAGACATATGTTTGTGAGCTCTTGCTGACTAGCTGTTAATAATTTTCCCGGTGGGATCTTTAATTTTTTATTTTTACTAAATATGTATACACTGTGATTTAATAATTAATTGACTTTAATATTTAATATGCAAAGCCACTTTTTGTGGTAGCCTTGATAGCCACCTTTCTACTTTGTGTTAAGGGTTGGCAGTAAAGGTATGCCTACATCTTTATTAGTACATATTTTCACCCTTTAATGTTACGATGAGACATGTATTCATCCGAAATTTACGCTTACACTTTGGAAATTACCGAGGAGAACTTTGGAGGTTTGTCCTTTGTTTCTTCTGGTAATTCCTCTTCGTCTTTTCGCTGTTTAAAGGATTTCCTCTCATTTCAGAGAGCGGTGCCTTTGGATGTGAGAGGAGTATCCTTATTACTTTAAATCATATTTTCTTTTTTTTACAGGGTAACAGTGATCATAGTGATTACAGCAGTAGATGGTTGGATATCTCTTTGTGTTAGTTATCCTAACCTTGGAATTGTACCTGTGACTTGTAGCATGCTGTGATATTGGTCCTCGAATGTGCGTACTGTTCCTGTGCTGGAGATCATATTCATTTACCACTGCTATCCTGGAGTTTCGTCACAGGACAAAGCCTTCGCCACTGCCCTGTGATTATTAACTCTATTCCCGCTGGTAAATATACCTCATCCTGTAGGAGAAGTCTTGCAGAATTTGGAGAAGTCGAAGAAGAAGAGAACTCGTCAAGGGTCGTCATCTTCCTCTTCAGAATCATCATATTTTTCATCAGCCTCCACCCCTCCAACTTCTAAGGCTCCCTGCCGAAGAAGAAGTAGTCTTCCTCCCCTAAGAAGTCTCATCACGGGACTTCTAAGGGTCTGCCTCCTCAAACTGAGGAGGCAGTTGGGTCTTCCGCTGGCTCTCCCATTCCTTCGGGAACAGGAACCATCACGCTGTCCCCAGGGCCTAGCGTGTTGGGAGCCATAGAAGCACAAATTTTGGTTCACACTTCTGCTGCTAGTCCTAGAGGTTCTGCCCCAAGACTAGTTCCGTGTCGGGTGCTTGTTCACGAGTTTCCCGAGTGCACATAAATCTTCGGATTTGTGTGCATCCAGAGTCAGTGAGGCTGAGTCCGCTCGCCGTCACAACCAAGGCATGGAGTGGAAGGAAGGAGCGAGTCGCTCAGGTGACTCACGCCTTGCCAGTGATCGCTCTCATGGTGATTGCTCGGTACCCAGGGTTGATGTGATGGTCCTGTGGGACCATGCATGCAGTGAGACTGGTAGGGGGTACCCCATTCAGGCCTCTTGAAAGGTTTCGGCCTCGACAAGGACTTGGACGCGTCGTAAGACAGTACTGGCCCTCTCCAGTCAGGTGCATGCTCAACTCCACCTAGACCACAGTCACGTTCATGTGACCGACTGTTCTTGGTGGTGGCTTACGTATATTTTTCCTGCTGTGCGAGAGTTTGGTAACCCACCTTGGGAAAGCGTTTCTCCAGGACGATAACGCTTTCCTAAATTTGTGTCACAGCCATCACCGCAGGTTGATGGCTGCCCGTGACTCGCTTTTCCTGCTTTTTTCTGCTAGCAAGGCGAGCGAGACCGTCCAATCATCCTCACCTATTCCCTCTACTTCCTATGCTACACCGGGAGGGGGGCGAGGTGAATAGGAGGGATCCTGCAGAGTACTCTCCATAGGATTCAGCGTTGGGGGACTACGTTCCAGAAAGGATCTTAGGGTCCCACTTGACGTACGTCCACATTGTTGAGGAAGGATCTTCTGTCAAATCTGAAGACTGTTCTCCTTGGCATATTCTGTCCTTTGGACGGATTTCAATTCACAGTCCACTATGGGTTTTGGTGTTTTGGGAGCCTTGAGAGTATATTCTGTTGAATTGTACTTGCATTCCAATCTTAAATGCTGGTATTTAGGAATAGTATTGCAATACACATTCTGAACACCTGAATTAACCGTGGTCACTGGCCAGCCCGAACTATATCCCCACATATTTACCCACTAAACGGGTTTTAACTGTCGGTGTTACCAACGCCGCAGGTAAAATCTAATCAAATGAGCTACCTGTGTTACCGTCGGCAACGCTGCTGCAAATACCGGCCACCAGAGGCCTGTATCCTCAATTGTTTCTTGTTCACCATGCTGTTTGGATTAGTCCCACATTAGGCAAACTTTAGTTCATCTTAGCCCGACCCCATTTAAAGAGTTTTCGCATTTTGGATATCAGATTATGACTTTGGACTGTTATTAACGTTTTTCTCCCGATTTGACTTTGAATAGGTACTTTGTACTCGGTATGGATAAGATGGATAAGTTAGAAAATAAACGTCTTTGCTGTCTCTGCAAACGCCTCTTCTTCTGCTTCATCTACAGTTCAACGATCAAGCCTTCTACAGCTGGACATGTTGGTACTCATCGGTTCTGCATACCCTGCAAGCGTAGGATGAGTACCCTCACACATGATCGACATTGTCTTTCTTATTTCGTGTAGGAAGGTCCAGTGTAATACCAGTCAGAGATGTTTGTCTTGGTCAGGAGACAAGGAAGCATTAGAGTTAGTCATCCAAGAAATTAGTGGACAGGTTATCATCTAGTAGGTTTAGCCTATTTCTAGCCTGATGAATAATTTAACTAAAAATAGAGATAGTGGTAGTAGTAGTATTGTTGATTCTAATTGTTCTTTGTTCCGATACGTAATACAAACCATCGGTCCTTTAACAAAAGGAATGTAATCAGCGGCAGGTGGAACCGGTCGTAAACTTCGAACAAGGAGGTTCGGTAGTTAACTGCTTGTCCGACAGTCTGTGGTCCTGCACGACTGAGAGGTGAAGAACCACTTTGCTTTCGGCCGCCCATGGTGCTAGACGGGTTGTTCGCCACTCTGCCCACCTGCGTCGTATGCTGAGGAATTCTTCATACTTCGTGAAGTTGTTTTCCGTACTTTCTCTTTTACCGAGTGCTTGTTTGGGGTCTTGCTGAGAGCTTAAATTCTTTAGAGATTCTAGCACTCTGCGAGTGTTTGATCATATATGATCTGCAAACACACAGGCGAGACGAGAATACCTTATAATTGTTTCGGGCATTCTCAGAGTGTTATGGTTTTCTATAGTTTCCAAACACTTGGGTGAGACAGACATCCCCGTAACTGTTATTATGAAAATCGGGAGTCTCGCTAAGCCATCAAATTCCTTTCAATTTCTGGCGTTCATAGAGTGTTTTGGTTTTCTGTGATTTCCAAACACTCGGGCAATGGGCATTCCCGATAATCATTCCATAAATCAGGAGTCATGCCGAGTGCCTGTATCCATTTGTTTTCGCTAGCGCTTCATTGTATTGCGGAGTACCGGGGCAAGACAAGGCTTGCCCGATTACTGTCTTACAAGAGTTGGGTTTTCGTGCTGAGCATGGGAATTCTTACGAATTCTAGCTCAGTATCATGAGTGCTTGGATAGTGAGACGAGTGTTTACAAGTACAGATTATGGGGGTGTAAGATAGTAGTTTAAATTTGACATCTTCAAGAGTTGAGAGAGGGAGATGAGTGTAGGGAATGTGAAAGCCAAGATTGTTGAACAGGCAAAGAGGATAAAGAGTAGCATTAGATATAGGAGAAAACATGATTTTGAAGAGGTAAAAATGAATGTTGGTGAGTCATTGGCAATGTATGTGTGCAGGTTGGAAAAAGTTTGGGGACGAAGGGATAAATGAGTGTAAAGAGTTAGTGTAGAAGTTATTGGTGACTGTACCAGAGAGCGTATATGAATTTATGAATTTAAAGCGTAAGGAGAAAAATCGATGGACAAATGAAAGGTTGACATGGAACGACATTTTAGAAAAAGTAGAGGATTATGAGCTAGATAGGTGTATGAAAGAGATTAGAAGTGTTAATGTTAGGACTGAAGTAGCTGAGTCTATACCAGAATTTAAGAGCTATAGGGAGGCAGTTTTAGAAGGGCCGAGGTGAATGGCAGAGTGAATGGTTTATAGGAGCGTTAGAGCAAGTAACAAGTGTAGTTAACCCTAAGAGAGATTGGAGTGCAAGTGTCGGAAGAGTAGGGTCGTTAGTCGTGGACGAGAACAGCAGTGTAATACATGTGGAAAGCAAGGACATAAGAAGAGTGAGTGTCAGTAGGCGTTGGGAGCGTGTTTCGGGAGTGGGCAGATGGGTCATATAGTGAGTGAATGTAAGAAAGATAAGAATATTAAGTGTTACAGGTGTGGGCAGGTAGGGCGTATCGCGAGTAGATGTCGGGGTGCCCTTGTGACCGAGGCTTGTGGTAATTGTGGAAAGAAGGGACACTGTGGTGTTGAGGCGTGACAACACCAGAGTAGTGGCATATGTCAACAAACAGTGATACCTAGTGTCCTTCCCGCTGCTTCAGTTGACAGTGCAGGTACACGAGTGGGCTACAGCACACTCGGTAGAGCTGTTGGCCTGATACATTCTGACCAAGAGGAATGTAGTGGCAGACAATTTCAGCAACCAGAATCAGGTGGTAGGGACAGAGTAGTCCTTCCACACTGACTTGGCGGAAAGGTTGTTCGACTCATGGGGGTATCCAGTAGTAGACTTGTTCGCCACCTGGCACAAAAGGAAACTTCTGGTTTTCTTCTCCGTAGTGCCACACCATTGAACAACTGCAGAGGACACGTTCCAACATCTGTGGGACAATCTCGATGCCTACGCTTTTCTCCCATTCTGCCTGATTTGGAAGGTGATCAGCACTAAGAATCTTTAGATGATTCTGGTGGTTCCCAGTATCCTGATCTGTTGGCTTTTCTCTCCGAGGCACCGCGAGAAATTCTCCCCATGGCACTACCTTCTATGTCAGCCGCACACAAAGTGGTACCACTCGGTAGTACAGTCCCTGCGTCTTCACGGCTGGCGGTTATCCACCATCTCTTACAAGCAAGAGGCTTTTCTTACCGAGCATCATCAGATATGGCAGGATACCTCAGACAGTCCTATGCAGCAGTGTACCAGGGAAAAAGGATCCGTCTTCTGTGGTTGGTGTCGTAGACTCTTCAACAGATTGCAAATTTTCCTAGTATTTCAGTCTTTCTTCGCCAAGAGGAGCTCCTTTCTGTCTTCAGGTAAAGGCTATAGGTCTACCTTGGCCCTAGTCCTGAAACTGCAAGGAGTAGATATTTTTACTTCCATGAAGATCTCTCCTTATGAGGAGCTTCGAGAGGTCTTGCTCACCCAGGGAACTCAGGCCCCTGAATAGGATGTGACTCTCGTCTTAAGGAGTCTGACTGAAACTTACGAGCTTCAACGAGAGTAGTCAAGACAGGGATCTGACCCTCAAGAACATCTTTTTGCTGGCCCTGGCAACGGCAAAGAGAGTGGGTGAGATTCATGGTCTCTCTTAAGATGTTAAACACTCGAGGGGATGGGGATCTGTTACTCTCAATTTCGTCCCAGATTTCGTAGCACAGACTCGGAATCCATCTGTCCCTTTATGATCCCCTCCCTAGAGAACTCCTTTGATAATGATCCAGACGAGATGCTACTTTGTCCCGCTACAGTGTTACAGCGCTATCTGAAGAGAACTCAGCATCTCCAGCCTTAGTGTTGAAACCTCTTCATTAGCACAGGGGTGACCAAGAAAGAAGAGTACAAGAACAGTATTTCTTTTTGGCTTCATGAGGTGATCAGGAAAGCGTACTCCTCCAAAAGGAGAGACGACACTGATACCTTTCATCTGAGAGCCCATGAAGTCAGAGATATTGATCCTACCCTTGCATTCCGCTGGTCTCCCTCTTTTGAATTGGTCCAGAGGTCTGGCCATTGGTCACACATTTCCCTTACCCCAACCAATTGGACAGGCCAGGTTCCCCTCCTCGCTCTTACGAGAGGAAAGGGAACTGTGGTTGAGCGAACAACAGTATTTTCAGATGACTCTATCAGATTCCTCCCTCCAATCATTGAGTCTTCCTAATGTAAAGGACCTCAGGTTTGTATAGTTAGGAAGAATACAATTTACTTTTAAAATATTGTGATGTTAGGAATGTTGTTCTATTCATCTAATGTCTGCATATCACCTGCGTATCTGAAGTACTTCTGAAGCAAATTCAGTGGTACCTCGACATACGAAATTAATCCGTTCTGAGGCGGCCTTCGTATCATGAGCTTTTCGTATCTTGAACCGCATTTTACATGTAAAATGCCTAATCTGTTCCAAGCCCTACAAAAACACCCCAGTAAATTATATTTCCAGGCTTACAACACATGTTCTAGGGTTACGACGTCGATCCGACGGAAGAAATATGACTCCAAAAAGGCAAAATCCTGTACATACTTGAGTAATATTCAACTGCATGTAATGTTCAACCCCATTTTTACATCATATATTAAGACTTCAGCATATGTCCCTTAGCAATAAGCCTAGCCTATGTTAGCAGTTGCTACTGTAGCCTAGTCTATGATTTTGACATCTAAACCTAAGAAGCTAAAAGCTTAGAATATGCCAATGAAATGTATAAATAATCAGTATGTATTCATTTCAAATAATTAATTAATTAATCATTAACTATAATACACAAACAAACAAACAAAAACTTTCCAACCTTTTGTTTACATTCAGCACTTACGAGTACCAAACGATCACCAAGCAATCACTTTTCTAGCACGCAGTAAGCCATAAATTTTCATTATCTCTCTTCAACTAATGAAACTACCAAACAGTATAATAACCATTCATTTCTATTCTTTATTCTGTCTTTACCTAATGGAGATACCGAGTTACTGACAGCTATAATGAAACATATAGGTAATATTAAAACAGAAGAAGAATTCTAGAAAATATGTATTTGTTGGCTTCAATGATAGCAGTCTGATTTATTTTATATTTTATGATATCTAATTCACAATGTTTTTTATTAAATGTATTGCATGTACTCATTTCAAATAATTATTAAGTAACTATTAACTATAATAAACAATAAAAAAAAATAAAGGCTTCCAAACTTCTGTTCACGTTCAGCACTTACGAGTACTGAACGATCGCCAAGCAACCACTTTCACCTAGCACACAGTACGTACAGTAATCAAATTTTCATTGTCTCTCTTCAACTACTGAAACTAACAAACTATAATAACCATTCATTTCTATTCTTTATTCTATTTTTACCTTATGTTTTTTTTTTATTAAATGTATTGCATGAATAAGTTTTTCAATTTACAGCATCCTTTTACCAATAGAATACATAGAGCACAAAGGGTAGATGCTGACCAATAGGAGAGCAGGATCTTACAGGGTGACTAGCATCAGGAACCAATGGGAGAGCAGGAGGATGGTGGCGGGTTTACTCAGTTGGCGGCGCACGGGTTTTAAAATTTTTCTCGGTGGTCCGGGCAAATCTCGGGACTTTACAGCAACAACCTTTTGTAACTTGAACTATTTTCGTATGTAGAGCCAAAAAAACTTCGTATTTGTTTTCGTATCTCGAGTTTTTCGTAAGTTGAGCCTTTCGTATGTTGAGGTACCACTGTAGTGATAAAGATGAAGTCTTAATTAAAACATTCTTACTAATGCAGTTGGATACTGATAATCCACTGCAAAGTTTAAGTAATTTCGAGTTAAAGAGAACCTCATTCCTATCTTATGTTGTTATCATGAATTGTCTGGAGTGTATATGGACATTATCTATTAATTTTTTATTGTTTCTGATGTGAGGTATTTTTGAAATTCACACTTCACACTTGCACCAAGGTATATTTTATTTAGCAAGACGAAATGCACGTCATTAGATGGGTCTATTTGACTGACATCCTTTTGGCAGAATCACAAGCAAAAAAACAAAAGCAACAACAAGATCTCCCCACATTTACTTTATTGAACACAGCTGACAAATCGGTCCCCCAGCCACACTTTCCCCTTTACGTTACTAATTATGTGCAGGACAATTGGTTCTGTGAGACACAGAACATACAAAACACAAACTCACCAGGAAACCTGACACAATCAGGGCGAGAAGCAGTTCTGTCCACTGGATGAGGTTGCTGAGACACCAACAACCGCTGTAAATCAATACACAGACAAACAAACAAGGACTACAAGCATACAACAACACAACAAAAGACCACTGCACAAACAATTCACTAACAACAAAAAACAACATGACAAGTCAACACAACCACCCACAACAACACCAAGAAAACCACAACAACACTAAACAACTCACAGCTCCAACAACTCATCTACCACACGACAGAACTCACAAACTTAACAACTCTCCAGCACGCAAGCACAATAATTTCAGCAACACAGGCACAACAACTCCAAGCATACAACACCAACAACTCAAACAACAACTTCAAAAACACACAATACAACTGACCAACCAATGCTATCTTCCAAGACCGCTGTCGACTGTACTGTGCAGTACAGACACTGATCCAAGACTGACTGACTGACTTACATGGCAACCGTACCAGCAAACAACCCAGAACTCACCAACGAACAATTCAATTGCTAATCATCCATCCACCAATTACGCCATCTCTCTCTCTCTCTCTCTCTCTCACTCTCTCTTCTCTCTCTCTCTGTCTCTCTCTCGCTCTCTCTCTCTCTCTCTCTAAGGTGTTGTCGAATGCAACAAACAGATTGTTCCCATATCCTGAGTACTGTTAAGTCTGTCATGATTGAAAAGCTATCTCAAGATATCTAGATAGAGGACTTGACATCTGTCATACAGTAAGTGAATGGTTGGTAGGGTCCTTGCTCTGGAATGTTGGATTAAAAGTCTATTTTTGGTAAGAAATGATTTAAAATAGGTAATACAAATGGACAGCATTATCTTGATGTTGATAGCCTATATTCCAGTTGCTTTTGCCTAAAGTAAAGAGAGAGGGCAGTCCACTGCTCTAACACTCAAGCAACAGCTTCATGCTGCGAAAACCACGTTGAAGTGAAACACAAAGTAATTTGAGTGGTTTCAGATTAGAAAATGTTTGAAATTCTTTAAACTCACTGTGAGAGAAATAGGTGTAGATGTCTCCAAGCAAGTCTTCACAAAACCGAGGAAGAATTTTTGGCGGTTGTGATGCACATAACTGAGCTGAATGGCAAATACATCTTAGTACAGTGATACCAGGTGCATCATTTCTAAGTGTACTGGTAGCTGAATTATTAATCCCTATTATATTGCTCAGACCATCTGCAGCAAATCCTACTAAATTTTCAATGAGGATTTGGTGTTCATTAAAAAGTGTAACTAAAAGATTATATAGATGGTGCCCCATTGATCCCTCATCTACGCTGTTGTCTTGGGTTATATATGTTTAGTAGTTCAAGTAATCATGTCTCTATGGATCCTATGGTCTTATCAAAGTGTTTAATTATTACTGCACAGTGTTTTCTGTGCTAACATCTGTAGTCTCATGTATAATGATGGAAAATTTACTGTTCCTCAAAGCTGTTACAATCATTTCTTGTGATATCTTTCCAATTTCCTTAATTACACGTGTGGGCTTCAATCTTTTTAAAGACATTTTCTGGGGTATTGCAGAGTCTGGGAATAAATATCTGATCAACTCAATTAAATGGTCACATGAAATAAAAGCAATGTTGTGTTCTGGTAAAAACATAGCCAGTTTGATTTCAGCCCTGGTAACTTTGTCATTAATGTCTTCTTGTCTGTTCTCCTGTTCATTTTCTTGCTTGGCTTCTAGCTGTATTGTGTTCCTTAGATGGGAATTAGTTAACTTATGGCATTTAATTGCCGTAATGGTAACGTCGAACTCATTCTTGCAAATCTGACAATATGGCTGTTCCCTGTTGCCCTCTGTCTTGCCATCCTCAGCCATCCCTGGAACTAAATGTTCTCTTTGGTGGCATGTCTCTATAAATCTAGTAAAAATTAGTATATGGAAACATTAATTCAAGCCCTTGGAACTTGCAAGTCAGTACAAATTACTATATAATATTCATAGAGAGAGAAAGAGTGAGAGAGGGAGTTACACTTTTAAAAGATGCCAAAGCATTACTCTGAGCATTAGGAGTTAATGTGTGTGGTCATATATAGAAGATATATACCAATACCCTACTTCCATAGAAGAGACTTCATATTAGGCTTACCCCTATGGACGTTGCAGAGGTGTGCGAGATGAGCTGTAAGAGCCTTCAAAGAAGAGGTGCAAGTTTTAAAGACCATAAAGGCTATGTGCCCATAACAATGAACTTAAAAAGAAAACGATGCATTTAAAAGATATGCGTGTTCTATTAAAATTTATACGTTAACAACACAAAAATAAAATTTATTCATAGGTCAAACTGTACTTTAACTCATGTTTGAGAGCGGCAAGCATAGAAATAATGAAATTCTCCATGATCCTTGCTAATGTCATAAAATATGATTACATTCAGGGATAAGTGCAGGAATGTATGTAATAAAACATGGCATTTTGATTTGTTTCATGTTTATTTTTAATAGGCAAGCTTACAATAGTATTTACAATAATATTGTACTGAATAATGTTTAAAAATCAGTAGTTTGAAAGTGGCGAAATTTTTCTACATAGACAAAGCGACAAATCTTCGTCTGCACTGAAATGCGTTATCAACTTCTGCAGAGTTTTGCTATTTTGCATAAACACAGAAAATTCTGCATTTTGGCAAGACTGAGTAAATGCATTGCTGGAAGGAAGGGTTGGACTCTCCACCCTACTGCTAGTAGGTAACTACCTAAAAACCTTGTTAAGTATTGGATGGCCAGTTTCCAGCTGTACTGAAGGTATTTCCATAGGTAAAGAGCTCAGGTTTGTATGTTAGGAAAAATACAAATTACTTAAATTAGTCATTTTTTTGTCTGGAGTCAATTGTAACTAAACCTAGAATGCTGCTTATATGTATTCTACATTGCAGAATTATTGTACTTTCTTTTTTAAGTGGGGTATATGTAAACATTTGCAAATAAAGTTTTAGACTAGTTCTGCAATATATTTTTATTTTGTAATGTTTATGTGAAAGTAACAAATTTTAAAATTACATATTTTTAGTTTGTATTAATGTGGAAGTAGCCAGAAACAGATTTTTTTCACACATGTTTTGCTCTGCATTATTCTAACATTTGCATTGATTCTGCAAGTGCTTAGTGTACAGTCTCATTGATACTGTATTGTGTATAGAAAACATTTATGTGCTGATGGAGTCACACTTCTTTTGCCACAGATAACCTGTTTTGTTATGGATGATCTCTGATAATCTGCAAAGGAACGTGTTTTCTTTAGCATCGAGTTAATTTTCCTCAACAACATACTCTAGGTAAGTGATACAAAAGTGAAATAATTGCAGTAAGAGAGAATGTCCCTAAATTATATGTATTGGATATAAGCTTTGTTGAATCTTTAGTCATTATTGACACAAACACACCTGTCCTCTCGAGAGATTTTGGCCTCTTCGGAGACTGTGACGCGTCATGGGGACAGTACACGCTCTTGTCATGCTGGTGAACCCTTTTTACCCGATCGACAGACGTGAGAGAGCGTGGCTACCATCCTCAGAGGAGTGCTTCTCCACAGGAAGAACACTCCTCTAGACCCGTGAGCCGATCATCACAGCGGGTGGTGATCGTTCACGGCCCGTTCCATCTGCTAGTTCTGCTAGCAGACTGAGGGGGGAACATCAGATCTTCCTCATCTGTCCCTTCAACTTCCTTGGGATACACCAGGAGTGACGTGACCAGGGGGAACCGTGGGGAGTGTTCTCCTCACAGTTCGGCCATGAGAGTGTACGTTCCCGGTTCGGTCGTAGGACCCGAGATGTCGTATGCTTAAGTGGTTCGAGATCATGGGGTATCGGTCGAGGCTCTTCTCTCTGAAGGAAGAGAATCGAGGGAGGGACCCGCCCTGGAAGGACTTGACGGTCCTTCCCCTCAGGACGCAGTCACTCCTGAGATACAGAGGTCTTTTTGCAGAGGTCATTGCGCTGATTCGTCAGCACAGTGACCTAGGGAAAGGATCGATGGTAGCTCCCTCTGACCACCCTTTGCAGTTAGAGTCGTTCTGGGGTCCTAAGAAGGAACCCAGAGCTTCTGTGGGGTTACCTTGGTCTTCCTTGTCTGAAGGTGTGTTGGGCCAGGTGAACAATCTTGTCTCGGGGCAAGAGAGTTCACTTAGGGCCAACAGACTAGACAAGCTGCCTCCCCCTCCTCTACCTTGACAGAGTCGATTTTACTTGCCCTTGGAAAACCCTTTGCCGACCAAACAGGTTGACCCAGAGCTAGTATGGCTAACTCCCGGCTTGCCTCATGCTGCGCGAACCAAAGGTTCTCCGACAGAAGGTGCTGCAGAGGCAAGTAGACTCACCTCTGTCGAGGTAGAGGAGGGGAAAGCAGCTTGTCCGATCTGTTGGCCCTAAGTGAACTCCCTTGTCCCAGACAAGATTGTTCACCTGGCCCAACACACCTTCAGAGGCTACCACTAGGCAGCTATCCAGGCCATCTCCTGGCTGGATCTGTGGTCCCTCACAGTATTCAAAGTCACTGCTTCTTCAGGACCAATAGCTCCCAGAGAAGACTTGGCTTTCAGGAGACTGTCAGTTTGGCAGTAGGGCTATTTCCTACCTGGCCCACCAGACTGCAAACCTGTGGGCCAACCTTGTTCTTAGGAGGAGGGATGCTGTCCTAAATCGTATAACCAGGTCAGTGGGCCCAGAGTCGGCATTAGGTCTTAGGAATGGACCATTACTGGGTTCCTCCTCTCTCTTTCCTAGAGAGATGGTGGATGCTGGGGTAGACAAGTGTAGAGCTGAAGACAGCAATCGTCTTGTCCACCAGACAGTTGCCAAGACATCCGGGGCATCTCATGCAACTGCGGCTAAGCCTCAGAGCCAGGCTAGCTCTTCCTCTGCCCCTAAGAAGACTCCTCCTTGTAGAGGGGCCTGAGGAAAGACCCAGCCTTCCTCCTTTGCTCTGAAAGGGAATCATCAGCCCCCTCTCAGCACCTGTTCTCTTGCCGGAAGGAAGGTAAGTGAAAGAGGAAGAAGGGGAAGCGCTAGCGACAGCGTTCCCCCTCAGCTGCTGCCACGGTGGGGTGGGGTGGGGTGGGCGGGTACCTGGTGAGCCATTGGGCAACATGGCAGCGCTACAAAGCCGAGACCTGGGTTGTAGATGTCCTTTGGGAGGGGTATTTTCTTCCTTTCGATTTGAGCCCACCCCTCGCCGATCGTACGGCCCAACTTCAGACATACATCCCTGGTTCTGTCAAGTATCTGGCACTTAAAGAAGAAGTGCTATCAATGCTGAGCAAGATAGCTGTGGAAGTCATTCGAGATCCGTCACCAGGGTTCTACAGCCAACTTTTCCTGGTGGAGAAGGCTACGGGGAGCTGGGGACCAGTGATAGATCTCTCTCCCCTGAACCGATTTGTTCGCCATACTTGGTTCAAGATGGAGACGGCATGTTCCGTGCTCTCCTCTATCAGGGAGAACGACTTCATGATATCGGTGGACCTGAACGATGCGTATTTTCAGATACCCATCCCTCAGTCCTCCAGGAAGTACTTTCGGTTTATCCTTGAGGGGATGGTGTTCCAATTCAGGGCACTTTGTTTCGGACTTTCGACAGCCCATTAGATGTTCATGCGAGTGTTCACCTTGGTGTCAGTTTGGGCCCACTTGGTCAGGATACGCCTCTTGAGGTATCTTGACAACTGGCTAGTCCTGGCAAGCTCGTTCTTGCAGTTCCTACAGAACAGGGATCGACTTCTCAATTTTAAACATCTAACTCACCTGGTAGTTATATACATATATATATATAATATATATATATATATATATATATATATATATATATATATATATATATATATATATATATATATATATAGCTTACATCCCTGATGTCAGTTATATATATATATAACTACCAGGTGAGTATGTTAAAAAATTTATTTTATCATGAAAATAACATTTTTCGTCACGATCTAGGGATCGTGATACATTTCAAAAAGTCTGATCTCATTCCCAAGCAGAGGATAAAGTACCTGGGCATACTGATTGACACAGTAGCAACACAAGTCTTCCCCGCAGACTCAAGGATTAGCAAGTTCAGGAAGGCAGTTTAACTGTTTGTCTTGACAGGAACAGCTAACTAAGGTTAGGTTAGGTTAGGTTACAATCTCGGGATCCTCAATCATTCCTCATTCCTCTAATGGAGGAAGGATTTAGCCTGGGGCCTAGATGACTAGAACCTCCTAATAGGAGTGGAGTTGCACACTCCCCCTCTAGACATGCTTCTGTTCTTGGATGCATCGAATGACGGTTCAGGCTCACATCTGGAGGAGTTGCTGACTGCAGGGGTGTGGAATCGACACGACAAAAACCTTCTTATCAATGTTCTGGAACTGAAGGTGGCTTTCTTAGTCCTCCAATAGTTCCGGGATAGAGTTATGGGACACTCCATGGTGTTGATGAGCGACAACACCACAGTGGTGGCATATGTCAACAGACAGGTAGGCCTAGTGTCTCTTCCGTTGCATCAGTTGACAGTGCAGGTGCACGAGTGGGCTGCAGCACACTTGGTATAGCTCTCAGCCAGATACATTCCAGGCAAGAGGAATGTAGTGGAAGACAAGCTCAGCCGTCAAAATCAGGTGATAGGGACCGAATGGTTTTACACCCGGACGTGGCAGAAGGCTTTTCGATCTATGGGGTTGTCTAGTGGTGGACCAGTTCACCACCTGGCACAACAGAAAACTTCCAGTTTTTTTCTCCGTTGTGCCAGACCCATGGGCAGCTGCAGAGGTGTTCCAACATCCGTGGGACAACCTCAAAGTGCTGGTCACCAGCAATCTTCGGATGATCCTGGTGGCTCACATCCCGATCTCTTGGCTCTTCTCTCTGAGGCACCGTGAGAGATTCCCCTGTGGCACAACCTGTGTCAACCGCATGTAGAATGGTACCACTTGGCAGTACAGTACCTGTGTCTTTACGGCTGGCGGTTATCTGCCATCTCTTGCGAGCAAGAGGATTTTCTCGCCGAGTAGCAGACAGTCCTCGGCAGAAGTGTACCAGGGAAAGTGGTCCGTCTTCTGTGGTTGATGTCGTGGACGGGGTCTCTCTCCGCTCAAAGACACACTTCAACAGATCGCCAATATCCTAGTCTTTCTTCGCCAAGAGAAGCTCCTCTCTGTCTCTGCAGTTAAGGACTACAGGTCTGCCTTGGCCTTGATCCTGAAACTACAAGGAGTGGATGTTTCCTTTTCAATGGAAATATCTCTTCTTAGGAGGAGCTTCGAGAGGTCTTTCCCACTGAGTGGGATGTGACTCTCGTCTTAAGGAGCTTGACTCCTGAACCCTATGAGCCTCTCTGAGTCATCAGACAGGTATATGACCCATAAGACCATCTTTTTGCTGGCCCTGGCATCGACAAAGAGAGTAGGTAAGCTTCATGGTCTCTGTTACAATGTTAAACACTCGTGGGGATGGGGATCTCTTATACTCGATTTCGTCCCAGATTCTGTAGCGAAGACTCAGAATCTTTTGGTCCCTGACGATAGATTTGAGTCCTTTACGATCCCTTCCCTAGAGGACATTTGTGGAAATGACCCAGACGAGATGCTACTTTGTCCCATTAGAGTGCTTGGGCGCTATATGAAGAGAACTCAGCATGTCTGGCCTAAGTGTCAACTCCTCTTTTTCGCTATGAGGTGATCAGAAAAGCGTACTCCTCCGAAGGGATGTTCGACACTGGTACCTTTCGTCCAAGAGCCTACAAAGTCAGGTATTGGTCCTACCCTTGCGTTCTGCAAGAACCTGTCGGTTTCACAGGTACACAAGGCAGGGCTTTGGTCCAACCAGACCACCTTCACCTCCTAACTTTGGGATATTGCCCACAGGTCCTTGGATACCTTTTCCTTGGGACCTGTGGTGGCTGCTCAACAAGTTGTGTAGCTTACCCAGCTCTTCTAAGTGGACAAAGTTACATCTCTCCTTGTGTAACTGTATGAATGGGTGCAAATGAGTGTGTTACTGGCTTCTCGTCCTCCTTTGTTCTTCTCTCTTCCTATGGGCAGAGAGCTGCGGTTTAGCTAGAATGCCCCACCCACTACCGGGGCTTATATAGGGAACAACCTGGCAGAGCTTCAATTCGTATTCTGCCGGCTCTCAGTGAACATCAGTGGTTTTAGGCAGCCTTCAGCAGTGTATTGTGTTGATGAGTTCAGAGTTCTTGGTGAAGTTCTCTGTTTTGTTTTGTGATAGCACATTCTTTCAAATATGTATGATTCTAGGAGAACTAGTGTTTGGTTTTGTGCAGTTGGTTGTAAGACCAGGTTAACTAAATCTTATGATCCACATTCCAGATGTAGTAAATGGTAGAAGTCAAGAGTGTAAGAAAGAAATCACTTGTGCTGAATGTTGTGAATGGGACAACAAGCAATGGTAAATTTTTAGGTCCCATCTGGACAAGATGCATAAGAACAGAAAGAGGAAAGCAGCTGCTAGGGCAGAAATTAAATCTAGTTTAGATGATGTTCAGGCTACTGAATTAGTAGAGGATAGCATGATTGTTTTGCCTGTAATTCATGTTGCTTCTTCAATCCTTTCTCCACCTGCTTCTGTGCCATTAACTCTTATTCCAGGTTCACTTGCTCCCGATCCCAACACCATTGCAGCCACGAATCAGAATTTGATAAGTAGTTCAAATTTTTAGTGAGTACGATGATGGAACTTGGTGCTTCTGTTAAAGTCTTAATGGAAAAAGGCAGTCAATCTAGTGTTAGTGCAGTGCACAGGGATTGTGTAGAGGTGGCTGTCTGGCCCACCGGTCCCGCTCCCCCGCACCCGGGAGAAGACATACCAGAGGTCTAAGGGAGACCAGTGTCATTTGCCCACTCAGTTGAACCTGCTGGCGATTCCCAGGTGTCGACAGAGCGCCGCTGGAAAGGCATCTCTTATAGTGTTCATGATCTGTCAGAGTCAGATGGCTCGACTCCCAACAAGAGTTGGCATGAGCACTTTCAAGATGTTTCACACCCCCTCAAGAGACAGTCCAGGGATATGGATAAGTCTCCACCTCCTTCTAAGAGGACTGAAGAGAATATATTCTGTCTGCAACCTTCAGGCAGTTACGCGATGTCGCCTCCTGCTTTGTCAGCTCCTCTCCCTCGTTCTGCCTGGGACAGCCCAGAGTTGTTCCTTTGCATGGACCATCAGTATGTGTCTGGTAAACGTAAGACAGATTCTTCAAGGCAAGTTTTGTCAGCCTCGAAATCCCGACCTGTCCTGGATTTACCTTGGACTCCTGGACATTGTACTCCTGAAGTGGTGCGGTGCTCTTGTTCGGCTGAACATTTGGCACCAGTTGCTATGCACCCGTCTTCCCCAGCAGCTTATTCAAGAGCAGTTTTGCCTCGCTCTCAGTCGTATTCTTCAACTCCCGATCCTTCGGTCACTCCACTTAACAACAGTTGGATGACATCATGTCTCTTTTGCAGAAAGCTCCAACACATTCCAAAATGAAAGGTGTGGCATTATTGCCTAACTCTTCAGATGAGGAGGAGGAGGAACAGGATGCGTCTCCTTCGTCTTCCTATTCTACTTTATTGAGATATTTTTTCAACAACTTTCCAGATTTTTTCTCAACAACTTTAAATATTTTGTCTATCCTGTGGCTCCAGTATCCCCAGCTTTGACTTTCCTCATGAGGGAACCTGCTTCAGACAGTTTGGCCTTACCAAAGTTCATTCTCTCTTCATCAACAAAATTGGTTTGGAGAGACATGGACTTCTGGTTAGCTTCGAAGAGAGAGATGGGTAAAGATTCTTTTACTTTCCCTCCTTGCAAGTTGATAAACAAGAGTTACCAATTTTACGAAACTAGGGAACTCCTTCTCTTGGAGTATCCTCCCAGGGTGACCTCTTGGGCCTCGTTGACTTTGCTAGCCATTCTGCTTTTCCATCAGCTGAAGTCATGCTCTCGTCCTTAGGAATGGATTACCTTACTAGGAGTTTATTCAAAGTTTTAGAAGTCTATAGCTTCTTAGATTGGACAATCGGGGCATTAGCGAGTAAGATAGAAGATGGCCCAGTGATTGCAGAAGATGTCACAGAAGACTTGTTGGGGGTCTTGCCATGCACGGGCAAGGCTATTAGAGACAGATTGGCTGAGTTAGCATTTCTTTTCTTGTTGTGTATCCTGAAGAAGAGGGAGTTGTGGTGTTCCTTCAGAAGTCTGCATTACTTTTTGCCCTGCTGGACAAGAACCACCTGTTTCTGCAAGATTTAGTGCAACAGATTTTGTCGCCGCTGCAGAAAAAGTCGACCAATTATCTTTTGGTGCAATAGTCGAAACATCCCAAGGTCTTTTTCTCCTCTCCAATCCCAGGCTTTTTGTATGGTAAGACAGAGAAGCCAGCAAAGACCACTGGGTTATTAACCTGGAACCTCCAACCAGGTCTATCAAGAAGACTACCTACAAGACTGCAAGCAAGAAGTGAGGAGTGTGTCCTTCGTGCCCTTGTAGCAGCCAGGTTGGGCCTTTTATGGAGGGAATGGAGTCTGAGAGGAACAGACCCTTAGGTAGTCAAGGTGTTGCATCAAGGTTATGTCATTCCCTTCAAAGCAGGCCCACCTTTGGTTAAATTGCCAATAGTATTACCAGCCTTCTTGGCAAAATCAGAGAAGTTTATGACCCTCTCTTGGGAGGTAGACTTACTGCTTCGCAACGGAGTACAGTGTTCCCCCCGTATTTGCGGGGGATGTGTACCAGACACTCCCGTGAATAGTTAAAACCCGCGAATAGTTAAAACCACCACTAAAAATGCTTACAACTGCCTATTTTGATAGTTCAGATACCAAATGTATATACCTTTAATAACATCCTACTTCAAATATACCTAAAATTACTAACCTATTACTGCATTAATCTTTGAGGTTATATTATTAATATCATTTCAAAGTCATCTTAAAAATTCTACCATTAAAAATATATACCTACAGCAAATAACAGAGAGAGAGAGAGAGAGAGAGAGAGAGAGAGAGAGAGAGAGAGAGAGAGAGAGAGAGACCAATGAATGGCAACATCATATATCTGACTGTCAAGAGTGAAATTATGAATCCTAGACTCTGACTCCTTCCTCCCCTCCGCCAATTCGTATATTAAACTGTCATATACTCCCCCGCCCACCTTCCTCCAAGTGGATAAAAGGACTGGGAATTGCTATTTTTAATTAATCTTATTAATATTTGAAAATTAGTTATAAGGTAAATCATTTATTTACACTACAAAACAAATAAACATACACGTAAGAGAGAGAGAGAGAGATGTTATTGTTACTGTTTAATCTCATTAAACTTAAAATTATTTGTAAACTAGTACTGTATATTATTATTTTACCATACAATGTAGTAATGTCCTTAAAAATATTCTTATACATACACTTCCAGCCCAAACAGAGGGCGAGAGTTACCACTAAGACATACTAGTATCTCGTGTGGAGAGAGAGAGGGAGAGGGGTTATCCTTATTTAAAAGAGTGAAATGGATAGATTATTGTACTTCTTTAAAATACTATCACATATGAATTTTGAAATTAGTTATATTACTGTTATTATTATGCAAAAATATTAATAAACATACACATGTACCATAGAAATTCTCTTATCTCAGTAAGAGAGAGAGAGAGAGAGAGAATTTTCATGATCCTTTGATAGCAACGCTCCCCTTCTTGTTTTGACATTTGTTGGATCCCAGCCAACTCTGCTTGGCTACCTGGAGTTCAAAGACACGGGGTAAAATGCGTTTTCTTTCATTCTTACATAATTTTTTTTATTTATAAACTTAAATCTTGCTAATTCGCTTTAGTATTTCTTTTAATGAATTTATATTTCTGGGTTCGACCTGTGTTCGCTGGTGAAAAGGTTCCTGCTGCTCACTTTTCTAGTATATATAAGTTCTAAATATACCAGAGAAAAAGCTAGCATGGTATGCTGAGGTTACTACCCTCGCACGAGCACCCTACGGGTGTCGGGTATAAAGTACAAGGCGAGTGAAAGCCACTATTCACAGGTCTTCTGCCAATTAGAGGTTTCCTTTCCAAAATCCCTCTCATGGGATGGGCCGTTGCAACGGCCGCACCTTTCCTCTCGCTACCGCTACTACTGCTACCCAACCCGAGCGCCATCTTCAATCCTGTTTTAGAACTCGTGAACTAGCGACACTCTTTTTCTTGCGCTAAGACTTTTTTTTGATTTTGTGGTTAATTCGAGATGGCGTCTGCAGATGTTACTCCTGCATCGAAGTTGAGTACCCCAATTTACGTTTTTCGTAACTTATAAGGTTGCGGGACTTCCAAATTAGCCATCAGCCCCGTAGAAAGCATTGCGGGGAAGGCGGCATACCCCCGCCATTTTATAACCATGAGCAAGAACGCGTGTGAATTAGGTACGCATTTTTAGTCAAATTGAAATAAATCGAAAGTATAATTTTGCATTAAAGGTACCTAATTCATGAGTTCACTTGTTATTATTAAGATATTTCGTCGCAGAAGTGCCGATCACGCTCATGACATACCCTGGGGTAAATCTGGGGGCTAGCAGGGGCTCTTGAAGTAATTTACTCAACCCCCCCTCCCCAGCTCAAGAGCGCGTTCGAGCTCATCTCGACATAATATTAGAATATCATGTTTCGATAGGCTATCAACAGCCTGCTGTATAGTGTGTGAGAGAGAGAGAGAGAGAGAGAGAGTGAGGTAAAAAAACTCTTTCTTTCTTCCCAGTGTAAATTAGCATGAATTATTCTTTCAAAAATAAATATATTTAAATATCTCAGTTAATTCACTGAAGAGGTGGAAGAGTTGCCACCCATCAGTTTAACCAGTAAACTAATAAGGTAGCTAACTACCCTTAATTATTACCCTTATGCCTCTTCCCCTGATAGAGTTAAGGCTCTTCAAGGGGGGATATCAATGATAAGAGAGCCCCCTCTCTCCTTTTCACATTATGGGATCTATCCTCCTGGCCAGTCTGAATCGAATAAATTCAAGTGTAGTAGGTTTAGTTGAAGATACTGTCTACATGACAATATCCTAGAGGAGGTTTAGGCTAACTTTCCGAGTCGCTAGCGATATCGGTTAGTCAGCTAGATCCATATCGGGTAATTTCCCAATGTATATATATAACCCCTTGCAACTCGTCCATAGTGCCTCGTTGTCAAAATGTATACATATTCATTATTGTCATTTGCAATCTGTATCACTGTGTCGTAAAAGGTCTAGTGAACATTCGTCTCGGCCTAGCCTCCTTTGGTTTATCCTTTAGTAGTAGGGTACACCTCTCGATCGAGGGCCACACCAACCGGTTGCTGTACCAACCACGACGGGCCATAGGCCCAGTCACACTACCACCCCTACAGTGGACGCCTATACAAACCGTCGATAGGTGGCACCTCTGATCGGACAGGTGGCCAGGCGATCACGACCGACCACCCCCCCCCCCCCACCCACCCCCCACCCCCCTACCCACTACTAGGAGCCGAACTGTTATAACTCGCGGTGCTAGTACTCTTAGTGAGGAACGGTCGCTTGAGTTTCATATAAGTGGAAGGAAGGGGTTGAGGGTGGGGGAGGAAATGGGTACTAGTTCCCAGCTTATAGTCCCCCGGCTCGGCCGGATGACGGACATAGCTTCCGGGTGTATATATGTAGCTCTGCCGCTTCATTGTTTTTTTCTCTGCCCCCCCCTATCCGTGGAAAGGGGATGGGAGTCTTTCTCCCACCCTCCTACCGCCAGTAGAGGTAGGCAATGTCAGATATGGAATAAATTTTCCCCTGATTCGCCACCTCGGCTCGTTCTACAGGGAGTGGCAAGGGCAAGGAGAAACGAGATCGCAAGTGAGCCAAGCCTTGAGGGACCGTACACGAGGTGTGTCGTTCACACGCCAACTGTTCGGTGTCCTTCGTAGCCGAGGAGGGGCAGCCTCCTTACATGGTTTGGCACCCGGAGGCGTGCACCATCTGTTACGAGATGGTGATGCTCCTCGTGAATGAGCAGGTAAGTACCTTATCCCCTCTCTCTCTCTTTTTCATGATGAAAAAAGATGTGATAAACTGTGTAACAAAATTGTTTACAAACTGGTATCCTCTGTCGGGAAGGTTAATCCCCCTTTTCCTCCCCGACAGACGGCCAAAGACGTCCGCCAGAACGTGAGGACGGACCTGAGGCGCTGGGTTTCCGGGTACGGAAAGAACGCGCCATCAGGTCACCCCTACATCCTAGATGCCAGCCTGGGAGCCCTGTTGTTCAAGGGGTCCCCCTCGGCATCAGTACGACCTCATCTGGCGGTCTCAATCATCAACGCCATCCTGGCGGAGACAGCCTTCCTGCCGGATGACCAAGAGGATTTGATGGCAGACATGGCGGCCATCAACATCCATGTAGAGCCTATGGCCTTGGAGGAGGTAAGTGGCGAGGTAAGTGAGGCAGGTAGTCTCCTGAGTCCGACTCCTTCTTCTTCCTCTTCTTTCCGGGGCTTCTCCAAGCCCGCCCCTACTTGGGACAGCTCACGGTCGGTTCGTCCCAAAGAAAAATCAGTTAGACCGAAATCCCTGCCCAAGGGATCAAAGCCGACTCCATCAGTGGCGACTGAGTCATCTCCTGCCCCAGGGCCGTCGACATCATATGACAAGTCGCCTGCTGCCAAGGGTTCTCTCCCCTCGAAGGGATCGAGATCAAAGTCCGCCAAACCCAAGGCGACGGAGTCCGGCGTAGACCACGAATTGCTCGCTAACCTTCTCTTGTCAAAGGTTAGGGAAGCAGTAGACGAGAGGTTTGAGTCATTGCGACACGCCTCCGGACCTGAAATCTCTGGCCAGTCAGTTTCTGACATAGTGGCCAAGCAGATCAAACTGCTGCAATGGCGGTGCCGGATGCCTCCAAGCTTACCCCCTTCCATAAGAACAATTCATGCATGCCCCATACGTAGATGGGAAATTAACCATTGAAGGGTGTGGGACCCGGCTTCTGGAGGACTTCGAGCTTTTTCTGAAAGGCCTCCAGTTCCCCTTCCCCGGGTTTGTCAGACTAGCAGAACACGCGCTAGTGAGAGTTGACAAGGTCCCGAAAGAAACGGTGATCTTCCCGAGGGAACAAGCCCAAGCTGTCTGGACACGCACAATGGCCGAGTGGGAGTGCGTTAACACCAGGTTGACGCCTCACAAGGGCACGTACACCATGTTTGTGACCCGGGAGCTAGTTCCGTCGCCCTGCACCGACAAGGTGGCGGAGCTAACTCTGCAAGCCTAAGCGGAGGATAAACCTATCCCGGCTTGGAAGGAAACAGAGGCTACCTCCCTTCTCCTTCCTGCGAGTAGGGAGTTTTGGAATGAAGCCCCGGCCACGTTTATGGCAGGTAAACTGGACGTGGACTGTGCCTCCACCTTGTTCTCTGAGAAGCTGCCAAAATTTCCGGAGAACCTGATTAAGTCCGAATTCGAGGCAAGGTCGAGACTGGCAAGGTCTATCAACTCCGTCACTTCGATGGAGTTGGTAGCCACCACATATAGGGACGAGCAACTATTCCAGGTCCTGACGAAAAGTCTATTACACACTTTTCAGTCAGACCTATATGATTTTGGAATAGCAAGGCGAGCTTGCAGGAAATACGTCTTAACGGAGGCTTCCATCAGGCATGAGCCAAACAGATTGATAAAAGCATCAATCTGGGGAGAGAACTTGTTCCCTCAGACAGAGGTGGAGAATGTCTTGCGGGAAGCCTCCAGGGCCAACCAGAGGCTTCGGGTCAGGTGGGGACTTCCTTCTAAACGGAAGTTTGAAGCACCCGGCAAGCAAGCTAGAGCAAGAAAGAGGCCGAGGAGGTACAATCCCTATTAGCCCTTTCGACCTCAGATGATTGTTCAGGCATTCCCAATATCACAAGTTGGGAAGCCTTCAACATCAAAGGCCCAGCCACAGCAGCAGTTTGTTTTGCTATAGACTCCACCTGCTCAGCAACCCTCAACCTCTACAGCCATCATAACCTCCCCCACCTTTAACCCCGCCTATGAAGCTAGGGATTCTTTTCGTAGCTACCATAGGCATGCGGGTAGCAGCAGAGCCAGAGATAGCTCCCGGCTACGAAGCGGCTCAAGGGGTAGAGGTTTCCGAGGAGGCAGAGGGTACAAACCTGCAGCCAACCAGTGAGAGCCCGCAGGTAGGAGGGAGGTTATATCTCTATCAAGACCACTGGACCTTCAGTCCATGGGCCCACAGTATAATCTCCAAGGCCCTGGGATGGAAATGGAAGAAAGGGCCCCCACCACCTATAAACTTCCCCCAGATCCCAACAACAGACCTGATAGAATACACCAAAGATCTCCTACAAAAGAAGGCCATAAAGAAAGTAAGGGGACTAAAATTTCAAGGACGTCTGTTTACTGTTCCAAAGAAGGAATCAGACAAAAGAAGAGTGATTCTGGACTTGTCAAAGCTCAATTCATACATTCTTTGCGACAAGTTCCGTATGCTGACAGTCTCGCAGGTGCAGACCTTACTTCCCCGTGGGGCCGTCACCACCTCTATAGATCTTACAGACGCTTACTATCATGTTCTGATAGCAAGGAACTTCTCTCCATACCTAGGCTTCAGGCTAAGGAACAAAGCTTACTCATCCTGGGTGATGCCGTTGGGCTCAACATTGCGCCCAGGATATTCACCAAGCTAGGAGAGACTATAATCCAAGAACTAAGAGCCAAGGGGATCATGTTGGTAGCCTATCTAGATGACTGGCTCATCTGGGCAGCCAGCGTCGAGGAATGCCGCAGGTCGACAGCCAGAGTAATAGAACTACTGGATTTTCTGGGCTTCCAGATAAACAGAGAGAAATCACGGCTGGAACTGGCTTCCCACTTTCAATGGTTGGGAATCCAATGGGATTTAATAAAACACAAGCTATCCCCTCCACCCAAGAAGGCCAAGCAGATAGTGGCAGCTACAAAACAGTTCCTCAGGAACAAGAGGGCCTCTCATCGTACTCGAGAGAATCCTCGGTTTGCTCCAATTTGCATCAATAACAGACTTCCTACTAAGAGCCAGATTGAAGGATATCAATTGAGTCTGGAGAAAGAGAACCAACGTCAATCTCAGAGACAAAATTTCATTGATTCCACCCATTCTAGCAAAGAGGCTTCGCCCATGGACAAAGCACAGGAACCTGTCCAAAGCAGTACCACTGCAATTCCCTCCGCCGTCTTTGACAATTCATACAGACGCGTCACTGAGTGGCTGGGGGGGATACTCGCAGTTCAAGAAGACTCAAGGAATATGGTCAGAGACATTCCGCCAGTTCCACATCAATGTGCTAGAAGCTATGGCAGTTTTTCTAACCTTAAAGCGACGAACTCCGGCCAGTAACAGCCATGTGAGGATAGTCTCGGACAGCCTAGTGGTGGAACACTGCATAAACAGAGGAGGTTCCAGGTCAAGCAAACTGAATCACGTACTGATTGCAATATTTCCGTTAGCTGCGAAAAATCGTTGGCACCTGTCAGCAACCCATCTGGCAGGGGTCAAGAACGTGATAGCGGACGCACTCTCCAGGACTACTCCACTAGAATCAGAGTGGTCCCTGGACAAGAACTCATTCCAATGGATTTGCAACCAAATCCCGGACCTCCAAGTGGACTTGTTCGCCACGGAGTCCAACCACAAGCTGCCTTGCTATGTGGCACCCAATCTGGACCCTCTAGCCTATGCCACAGACACGATGACCATAGATTGGAACAACTGGCAGAAGATTTATCTATTTCCTCCGGTGAATCTTCTGATGAAGGTCTTGCACAAGCTACGATCTTTCACAGGTCAAGTAGCATTAGTGGCACCCAATTGGCCGAAAAGCAATTGGTTCCCTCTTCTTCTAGAACTGAAGCTCCGACCCAAATGGATCCCTCACCCGAAACTGACACAGATAGTACAAACTCAAACTGTATCAGCTTCCTCCAGAATTCTGAATGCCCTAACTTTATGGACTTCATGAAGTTTGCAGCCCAAAAAGGCGCGAGTATCGATCCATGTAACATTGTATTTGTAGAATCAGATAAAAGAGATTCAACTCTCAGGCAATATGATTCAGCTGTCAAAAAGTTGGCCAAATTCCTGAAGGAATCAGAGGCCCACAAAATGACTACTAATCTGGCAATTTCATTCTTCAGAACTCTGTTCGAGAAAGGTCTAGCCGCCAGTACTATTACAACAATCAAGTCAGCCTTGAAGAAAATTTGTCAGATCGGCTTTGATATTAACCCTCTTACGCCGACTGGATGTATTTTACGTCAACATTTTTTGTCTCCCGTGTGCCGACTGGACGTATTTTATGTCGACTTACAAAAGTTTTTTTTAAAATTCGCGGAAAAATACTTATAGGCCTACCAGCCTAAAACTTTTGAATCACGCGCCTTGGGGGATGCTGGGAGTTCACGGATCAAGGTGTTGTTTTGTTTACAATCGTTACGCAGGCGCGCAAGCGCGAATTTCTTTCTTGCCGCACTAAAAAGTATCTGTGACACATCTCGGAAATTATTTCATCACTTTGACATAATTTTTGTACCATTGTAAATTAGCCGTTACATGAAGTATTATATATGAAAATGTGCGCATTTTTATGTAGAATACAACAATAAAATAATCATGATTGTAGCTTTTATCATTTTTGAGATATTTTCATATAAATAACGATAATTGCCAAAATTTCAACCTTCGGAGAACTTTGACTCTACCGAAATGGTCGAAAAACGCAATTGTAAGCTAAAACGCTTATATTCTAGTAATATTCAATCATTTACCTTAATTTTGCAACTAATTTGAAGCCTCTAGCACAATATTTCGATTTATGGTGAATTTATGAAAAAACTTTTTCCTTACGTCTGCGCGGTAACTCTTCCGAAAAAAATCATACATGCGATTGTGGTAATGTTTGCACCATTTTAAAATTAGCCGTTATATAAAGTTTTATATATGAAAATGTGTGCAATTTCATGCGCAATACAACTAAAAACAACCCATGGTTGTAGCTTTTATCAGTTTTGAGATATTTTCATATAAATAACGAAAATTGCCAAAATTTCAACCTTCGGTCAACTTTGACTCTACCAAAATGGTCGAAAAACGCAATTGTAAGCTAAAACGCTTATATTCTAGTAATATTCAAGCATTTACCTTCTTTTTGCAACAAATTGGAAGTCTCTAGCACAGTATTTCGATTTATTGCGAATTTATAAAAAAAGATAACATTTTCTTTACGTCCGCCCGGTAACTCTTCCGAAAAAATCATACGTGCGATTGTGGTAATGTTTGCACCATTTTAAATTAGCCGTTACATAAAGTTTTTTATATGAAAATGTGCGCAATTTCATGTAGAATACAACTAAAAATAATTGAAAGTTGTAGCTTTTCTCATTTTTGAAATATTTGCATATAAATCACGATAAATAGAAAAAAACCACGTTCGGTCAACTTTGACTCTACCGAAATGGTCGAAAAACGCAATTGTAAGCTAAAACCCTTACAGTCTAGTAATATTCAGTCATTTATCTTCATCTTGAAACAAATTCGAAGTCTCTAGCAAAATATTTAGATTTATGGTGAATTTTAAAAAAAATCTTTCCTTCCCTCCGCGCGCGGATTCTCCACCACAAATCTCTGAAATACGTACGTCCCATTCTCGGAATATTTGCTCCGTTTCATATTAGGCATTTCATAGAGTTTTATATATGAAAATGTGCACAATTTCATGTAAAATAAAACGAAAAAGATTTGAAGGTTGTAGCTTTTCTTATTTCCGAAATAATAGCATATAAAAAAAATATATATAAAAAAATTCGACATTCGGTCAACTTTAACTCATCAGATATGGTCGAAAACTGCAATTGTAAGCTAATACTATTACAGTATAGTAATATTCAATCATTTATCTTCATTTTGAAAGAAATTGGAAGTCTCTAGGACAATATTTAGATTTATGGTGAATTTTTGAAAAAAATATTTGTTTACGTCCGCGCGTTACGAATTCATGCATTATTTTGTGATAATATTTTCTCTGTGTTGCTTTTATCGTTTTACAATGTGTTATATACCAAAATGATTGCAATTTAGTGTACATTACAACAAAAAAAAGTAACTTGTTACCTTTGACCGTTTTGCGCACAGCGCGATTTGAATACAATTATTTATGAAATTTCGTTTTTGCGCTATCATATATCGCATTATTTATATATGATGATGATAATTTTGTCAGATACATACTTCTCCTCCATCCTGAGAGCATGTGCCCGCCTAAGACCAACTGACCGCCCACATATGGTCACTTGGTTCTTAAATGATGTACTCAAACTGGCTTCAGACACTAACAATGAAACATGCTCATACATAACCCTACTAAGGAAAACTTTATTCCTAATGGCTGTGGCCTCAGGCACTAGAATATCTGAACTCTCAGCTCTCTCACGAAATCCAGACCACTTAGAATTCCTCCCGTAATGGGAAGTACTTTTATCCCCAGACCAAAGCTTCCTGGCTAAGAATGAGGACCCACAAAATAGATGGGTTCCATGGAAAATCATCCCTTTGACACAGGACACATCTTTATGCCCTGTCACTACCCTTAGATCCTTCTTAGCCAGAACCTCCACAACATCGTCAGGTCCTCTTTTCATTAGAAAAAAAGGCGGCACTATTTCTCTTAAAGGTATTAGACAACAAATACTCTATTTTATCAAACAAGCCAACCCGGATTCAGTCCCACATACATGATATCCGAGCGGTGGCTACCTCTATTAATTACTTTGAAAATATGAATTTTGTGGACCTGAAGAAATATACGGGTTGGAAATCTCCAGTAGTTTTTAAGCTTCACTATTTAAAGAACTTAGAGGCCCTTAAATTCCCAGCAATTGCTGCAGGGAGCATAGTCTCCCCCAATTTATGAATCTTATCATTCTTCTCCTTACTCTTTCCTGACAGTGAGTCCGCGAATCTGGAGAACGCGAATGGTGGGCCCACTGTAGTAGAAGTAGTAGAAGATCAAAACTCGGAAGGGTTTTACAACAGACTCTTTGTGGTCCTGAAATCATCGAGGAGCCGGAGGCCAGTTTTGGATGTAAGCGCTATGAATCATTTTGTCCTCAAGACGAAATTCCACATGGAGATCAATTAGTCGATGATGTCTGCCATCCATCAGGGGGACTGGATGGTGACCTTGGACATGAAGGATGCACATTTTCACATCCTTGTCCATCCGGATTCCAGAAAGTTTCTCCATTTTGTTTTTCAACAGCGCCGCAGGTCTTTACTCGCATACTGGCTCTGCTGGGAAAGTGGCTCCATCTGTTGGGATTAGATAATAATAATAGTAGGGAAAAACTCTCTATCACGAGAGTATATATCATGTTCTAAAGGGTCCACAATAATACAAAGTGTAAAAAGTCCGTGTATAATTTTGAAGACTTTACAGAAAGCTTTCGAACCCTTCCCTGGGTTCATCTTCAGTCCAAATGAACAATAAGTTACGACAAGTACAGAGGTAAATTTAAAAAACGAGTCGTTGAAGATCGTTGACAACGGTCGTTAACTCGTTAATGGGCCAGGTGAAGAAAGAGGGTAGTTAACAGCAACTAGGTGATACCCTCTCCCCTATCAATCCTTCTGGCTGCAATCCTGTTGGATCTTCGTACAGGTTGTTGCAACATTACATGAAGTCCTTCATCCAAGGGCGTAGATTGGGTACCGTTATCAGACTCCCCTGGGGCAGCGGTTACCTGGACTGGAAGAGGCAAGGCAGAGGCAGCATCAGGAGAGGGAAAAACAGAGCCTGTCCTACAGTTAAAATCTTTTAAAAACATACTAGTAATATAAAAATTAACAAATGGGTCTTTGTTGACAAAAGACTAGTTTCCTTTGAATGATTCTCCCAAACTTATAGCAGCTCCCTTGACTAGTCGTCTGACATTTACATTGTTACTTTTAAAGATAATTTTATCCTCGTTCCAGTTGGGTCTATGATCATTCCTGAATGCATGTGCTACTATTGCGCTGTTTTGTGATTGTAGTTCATAAGCTCGCTTATGTTCGCCCAAACGTATATCTAGTCCCCGTCCACTTTCACCAAAATATTTACTATTACAATCCATACACGGTAGTTTGTAAACGCCTGGGACTATAGGATTTTTATCATTGTTATTGTTTCTTACGAGGGAATGTCTTATTGTATTTTCATATTTGAACACAATTTTAGTTTCCTTCTGACTTTTGTTGATATGTCCACTTATATTCTTTACTTCTGGATTAAAGGGAAGGGACAAATATCTTTTTGGTTTTTCCTTAGTATTATCTCTCAGTCCATAGAACAACTTCCTCGCTCGCAAAATTGCTTTTTCAATGAAGTGAGGGGGATATCTGAGACTTCTAAAAGTAGCCGTGATGTGTTTAAGTTCACCGTCTATATATTCGGAGTCGCAAATTCTGAATGCGCGTAAAGCAAAATTCTTAATAACGTTACTTTTTATTTCTTTTGAGTGAAAAGAATAAAAGTGGACATAACTCTCGGAATTGGTAGATTTCCGGTAAACTGAAAATTTGTACCTCTGGGAGGATGGCAAGTTTAGATGTTACGGCATTATTTACCAACGTTCCATTAGATTATGTGATCACAAAGTTACAGGAAGAACATGATCAAGGTAATGTGACTTTATCCATTCCCGCGGAGCAGTTTTTCTCCCTTATCAGATTATGTGTCTTGTCCACTGTATTCCAGTTTAATAATCAGGGATTTTCTCAAAAAGAAGGTGTAGCCATGGGTTCTCCTCTGTCTCCTGTCCTCGCTAACATTTGCATACAGTTTGTGGAAAAAGAAATTTTAAACAGGTGTGATGAAGAAACGAAACCAGTTTTATGGGCGAGATATGTGGATGACATTTTTATCATTTTTAAAGGTACCGATGAAAAGCTAAAGAAACTAGTAGAAATTGCAAATAGCATTTTACCATCAATTAAATTCACAACAGAAGTAGAAGTGGATTCTAAATTACCTTTTTTAGATGTTTTAGTGTACAGGGACTGTAATAGCCAGAGGTACAAATTTTCAGTTTACTGGAAATCTACCAATTCCGAGAGTTATGTCCACTTTTATTCTTTTCACTCAAAAGAAATAAAAAGTAAGGTTATTATGAATTTTGCTTATGCGCATTCAGAATTTGCGACTCCGAATATATAGACGGTGAACTTAAACACATCACGGCTACTTTTAGAAGTCTCAGATATCCCCCTTACTTCATTGAGAAAGCAATTTCGCGAGCGAGGAAGTCATTCTATGGACTGAGAGATAATACTAAGGAAAAACCAAAAAGATATTTGTCCCTTCCCTTTAATCCAGAAGTAAAGAATATAAGAGGACATATCAACAAAAGTCAGAAGGAAACTAAAATTGTGATCAAATATGAAAATACAATAAGACATTCCCTCGTAAGAAACAATAACAACGATAAAAATCCCATAGTCCCAGGCGTTTACGAACTACCGTGTATGGATTGTAATAGTAAATATTTTGGTGAAAGTGGACGGGGACTAGATATACGTTTGGGCGAACATAAGCGAGCTTATGAACTACAATCACAAAACAGTGCAATAGTAGCACATGCATTCAGGAATGATCCTAGACCCAACTGGAACGAGGCTAAAATTATCTTTAAAAGTAACAAAGTAAATGTCAGACGACTAGTCGAGGGAGCTGCTATAAGTTTGGGAGAATCATTCAAAGGAAACAAGTCTTTTGTCAACGAAGACCCATTTGTTAATTTTTATATTACTAGTATGTTTTTAAAAGATTTTAACTGTAGGAAAGGCTCTGTTTTTTCCTCTCCTGATGCTGCCTCTGCCTTGCTTCTTCCAGTCCAGGTAACCGATGCCCCAGGGGAGTCTGATAACGGTGCCCAATCTACGCCCTTGGATGAAGGACTTCATGTAATGTTGCAACAACCTGTACGAAGATCCAACAGGATTGCAGCCAGAAGGATTGATAGGGGAGAGGGTATCACCTAGTTGCTGTTAACTACCCTCTTTCTTCACCTGGCCCATTAACGAGTTAACGACCGTTGTCAACGATCTTCCAACCGACTCTTATTTTTTTTTAAATTTACCTCTGTACTTGTCGTAACTTATTGTTCATTTGGACTGAAGATGAACCCAGGGAAGGGTTCGAAAGCTTTCTGTAAAGTCTTCAAAATTATACACGGACTTTTTACACTTTGTATTATTGTGGACCCTTTAGAAAATAATAATAATAATAATATAATAATAATAAAAATAATAATCAGAATTAATTAAATAAAACTAATAATAAATAATTAATAATAATAATAATAATAATAATAATAATAATTAATAATAATAATAATAATAATAATAATAATAATAATAATAATAATAATAATAATAATAATAATAATAATTAATAATTAATAATAATAATAATAATAATATCCTTTATTTCAGTTTAGTGCCATATACATGGAATATACAAAATACAGACAATAACATTACCAATCTAGATACATGAGATACCACAATAAAAAATAAATTAACGGCAATATCCATACCATTGCTGAAGTAGTATAAAAGATAGTAATCATAATACTGGTAATAACTGCAATAATATTGGAGAAAAAAAAATGCATTGAGAGTTATAATAGTTAGTGCACTGATTATATAACTTGAATTCCAGCTAGAGAACTTTGGTGGTTACAGTAGTCAGGTCCAGAGGGCTAAATACAAAAATTGAATGTAGAAAAACTTCAACTTGATAATATTCACAGTATTAATGAAAAGTGAAATATCAGCAGTAATTGTAACCATATAAATATAATAATGACAGATTCTGCAGAAGACACCTTACCAAGACAGAGATTAAGTTATTTAGGGAACAAACACTTCATTTTCCCATTTTTCCCACAATTTAGATCTTCTTGCTTCACTCCTTAGGATGCTTTGTATGAGTGAATTGCTGCTGTTTCTCACTAGGGTTATCAGACTGGACATTGTTTGCCTTACAATGATTTTTAAGTTGTCCAGGGGGTTTTCTATGAACATCTGTGTGGAGGAGTGGTAGAGAGGAGTGTTTGTGAGGCATCTCAAAATGTCATTGTGCACAACAATGATACGTCTCATGGTCTCTCGGGCATAAACTGTCCAGTGGGAACACCCATAAATACTGTGGCAATACGAACGGAAGAGCAACAGTTTCACATCTTGGTGACAGAGCAAACTTCCTTGCAATCATGTTGCCAGTTGCACATAGTTTACAATGCCTCTATTCAATGTCTGCCGTACCTTTTAGGTCGTCCGAGATAATGTGACCAAATACGGAAGTTCGTTCATGAATTCCAGCTGATGATTTCTGAGGAAAATTTGTGGTTCTACAATATGCTTAAGTGATCTCAGGAGCAGCTACATGCACTGGGTTTTGGTTTAGTTGTATAGGATATCAAATTCCTCTGCATATTGGTGGCAAATGTCGATGATTCGTTGGAGACCTTGCACTGAAGGGGAAATCAGAACCATATTGTTGGCATAACAGAGGTTGTTTATAGTTTTCATTGACAGTGTATCTGATTGGGAACAAGTTCAGTTTGACATTCAAGGCATCTGGGTATGTATTATTTAGACGACTGGCTACTCAGAGCTCAGTCGAAAGACAAATGCATGTATTAGGGCTGTTGCCTTGTATAATAAGGCGCCCTATGAGGTAATGTTAGACTTGCGATAATCTTACGCTAAGTCGGTTGGTTACGCACTTCCATACTCATTGGAGTGTCTTGGGGTTTGCTGATAACTTACGAAGTGGTTATGACGACGATGTGTTAATCTCATGATGATATCTTTTCTGATGTGAGGTTTCTAGTAGAAAACACAAAGTATAAAAAATAGTTCTATTCTCTGAGATTACATGATGAATATCAGATAGGATTGTACAGGTCTTCTAATGACAATGACTTGATCGCTTCTGCCAATGCTGATGGCTAGCTCTATTCTGTTCTGACTACCATCTCGGTTACAAGTCATAAAGGAAGCAGACAGTAGCTCGAACATATGAACATACATACAAATGAGACACATTAGAAATCACGTAGGCCGTTTGAATTATAGGTCGCAGTAGTTGTCTCAAGCAGGAAGCTTGGACTAATGTTTTCAAAACAAATAAATGACTACAGGTGACGGCACTTCACCTTAGCCTACTTTATTGTCTCTGGTCTGATCACCTTCCTGCAAGCAATATGGTTGACCTCTTTAGTTTTAGTTTTTTATATATATGGAATAACATTCCATATTTTTATTATGTAATCACTTACATAAAAGCTCGGTCAGCTACCAAAACCAACCACTGAATATTACTCAAGCTTGACTTGCATTTGACTTATAGGAGTGTGATACAGACACTATATAGATATATAAAAAATACTTATAAGTAAAAAAAAATTCATGGTGTACACAAATACAGATTCAAGTAATGAAATATAAGACACAATATGCATATGATGATATTCATAAATAATAGTGATCACGTGATATATACTGATAGTTTTTCACTTCATCTCATTAAGATACATATGCTACAGAAAATAATAATGTACTCTGATAATTGCATAGAATAAAGATTAACATGATAAAAATCATATGTTAACTGATAAAAATTCATATATGAAGTGATAAAAAGGATTAAATTTTTATGCTGACTTTTAAATAACTGGTTCATTAATCCATGTACTAACTTTTATATAACTGCAGTTATTGGTAAGATAAAAGGTAACAGATTGATTATAGGCTACCTGATTTATTTATACGTATGTATATGGATTCATATAATTATGATCAATGTATGTGCACTTTATACAACTGATTCACATAAACTACTAATCTAAGTGATTAATCTAGGTGCACTTTAAATAGATTCCTAGTGCGTACACACACAGATATATTTCGATTCTGTTATTTATGATATATTTCGATTCTGTTATTTATGATAATTCATATATATAGGATACATGATACTTTATATATAGGATACGTGACCGAGGTTATACTACTACACATTTAACTAGCGTTCGAACAACTTTTCGTCCATTACACAGTTCCAGACAACAACCTATAGCCAAATGAAATGGCCAATTCCAAATGGTTAAAACAAGGGGAAAATTGCCTTGGCAGGGTCCAACGTTCTATTTTGGCCTCATACTTGTTCTCTGCATCCTAAGCCACACGAATACGTTCGCGATGAATAAAATCATCCCCAGCACGAGTCCTTCGCCAGCAACGTAGAGTTGAATATCCTTCTGGTCGTAATTGTCGGAAGTATGTCCCTTTTGTAGTCGATTTCCGACAGCCGCCGGAGCATTCCGCATTAAAACGAAATTAACGACGGGATACGGGTGTCGGTCGAAGAAGTCCATGAAATAAGCTTGTTCACTTATGATAGTGCTTATTCCTTTCACATTGTAGGCGGTTGTTACTTGACTGCAGTCGTCCGCAGCGACGAACGATTTTTTGAAGTTGCGATGTGAAACTCTCGTACTGCAGGATACTGTAACCAGGTTCCATTAATCAGCCTGCAAGTGAAATTATACTTGTCACAAGGGCAAAGTAAATTCAGAATACATGAATTCGCTGATATTTTATGGAATTCAAAAGAGTCAGCTGTACAAACTTTTTTATCCATGGCATTAACAATGAGTGAACCTATCCAGGTCTCTGATGACTGTAAAAATATCCATAATTATAAAAAATAAACAGATATCAATACGAATCCCAAAGAAAATTCGATATTACTGGTAGTAAGTTACTAGACAAAGAAGTGGAAACCGGAGCTATTTGTAAGATTGCCAGGCAACATAAAAGTCAAAGAGAATATTATTCATGATTCTGTATTTCTCTATGCTAACTGAAATTAAGCTGTGATAAAATCCAATCCTATGTGCCCCTAACAAAAGTTTCATATTCAATTTTCTCGCGCGCATCCTCTGAGGTTAATTTTTAGGCAGGAGATGCTATGAAAGAACCCACTATGTAACTAATTTCTATATAAACTTTGGGTTTTTCAAGAAAATGTGACATTTTCTCATGAATGTGATTTACCTGAATTGTAATAGACTAATGTTGCAAGTAAATATTTCATATCCATGACTTGATACTTCTAAATGTCCGTTTACCAATGTCATATGCTGAATTATTGACTCTAATTGTCTATGAGGTTCAGAAAAAATAGTTCATTTTGATGTTATGGAAATTCTGTTTGCTTATTTTGTTCATTAATTTTAAGACGATTGCAATTCCTTAACTAAAGTTGCATTGCACATAAGGATAGACGCTTGTACCTAACGTCTGCCCTGCCCATGAGAAGTTCGGGCTAAGCATTCCTCTCTCCAGCCAACCTGCTTTGCAAGCGGTTTATTGAGGTTAAAAGGAACATTGCTGATCTGGCAACGCGTCATGCACCTTCAGAACTGATGACGTCGTCACCTGGCAGGAGATTGCTCTCAGCCAGCTAAGAGTTACGTTACTTGCTGCAATAAATACGACTTTAGTATAAATTGGGTATTTTTTGTTTTAATACTCCACCCACACGAGAAGAATGTCTGAAAAAAAAAAAAACAGTACCAAAATTGAACAATATATTAGTTTCATGTTGGAAATCTGCATGATTGTAAATGTAATTATGTTAAATTAGATATTCCTTATTCAAACTAATGAAAAAAGGTTTCCATACAAATTCTATATACAGTAGAGCCTCAGTTCTCGTCGATAATTCGTTCCAGAAGGAGCGTCGAAAATCGATTATTTCGAGAACTGAATAAAGTTTTCCCATAAGAAATAACTGAAAATGGATTAATCCGTTCTTGACCATCAGTTATTACCCTAACCTTGCCTCTTTATACAATACATTACATGTAAATTACAACTAAATAAGTTAAAAGTTAAATAAATATCCTGTTAAACGTATATTTATAATTTTAAATGTATAATATACAGTATAAAAGAAAACTAGCCTAGCCTACGTCCAACCGATTGTTGACCAAGCGCCATAGGCTACCTAGGTAAATAGTAAGTAGAACGTAGGGCAGTGGGTAGGCATAAAACGTGTTGCTAACATAACAAAAACATTGAAAAGCAAGTCTAATTATTACAGTAAATTAATAAACTATTAAAATTAAACCCAATTCATATTTATAAAAAAACTTGCAAAAATTTGCCTACAGTAAGTCGGCATTTAAGGATGTAAACAAACCATAGTGGTTTATATCGGGACTATGGTAGTAAACAAACCATATCTCACTATAAGCCTAGAAACGTTTACATTCGATATTAATTTATGGTAAATCTTTTACGGAGTCGACTGCAAACTGTATACAAAATCGCTTGAAAATTATCTTTCAGTAAATGTAATGTTATGATACTAACGATTTTGTTTCATAAATGTCCTTATAAAAAAGGTGCGTCTTTTACGGCAAATTATCCAATATCAGGGCTGGTTTCAAGCTTATTGGACTTTGACAATTATTATGGTACTGCATGGTACATATATACGTACGTATAAGTAAAAGAATCTTCTTAATGTCTTTAATTACTATACCATTACGTACCAGCATCTCTTGAGTTTAATATCAAGCCAACTTTTTTTTTTTTTTTTTTTTTTTTTTTTTTTTTTTTTTTTTTTTTTTTTTTTTTTTTTTTTTTTTTTTTTTTTTTTACGAGGACGCTTATAAACGAAGCATACAGATTGCGTTCGTTACCGCGCACGCGTTGCATTATGTAAACTGTGTCACTAGCAGACCTCATACGTAAACATTGACGTCTTTTTACAGTAGACATAAAAGAATCTTCTTAATTTCTATAATTATTCTATACTATAGCGGCTTCTCTAATTAAGCTAAGGCTAACCTCCTCTTTACCAGCAAGCTTAACAAAGATTAAGATTGTGTTCGCTACCGAACGGCACACGTTACGTATGTGACAGTGGTTTCACTACCAAATTTCACACGTAAACAATGACGTATTTTTACAGTAGATATAAAAGAATCTACTTAATTTCTATAATTAATGTATACCGTAGCGGATTCTGAGTTAACCTAAGGCTAAGCTCTTCTTTGCCGGCACGCTTAAAAAGCTTAGATTGCGTTGCTACCGAACCGAACATGTTACGTATGTAACTGGTTTCACTACCAAATCTTACACGTAAACATTGACGTATTACAGTACGACATAAAAGATTCTTAATTTCTCAATTACTACACACTTAATATGGCATAGTGGCTTCTCTGATATAAGCTATGACTAACTTCTTCTTTACCGGCAAGCTTAACAAAGCTTAAAGGTTGCATTCGCTACCGAACCGCACATGTAACCTACGTAAATAACATTGCCTTCACTCCAAACCTAACATTTAAATACGTATTGCATTTGCTACTGAAACGCGCGCCTCAAGTGTGAGCATGGCTTTAGAATATTACGCTTGAAAAAAAAATCAAGCAAGGATGCTTGATTAAATCTTTTTTTCGCTCATCACTTTCATGCAGAGGAGAGGATAGACGAAACTTAAGGTTTATTTTGGAGTTGGAAATAATGGAAACATTTTGAAGAAGGAAAACGCGAGATGCCATGTAAACACTTTTCCATTATTTCAAAGATTAACAATAGCAAAAGGTTTTAATAGATAGCCAGTAGTAATGTTGGGACCCATGATGAATCAAAAGGTAACTGCGTATAGAGTTGATACCACCGAAAAAGCAAACGAAATGCGAGCAAGGTGTACAAGACACGACACATGTTTGAATGTGTGTAAACATTAGTTGCGGACTTTAAACAATGCCGAGTCAAGTGGCGTCACCAGTGTTACCAACCGTTTTGCTAAATTATGCTAGTCGGTCCAAGCAAGAATTTATGCCAAATATGGTGCAATTTTGTGCCAGAATTATGCTATTAATCTATCATTATCTCATTTCTCTAATACATTTGAGCTAAAACAACGATGTAATGGAAATTTAAAACATTTATATATTAGGTGAAATGATACAAAGTGACGAACAGACAATATTATAACTAATAATTTGATGATCTTTACATGTTAGGAAACTCGTAATAAAACACCATTTTTCTTTAATAGATCACATACGCAATCACTAGTACACTATTTGATATGCAATCACTATTATACTATTTGACAAATGTGTGAAGATCACACATACAAATGTGAAGAAAAACAACAAATTTTACTTATTACTGCATCATTATCATGCCACTCAGAACCATTTTTCTTTAACAGGTCACATAAACAATTAATAAATACTTGAAAATGTGTGAAATTACTTCAAATATAACATTTTGTTATTTACTGATATTTCTGAAAAATTAAAACTAAAAAAAAAAGGTAAAAAGGAAAACAAACAAACCAGTCTCTACTCAAGAAGAAAAACATACGTACTTATTACTTGATCATTATCATGCCACTGAAACACTATTTTTCTTTAACAGATCACATACACAATGAATAAATACTTGAAAATTGTGTGAAAATCACTTCAGACATAATTAAAATTTTGATAACTGAAAAAATAAAACTTAAAAAAGGAAAAAAAGTAATTCTTTACTCATGAAGAAAAAACATTATTAACACTTTACTGATCGTTTGTCATGCCACTGTGGGTATTTATTTATATTCACAAAATTTAACATTCCTTAGTTGGGTTCAAACTTAGCAATTAACTCATTTGTTAGTGCTGCTTTTGAGGCAATTTCACTTGAAGATACATTCACTGTAGCTATGTATGAAATTGAGGAATTTTCTGCATTTTATTTAAAATTTTAGTGAAAATACATTCTAAAATTGTACTAGAACCCTAAGTGTGAAAGAAATTATGCTAAGCTCCAATTCTTGGGTCAAATTATGCTAAAAAACATGAAATTATGCTACATTTGGTAGCACTGGATAACGTCAACTAGCGGCGGTTGGCGGAAACAGTTTTGTTTACAAACATCATATGGTCAGGGGTCGGAAACTGGTTTTTTGGTTGAAAACAGATACAAAGTTTATTGGAAATTTAGTGGCGAAATCCGATTATGTCGAGTTCTAATACGGTCGTGAACCGGGTCTCTACTGTATATTATTTGCCCCGTAAGATCTATATAGGATTATTCCATATATATACATTTTCACTTCTAGACTTCCTGACTTTAAAATCTATTTTATTTTATTTTGTTTTATTTATTTATTTATTTTATTTTATTTTATTTTTTTTCATTGACTACGAATATAAATCACCGGGACAGACAATATGTCAGTAGGTTTTGATATGTGTTTGAACTTTTAGCTTATTGTCATTACTAAAGCGTTAAGTTAGAGTTCAAATCTTTACGCATATATATTTGGATATTTAATTAACCTATGGTTACGTTTTGCTTATTGATTTTATCGTGATTCCTTTTTTTGTTATAATTTGCAACCCTTCCGACTTCTTACGGAGTGTATTATATCGACTCCACTTGTATCCATATTTATTTTATTTTATTTTTTATATTTGATAAATTAATGGTTGGCTTGAATATGTGGAAAAGTGTCCTAGCGGCGTACCGTATAAGGCTACTTGCGGTATCATTTCTATAGATACAAGATATGAATGGTAAAGGTATTTAAATCCACGAGAACCGCTATAATCCAGTTCGGATCCAATATCACGAGTTGTAACTCGTAAGACATGACAATTTTTTATTTATCCATTCTACCAAACCTATTGACTCTGGGTGATAAAATATAGTATTGGTTTTCTTAATGGAAAGGAATTTACACAACGAGTTAAGGAGATTATTATTGATTTACACCACCCGAGTCAGAGATTATTATGTGTTGAATTCCATGTTTACTGATTTAGCACTCATAAATATTCCTAGCGCACTAATTGTGGTGTTTGTTTTTTAGTGCTATTAATTCTATATAATGTGTCAAGGGAACTATTAACACTAAGAAGTGTTTATTTCCTCTGTCAGACTCGTAATTCTGTTAATAATTCTACGTATATTCTTTCAAGGATTGATTTGGCACAGGATAGGCCCCTAAACTGACAGGTGTCTTAGTGTATCCCTTGTTTTCATGACACGTGTTACAATTAATTATGTGCTTTTTATATCTGTAAGCATTGAGGGCCAGTAAAACAGTGATTTGGCTTTCTGTGACATAATAGAGAACCCTGGATGACCAGTTTAGGACGATTGGTATGAAAGAGATTATTACTACTACCTGGTCGTTAGTCATCTGCTGTGTTCTTCGGGTTTTCCTCGTCACGGACCTACATATAATATCACATTTGATTACATAATTCTGATACACATACTTTGAATATACTTTTGCCTTAGGGTTTCCTTTCGAAGTGTTTATTGTTTTGCTTAGCTGCTGACCCTGTTTCCGTTCGAAGTGTTTATTGTTTTGCTTAGCTGCTGGCCCTTGTTTTGTTCAGTTTGTAACAGTTCTGCGCTCCAACTCAGCTATTCAATGCTCGCGATCTCTTGGGTTAATGAATTTTCTTGTTTAGATACGGTTTTAACAATAGGCACGGATGTTTCTATATCTTTTAGTCCAATTAATGGCTCTTTGCAGTATGGTGCGGGATTGCGGGATAATGCGTCAGCTATGATATTTGCTCCAAAGACCTGAATGATCAAATGTCACCGAGTTCCTTTGGGACTGTGATTAAAGCCTTTAAAAAACTCGGTAAGGGACTTTTAAGGATTTTAACAGGATAGCCGTAGATTATGAACTTAAAATGTACTAGTGACCTAACGATACCTAGCCCTTCCTTGCCTATTACTGCATATTTACTTTCAGAGGGCTTTAGTTTATGTGAATAAAAAGCTATAGGAAAGAACTGTTTATCATATTGCTGAAGTAGTACCCCTCTTACCCCTTGGTCTTACCCCTTGGTCTGAGGCGTCTGTTGCAATAAAAAATTTTTTTTTATTTAAATCAGGTATTTTTAAGTTAGGTGATCTTCATTATTCCGCTTTTAAGATATCTAACGCCTTTTGATGCTTTTGAGACCATAATAAATCTATGCCCTTCTTCATAAGATCTGTTAAAGGAGCTGTCATGATTGAAGAGTTACATATTTACATACGATTGTAATACCCACTACAGCGTAAAAGTGCTGTATCCCCCTTACGTTAATAGGTACCGGAGAGTTATGAATAGCCGACACCTTACCATGGACTACTTAAGACCTTGACTAGACACATAAAACGTAAATAAACATGTTCGGTTTTTAAAAACTCACATTTAGATATTTTACTCTGACATTATTTGTCTTTGTCTCTGTAGCACTAGCTCTAGTATGTGAATGTACTTCTAAGGTATTAGAAAAGATTACAAGACCAACCATATAGCCCTGTAGGGTATCCCCTAAAAGTCTCCAAACACTATATTGTAATTGGGGCGCAACGTAAGCCGGAGGCATACGTAAAAATTGATAATGTCCCCTGAGTGTGCTGAAAACGGTGTATGAGGTATAATCACTTAGGTAATGGTATCTGGTGAAAGCCTTTAAGTAAGTCCAACCTGGTGAAAAAAAAATTTATTCTGAACTAACAAAGATAAGATATCATCGGTACATGGCACTGAAAAACGATCGGGAGTCGTTTCCTTGTTTAAGCGACAGAAATCTACGCAGATACGCCAAGTCCGATCTTTTTTGGCATGACGTTTGAGGGAAAAAATATAGGGGCTATTTGATTTCCTAATGACTCCTATTACTAACATTTTTTTAACTTCGTCATTTATCTCTATTTTGAAATTTCATTGGGAGTCTGTACGAAGGTACGTATATAGCTTTATGATTGTCCTTAGACCGTATTTTGTTTTCAATGACATCCGTTTTTCCCCAGAGATCACTCGCTAGTGGAGAAACTTCCTGGTATTCAGATAAAAGATAAAAAAAAAAATTTCTGCTTAATCACCTCTGCTTGAATGACTTTACGGATATTACTTTAGATAGAGTATAAGAGAAATTCATCTACGACTGGTTGGGCGTGATTAAAAATTAGCAACAATAAAAAATGCGATATTTATATGTATAGGTTTTGTGTTAACTTGTTGCTGCGAGTCAACCGTGTATAGGGCTTTGTTCGCTGAAATCGTTATATTTCAGAGTGTTGGGAAAGATTAAAATTTCAGATCCCAGCAAAGTCTTTTTACACGCACTAAGACATTCGAGGGTGCATGCGTCTCGAGATTTGCATGCAAACTGCGACTGCGGTTGTGGGAGAATTCTGTTAGGTCGTTGAACAATATCATGATTTATGAGACAAATGATTGGTTCCTCTATACAAGTTATTATTTGATTAACTGTCTCTTTTTGTTCAAAACGGATTTTGATATGTTTGAAGATTTATAGAATTTTCCTTTGATAAACACGCCTTATTTGGCAGGAGGTAAGGTAATGTTTTGTATACACATAGATGGATATCTTACAATTACGCTAGATACAGATCAATGTTTTTTATAACTATAGAGGTATCTGTAAGCGCTCGCTTATCCGGACTTCTCAATAGAGAAGTTCGAACAACAGACGGTGAGTCCGTAAATACAGGATATTACGTGGACTAAAGGCATAAAAACAAGATATTCTAATTTTTACGGCGCGTACAGTCGGGCTTAATCTACCACTTCTTATAATTAACTTATGTATTAAAATTACGAGAACCTGCTCTGATTACTTGATATGGTCGTGTGATTCATAGGAAAATTCCTGTTTAATTCAAAAAGGTATTGGCATAAAAAAAAAAGGTATGGCATAAATGATCCAACATCGCTTTTCCCCGCTTGCTAGAGTCGCTTATTGTGTGGAATGTGCTATGCTTTGTACACTCGGCAGATTTAACTGACCCTGACCGTTGACTAGATGACACAGTAACCAAGTTTGCTTAAGCACGATTTGTTTGATTCTGATATTTAGGGCTACTGTTTACCATCAGCAACGTATTGTGTGTTTTTAGCATTCTGTTGTTGGTTACGTATAAAGCAACGAACGTATGGATGACGAACTATTAGGAATTGAGCGATTACTATTAAGACAAGTTACCTCTACTGCATTCAATATTAACTGTTTGTACTTGCTGTTGTTTACTTCATTCTTTGCTAAAATTTGAAATAGTGAGGGATCCTGGTCAGCGCATTTAGCCTAATGAAAGTTTTTTACAGACATGTTATTCCTTGCAATCCAGCCGTATTTTTAAAGTTAAGTTGAGTCATTGAGGTTCGATATTTTACGCATATAACTAAAAAAACTCAAGGCTAAAACTGCGATCGGGACTTTGCACAGGAGTCTTTATTGTCCTAACCCGAAATAGTGTTACCTCTAATTTATCTAGATTTGTACGGGTGTTCCACTTGTTTTTGTGTGTTTTCTAATCACTACTGTGCCTAACGACCCTATCCATGCATCTGTATAAATACAGACGTCCACTGTGTAAACGCATATTCACTGTTTAATATGATTTGTTACGTAAAGGATTAATAATCACCCAAAATGATAAAATTAACACAGTATATGATTAGTATATGATTATGATACTTCAGCAGAACTTCTGGAAACAGAAACTCAAAGATAAAAACTCGCAGTAGCGAAATCCTAATGATGTAGATAATTTCTGTAAAAAAAAGTAAGATTAAGAATGTCTCGTAACTTCAGCCACAGGAATAACGAAATTCGACCTGCAAAGGAAACACTCAAAGTTACTCCAAATGAATAAAAAAGGTTGTACTTAGCTTGATTTTGTGGGAAGTCACGGTGTTCCGTTAACGACACACGGCCTTGGCCCTCCTTCTCTGTTTAGCGGATGACCTAGTTTTTGGCTTGAGTTTCCCCCGTGCGCGTTGTTTGGATGATTCGAGCCCTTGAAGATCCGATGCTGAAGACGTGTTCGGTTTGTTTCTTGAAGTGCCGGAAACGCTCAATAAACGATGTTTTCTTGAATTATTCTAATGAGAGACGAAGCTTGCGTTGCCGTAGGAAGAAGACACGTCGGGTTTGTTTCTTGAAGTTATGCACTGCTGAAATCGCTCACTAAACGATGATACTAAGTTGCTTGAAGAATCTCTTGCTTTCGTCGTCGTTGATTTCTGATATGATACATTATTCGTTATTCTTCGGAAGACGTTGAAGAGTTCTTGTTGTTTTCTGAAGTCGCTCACTAAATGATGATACTAAGATGCTTGAAGAATCTGTTGCTTTCGTTGTCGTTGACTTCTGATATGATACATTATTCATTATTCTGGTTTTTCTTCGGAAGACGTTGTAGAGTTCTTGTAGTAGTCTGCCACCAATATTAGGGCTGTTGCCTTGTATAATAAGGCGCCCTATGAGGTAATGTTAGACTTGTGATAATCTTACGCTAAGTCGGTTGGTTACGCACTTCCATACTCATTGGAGTGTCTTGGAGTTTGCTGATAACTTACGAAGTGGTTATGACGACGATGTGTTAAACTCATGATGATATCTTTTCTGATGTGAGGTTTCTAGTAGAAAACACGAAGTATAAAAAATAGTTCTATTCTCTGAGATTACATGATGAATATCAGATAGGATTGTACAGGTCTTCTAATGACGATGACTTGATCGCTTCTGCCAATGATGATGGATAACTCTATTCTGTTCTGACTACCATCTTGGTTACAAGTCATAAAGGAAGCAGACAGTAGCTTGAACATATGAACATACATACAAATGAGACACATTAGAAATCACGTAGGCTGTTTAAATTATAGGTCGCGGTAGTTGTCTCAAGCAGGAAGCTTGGACTAATGTTTTCAAAACAAATGAATGACTACAGGTGACGGCACGTCACCTTAGCCTACTTTATTGTCTCTGGTCTGATCACCTTCCTGCAAGCAATATGGTTGACCTCTTTAGTTTTAGTTTTTTATATATATGGAATAACATTCCATATTTTTATTATGTAATCACTTACACATGAAGGATCTGTCGAAAACTCTCCATCTTATGAAGAAACTAGGTATTTTGATGAGCACCGAGAAGTGTCAGATCATTCCCACTCAATAGATTCTTTATTTGGGAATATTCTAGACTCTCAGAATTTTTGGGCTTTTCTTTCCCCTGAAAGAATAAACTCGTCTCCTTTGCATCAAACGGCTCCTGTCCCTTCAGGAGTGCTCAGCGGCTCAATAGATAAGCCTTCTGGGAACACTGGCCTCAAGTCAAAAAGTTTGTGAAGCTAGGGAGTCTCCACATGAGGCCACTGCAATTCTTTCTAAAAGCTAATAGGAACAAGAAACTTCACAAGATTCATTTGTGTTCCCAATAACATCAGAAATCAAACTGGAAGTCTCTCCTCCCGTTGAGCCCAGACCTAGCCTTGTATTCTGATGCCGCAAACCTGGGTTGGGGAGCTCATCTGGGGAACAGGGAGGTGTCAGGAATGTGACCGGAAGAGTTTAGAATTTCCCACATAAATGTAAAAGAGTTAAGGGCGATTTTTCTAGGATTGCGAGCCTTTTCCTCCCTAATTTGAGTGAAAACAGTAATAATCCACTCCGACAATTCGATGGCTCTGTCGTACATCAGGAAACAAGGGGGAACACATTCCTTTTCCCTTTTTTAAGTGACACAGGGACTCCTTTGGGCGGAAAGGAATCAGGTGTTGTTGCCGACTCGCTTCATCCAAGGGAGGATGAATGTCCTAACGGACGGCCCAAGTTGCCAGAATCAGGTCCCTCCGACGGAGTGGACTTTGGATCAACTGGTGTGCAAGGACCTTTGGAAGCTGTAGGGCCGACCTTCCATAGACCTCTTTGCGACTTCAAAAAACCACAGACTCCCAAGATTCTGTTCTCCAATCCCAGACCCTCTTGCCAGAGGACATGTGATGTTGCAAGACTGGACCAGTTTGGATCTCTACGCCTTCCCTCCCTTTGCTATGATCAGGTAGGTCATAAAAAAGTTAAACTTTCACCCCAGAATGTAACAATGACTCCAGTGGCCCCCTTTTGGCCAGAAAAGGGTGGTTCCCAGGCTTGGTGCAACTATTAGTCGACTTCCCCAGGCTCCTACCTCAAAAACCATGTCTTTCAGACAACCTCATTTTCTGAGGTCCCATCTAGGATTGTCCGCTCCAGCTCTGACAGGGTACAGACAGTCGTGCGCCTCGTTAGATCGAAAGGATGTTCTAAAGTTGCAAAGGCTGTCGCCCAATGCAGACGACCTTCATCTAATAAATTATATCAATCTAAGTGGTCTACCTTTAGAGAGTGGTGTAACAGACACACGATGTCCTCTTCTGAAACAGCTGTAAGTCAAATAGCTGACTTCCTTCTTTACTTGATGTCCACGAAGTTATCAACATCTACGATCAAGGGCTACTATAGAGCTATGATTACTTCAGTTTTAAAATATAGAGGACTAGATTTGTCATCAAATCAAGATTTAATTGACCTTATTAAGTCTTTTGTCACAAAACAAGTTAGTCCTGATTTAATTTCTTGGAAATTAGATGTGGTATTGAAATGGATTTTAGGGCCACCTTTTGAACCTCTTCAGTCTGCTTCTGTCAGGAATCTAATGAGGAAAACTATCTCTTAGTGACTTTGGCAAAAGCAAAGTGGGTCAGCAAAATTCGAGCTATAGATAAAAGGATCGGATTTTCACAGGGGATGCAGTATGTTCCTTCTCCCTGGGATTCCTGGCAAAGAATTAAGACCCATCTAACCCATAGCTGTGCTCATTCACCATCAAGAATTTTATGGATCTTCTCAGACCTGAGGAAGAGGAGAGGTGCTATGTCCAGTCAGGGTCTTGAGATATTACCTTCAAAGAACAGAAAAGGTTAAGGGCTCTTCAGACCTCCTTTGGTGCTTGGTCAGGAATCCGTCTTTTCCACACTCCGGAAATGCCCTATCATTTTTTCTAAGAAATTTTATTGTAGAAGGGCATGCAGAAATCTAAGAGGACAAATTGGCTGCTATGAAGGTCAAGGCTCATGAAGTGAGCGCAGCCGCGACTTCTCTCTCCTTGAGACATATGTCATTTACTAATATTGTGCAAGCAACATTCTTTAAATGTAGAATCAGCTATGTAATTAATGGGTAAGTTCCATATAAAAAATTATATTTTTATACTAAAATAAGGTATATACTTACCCAGTAATTGTATGATCGGAGCCTACCTGTCTCCCCTCACATAGACATTAGAGCACAAAATGAATTGAAGCTCTCTGCCAGGTTGTTGCTTACATAAGCCCCGGTAGTGGATGGGGCATTCCAACTACACCATAATCAACACTACCGTAGATTTTCAATTGTTAGGCTGCCGTAGGTAGGAAGCTTTTAGCTATATAGTTACTGGGTAAGTATATAAAAAGATTCATTTTATTATAAAAATATAATTTTTATCCACAGTCACCTTTAAGCCTTCCCTCTCGAAAGACTGCTGCCACTCTCCAACTCTTCTCCGTAGGTCTTCCTCATTTTTGGCAGTAATCACCAGATAATCGGCATACAACTCCCACAGCTCTTCATTCCTGATCTCTTCACTTAACACACCCATGACCAGCACAAACAAAAATGGACTTAATGCTGACCCTTTGTGCAATCCAACACTAACTTCAAGGTTTTCTGTTTCCCAAACTGCTGTTATTACTTTTGTGATCGTTCTTTGATATATCATCTCAACCAGCCTAACCAACTTTTCTGGAACTTTCTTCTTCAAACACCAAAACATCACTACTCTTGGGATTTTATTGTATGCTTTCTCTGGGTCTAGACCTCAAGGATGTGTATTTTTAAATACCCATCCACCAGTCCTCTCACAAGTACCTCCTCTGAACCTTCGTGGTTATGGTGTTCCAGTTCAAAGTGTTTTGTTTCGGGCTCTGAACCACTCGCCCAGGTGTTCATTGAAGTTTTCATCCTTGTCTCAGCTTGGGCCATTTCACACAAAATGCGTTGGCTGAGGTATCTTGATGATTGGCTAGTCCTAGCAAGCTCTTGGTCATAGTTGCTCCTGAACACAGACTGACTTCTCAAGATTTGTCAGGACTTGGGTGTAGCGACCAATTTGACACATGCAACTTACCAAGTAATTACCTGTAGCTGAAAGCTTCCTTCCACGGCAGTCAAAATATTCCAAATTTTGTGGTGGCAGCCGCATTGCCAGTGTAGGTGGATAGGACCCACCCGGTATCGGGACCGCTGGGTACAAAACTGGCGAGAGAACCAATTTGTTTTCTGCCGGCTACCGATTAGCATTGGTGATTTTGGTGGTCATCGTTCATCAATGTTTGGATATTTCCAGTGTTCTTTGGTGACATACTTGCTTATTTTGTGGTTTTACATAATTAGATAGTCAATTATGTCAGTAACTAGCTCTTCCAGCATTAGGTATTGCTCAGGTTATAGAACTAGGTTAACCAAGTTCTCTTATGATTTGCACACCAAATGCATTAAATGTAGGGGGCAGGATTGCTTTAAGAAATTGACTTGTTTGGAGTGTATGGATTGGGATGATTCTAAATGGAAAGCATTAAAATCACATTTGGATAAACTAGCTAGAGATAGAAAGAGAAAGGCGACTCTCAGAGCCAAAAGTAGGGCTTCTGTAGAGAATTCTACCTCAGTAGTTGAGGATTTACCTACTCATGCTCAACCTCCTATTACTTCCCCCATTGTTAGCCCTCCTACTTCATTACAAGTGACTCATATTTCAGGCTCCCATGATTCCAAGCCCGACACCATCACTAGTCTTGATGTGAAATTTAAAAATAAATTTTATTTTCTTACTAAGGCAATTATGGAATTAGGTGCCTCTTTCAGGTCTTTTGTGGAGAGAATGCCTCTCAAAAGTGCAGTGCAAAGTGAAAATGCTGTGATTACTGTCCCACTCCCCTGCACCGGGTAGAAGATGTACAGGAAGTCCAAGGGAAGGCAGAGGGGCTTGCCCCTGGACAGTTTCCCCTCTGTTGCACCTGTTGATGACTCTTAGACCTCTTAGACAGCGACAGAGTGCCACTGGAAAGGCGTCTCTTTCAGTGCTCACTGTCTGTCTTCAAAATCTTTGAATTCTTCTCCAGACAAAAGATGTCATCGTCGCAGACTGTTGGCCTCTGGGCCTCTGAAGAGGCATTCTACACCTGTTGACAGCCCTCCTCCCCCTCTTAAGAGATATAGGGAGGTCGGAATCGATCCATAGCCATCTTGCAGTCTTCAGGATTGCTGAGTCTTTCTCTGGTCAGAAGCATACTTCTCGCCCAGTATTAGTGGCCAAACGGGCGTCTGTTTTGGAGCGCCCATCTTGTGAAGGCATTGTTGTGTCTGCTACTCTGCATCTATGAGCTTCCTTGGTCCGCTTGGCGCTTTCTCTTGGCTTTTCAGGTTCCAGTGTCTACTCCTTTTTCTACTACAGTATCTTATGTGGATGAGTCGTTGGCACCTCTTCAACATCAGTTAGGGGAGTTACTGAATTTTTTGAGAAGTAAACCTTCCTCTACGAACAAGGAGAGTATCTCGTCCCCAATTTCTTTGGAAGATGTAGCAGTTGAGCAAGAGGTGGCTTATTCTTCTTATTCGTTGCTGATGAAATTTTTTCTGGAGAATTATCCAGACATTTTCATTCCCACGACTCCGGCGGCTCCTGCCTCTACCGTTCTTATGTGGAAAGCTCCTGTAGACAAACACCCTCAGATGGTTTTGTCTTCTTCTAAAATGGTCTTAGGAGAAGTGGAAGAATGGCTGGCTGGTAAGAGTAGTGGACTCAGCCAGATGTTCGGCATTTGCAGCTGCAAAGGTTTTCTTTTCATCACCGGAAATCGATCACCTGTTGAAGGAATACCTTCAAAATTTTAGGAATTTTCAGTTTCTTAAATTTTACTGTGGGTGCATTGGCTACTAAGATAGAGAGTTGTTCTTCATTAGCAGAAGATCTGTCTTCAGATTAGCTGGGAGTTTTGTCTTGCACAGACAAAGCTGTAAGGGACAGTTCTGATGAAGCTGCCTCTCTTTTTGCTATGGGCCTTTTAAAAAAAGTGTTGTGGTGTCTGTTTATTTCCAAGGGTGTCCCGTCAACACAGAAACCTGCTCTTTTTATCATCGCCTTCGGATAAGGTTTATATTTTTCTGCAAACTTTGGTAAAAGACATACTTTTAGACTTGCAGAATAAGTCCACAACAGACCTCCGATTGTGTTAACAGCATACTTAAAAGGATCTATGAGATATTTGGCCTTCTCACAGGAAGTGGAGGCACTTATCCGCAAGAGAACAGTGGAAGAAGTGTTAGATCACGGAACAGAGGGGTTTCACAACCGACTCCTCATAGTCCCCAAGTCATCGTGGGGCTGGAGGCTCATCCTGGATGTCAGTGCTCTGAACCTTTTTGTCATCAGGACGAAGTTTTATTTGGAGACCAGTGCCTCAGTCTTAGTCTTTTTACATCCAAAGGATTGGATGGTGACTCTGGATGTGGAAGACTGGTACTTCTATATTCCAATCCATCTGGAGTCAAGGAAACTTCTTTGCTTCGTATTCAATTCAGAGCTCTCTGTTTCAGCCTGATGTCAGCTCCCCTAATACTCACAAGAGTCTTATCCCCTCCCGCAAAGTAGGTACACCTGATGGGGATCATCTGTTTTTACATCGGCAACTGGCTTCTCCGTCCTCCCTCAAAGGAAGAGTGCATGGGAGACTTGAAGAAACTACTAATGAATGCTTTTGACTCAGGAGTTGGGAATTTTCATCATTGTGCACGATTCTGGACTCTTGACTTTTTGGACTTTTCTCTTGCCCAAGAGTTCCTAGATCAGAAGTCCTGCTCATCTCTTCAATGGATGCACCTGCTGGGAACCCTTGCTTCAGTGGAGCACTTCATCAGGTTGTTCAGGTTACACATGCTCCCACTTCAGTTTTACATGAAGGTTTTATGGTCCAGAAAGATGCAGCAGGACTCTTTTATCTTACCTGTTTCCAAGGAGATAAAAACAGACCTTCAGTGGTGGTTGTCTGTGGACACTACAAGAAGGGAAGTCACTCTGACCACAGAACCCAGAGCCTAAATTTTATTCAGATACATCAGATCTTGGATGGGGAGCCCTCTTGGAATAAAAAAATGATGGCAGGGTTTTGGTCAAATGACCAGAAAGCCTTACACATCAACGTGAATGAGTTGTTGGCTATATTTCTCGAACTTCAACGCTTTTCTTGCCAAGTGTCCAGGAAGATAGTAGTAATGTTTGCAGACAACATAACAGCCTTGTCTTACATCTGCAAAGAAGGGGGCACTCACTCTTTCATTCTTTACCAGACGGCGAGGGATCTTTTGCTATGGGAAGAAAACATCAAGTGATGATCTTCACTCTCTTAGTTCAAGGCAGACTAAAATTCTTGCAGACGAACTAAGCAGACAAAACCAAGTTTGCACGGGACTTAGGAGGCTTTCGGGACAACCGACAGTAGATCTATTTGCTACAGCAAAAACCATTCTTCCGATCTTCTGTTCACCAGTCTTGGACCCTCGAGCATGGGTGACAGATGCCATGCTTCTTGACTGAACAGGATTAGACCTATGTGCCTTCCCTCCATTTGCTATGATTCAGGAGGTAATAAACAAATTTTCAACTCATCAGAATGCCTCCATGATCCTAGAAGCCCAATTTTGTCCGAGGAAGGAATAGTTTACAGACCTTCTTTGTCTATTAGTGGACTACCTAAGACTTCTCCCTCAGAAAAAGTCTCGGTCTCTGCTCAAACAGCCTCACCTGTTCAGGTTCCATCAAGGATTATCCGCTCTTTCTCTTGACAGGATTTCGACAGTCAGACGACTGGTCAAAGCAAAATGCTTTTCAAAGTAAGCTGCAGAAGCCATTGCTAGATGTTGTCGATCTTCTACTAGCAGGCTCTAACAATTTAAGTGGGCAGTCTTCAGAAGTTGGTGTCAAAGACATAAGACTATAAACTGAGATAGCAGATTTTTTGCTGTTTTTGAAGTCTTCCAGGAAGTTATCCTCCAGTACCATTAAGGGGTACAGGTTGATTTTGAACTCTGTTTTTAAGCATAATTGTATAGATGTTGTTCTCAACCAGAACCTTGGTAATCTTATTAGATCTCTGGACACTTCTAAATCAGAGAATACTAAATCAGTTTCATAGAATCTAGATGTAGTACTGTAGTGGATTTCTGGTGACTCCTTTGAACCCCTCTGCTCAGTATCACCTAAGAATCTCACGAAAAAGACCCTCTTCCTTGTAGCTCTGACTACGGCCAAAAGGGTCAGCAAATATCAGGCAAGTAGATGCTGTCTGTTCTCTCTCCTTTGGATCCCTCGCCAAAAATGAGGACGTGAACAAACCCTGGCCACATTCTTTTACTGTTAAGAACCTGATGGACATCATTGGACCAGAGGAGGAAGAGTGACTTTTACGTCTGTTAAGAGCTCTACGCTACTATTTACAGAGAACGGAGAAAAATGATAGAACCTGCAAATAATCTTTGAAGTTCTGTGTGCTATCTCCATCCCGCCTGATGTCAAAGAACTCCATTTCCTTTTCTTGAGGAGTTTGATAGTCGAAGCACACTCTCAGCTCCAGGAAGATGTATTGCCATCCATTAATGCTCAGGTGCATGAACTGAAGGTAGTTGCAACTTCTCTCGCCTTTAGACATAATACATCTTTAGAATCTATTATGTTCTCTACATTATGGAAATGTAGGTCAGTGTTTGCTGTACATTATCTAATAGATATTGAAATGGTTTTTGAGAATTGTTCCGTGTTGTGTCCTTTGTTGGTTATTGGCACAGTGTTGAGTTTTGGGAAGCCAGGGGTTAGTGGATAGATACCTGAAGTACACAAGAGTCATAATGGTAGGGTATTACTGGTTGGTTTTTTTAGCGTAGGTGAAGTCATTGTTTTTGTCTAGTCTAAGCCCAGGGTAACTTTCGACAGTCATCCGGAGATCTTCCATGACTGCAGAAGTTAAGGGAGCATCGACCAGAGGTAGTATTCATCTGCAGCGCTTTCTTACCAGGTAAGGTACAATGAGTACTTTGAAAATACTTGTAGAATTTCTATGTTGAGTCATTACTTAACTTTTAATGTCTCTTAATATTGTACATGTTCATGATTCCCACCTGTATAAACGTGGAATCAGCTACAGGTAATTACTTGGTAAGAAGTTACATGTGTAAAAATGACAATTTTGTACATGAACTTCCCTGACAGATATATACTTAGCTATAGTCTCCGACGTTCCCGACAGAATTTCAAATCTCGCGGCACACGCGACAGGTAGGTCAGGTGGTCTACCTTACCCGCCGCTGGGTGGCGGATGTACGAACCACTCCCGTTTGCTTGTCAGATTTTTCTCTGTCGCGGGAACGATAACAACTGTTGTCGGTTCCTCTCGATAGTTTTTCGATTCTCGCTTGCCTGGAGTTAATTTGGACTTCTTTTGGTGACGTATTCGCTTTGTTTGGCTTGGCATACGCTGATTGTGGACCGGTTTGATTTTGATTTTGATTTTCTTTAACGATGTCTGACCTAGATTCAGTAGTTAAAACTTCGGTTTTGTTTAGGGTTTGCATGAATGAAGGATGTAAGGTGAGGTTGCCGAAAGCTTCGGTAGACCCTCACACGGTTTGCATGAAATGCAGGGGGAATGAATGTTCTTTTGCTAACCCTTGTAGTGAATGTAAGGGATTGAATGAAGAAGAATATAAGGCTCTCTCTTCTTATGTTAGGAAGTTGGAACGTGATAGAGTGCGTAAGGCTTCCTCTAGAAGTTCTAGTAGATCTAGAATGAGTGAGTTGGATGTGGATCCTAATACTAACGTAGAATTAGAACCTTCTTCCCAAGTTGCAGCCCCTGCTCCCCGCACCAAAGCCGAAGATTCGCCTTCGGAGGCGGCAGCTCTGAGAGCCACGATTCTTTCTATGGATCAGAAGATTCGTCAGTTGGAAGGTAAGGAGAGTGTTAGTGATCAGTGCAGTGTCCCCAGTGTTGTGGAGGGTGCGTCTGACCGCTCCTTAGTGCCTCTAGGCCTAGACCTCTTCCAGACTCCCAGTTCCAGTGGAGTAGGAAAGTCGAAAGCCGCAAGAGGGCTAGGGAGAACCCCCACCGGTCAGGCATCCCCTCGGCAGATCCTGAAGTACGCTCCCAGGCTGCCTCGGATCGCTACAAGAAGGAGCTCCTACGCCAATGCTTCTCCTCTTCGTCTTCTCCCTCTCCAAAGAGAGGTTGGAACTCCCCGGATGCGTCGCGCCCATTGAAGAGGGCTTGGAAGGCTCCCTGCAGTCCTTTGGCTTCTAGTCCGGAGGTTTTCCCGGAAGAATCGTCAGTGGAGGCGAAGAAAGCCAAGAAATCCTGTGATCGTTCTTCTTCTCGCGCTCCTCGCTCGCGCCTGCTTCGAGGAAGAACAACAAGATTCTCCTACGAGAGTACTCGCGGGACTTCAAGCTCAGATCACGGCGCTAGCAGACTCTCTAGCAGTTAGATCACGTAGGAAGAAGGACGTTTCTCTTCCGATCAAGAGATCTAGGCGCCGCTCTTCAGAGGATCGTTCTCCTCTTTTTAGGCGTTCTCCTTCATATGGGGAGGTTTCGTATGAAGGTAGGGGCTCACGTGAGCGCCCTCGCTCCTCCTGGCTCTCTTTCGACTTCAAGGCGCCAAACATCGGTAGGACGCTCTATGGAGAAAGAAGTTTTTTCTCCAGATTGGATTCCCGCTTCCGGTAAGCGCACTGCACCTGCTCATCACGCTATTTCTTCAACTCCCTCGCGTGAGACTTCTCCTCAGCAGCCTCAAGATCCTTGAAGGCGCCCTTATACAAGTAGGCGTTCTTCTTCCAGATGTCACTCTCCTCGAGTGTCGGATCGTGACTTCTCTCCTGACAGGCGTCAAGAGTCTGGTAGGAGTCGTGTGCATGATAGGCGGCCTGCTGTTAGCCGCTCCCCGCAAGGTAGGCGCCAAGAGCCTACTGCACATCGATCTCCTAGTAGGCGCTCGTCTCTTTTAAGGCGTCATACTCCTGATTATTCTCCTCGGGGCAGACAACAAGAGTCTTTCAAGCGCCCTTCTCCGTGTAGGCGCTCTCCCGCTTCTAGGCGCTCTCCCGCTTCTAGGCGCACTACTCCTGACCGTTTGTCTCTTGGTAGGCACCAGGAATCTCGGAAGCGCCCTTCTCCAGGTAGGCGCTCGTTAGCGTTGAAGCGCCCTTCTCCTGAATGTTACCCTCTTGTTAGACGTCAAGAGTCTCGCAAGCAGCCTTCTCCTAGTAGGCGCATTTCGCCTTCCAGTCGAACTTCCGTTGATCGTACTCAACTGGACAGGTATGGAGAGCCGTGCAAGCGCTCTGCTCCCGATAGGCGCTCTTCTCCTGGCAGCCGCTCGCCTCAGGATAGGCGCAAAGAGTCTAGTAGGCGCTCGCCTCCTCGTAAGCGCCCTGTGGATATTTCCGAGGATTCTCGGAGTAGGAGCCCTACCTCTCCTTCGGCTGAGATTCCGTCTACCTCGAAGAGGGAGTCTCATCGTAGACAACCCAGATCTTCTCATCGTTCTCCAGTGGATGTGAACTCTTCTAAGAGAGGGCGTTCTCCAACCTCTCGCTCAACTCCTACTAGGATCCCATCGTCACCTAAGGATCTTCCGCGCTCGCCTCGACAAGACGTCCTAGAAGGTTCGGATGAGGAACCGAACACTTCTGCTGCTGTGTCTTCTTACAAGAAGCTTACAGAGCTACTTTTGCAAGTTTTTGGGGATTCCCTTACTCCTACAGCTCCTCCTTCTCCTCACTCACTTTTTTCAATGGCGAAGACAGCGAAGAGTTCTTCTTGTGTGAGGATGAAGCCAACTCTTTCAATGAAGAAGGCACTGAGGAGTTTTGGTTCCTGGATGGCTTCCAAAGAAGAAGCGGGGAAAACGATGTTCGCTTTTCCTCCTTCGAAGTTATCAGGACGCGCTGGTTTCTGGTACGAAACAGGAGAGTCCTTAGGATTGGGTCTACCGTCTTCGGCTGATTCGGATTTTTCGGCGCTGGTAGATTCGACAAGGAGAACTGCCCTTAACTCTGCTAAGACGACTTGGGCAATGAATGAATTTGGGATCACATGCTAAAAGGCAGTTTAGTTTAGGTGCTAGCAAGGTCGTAGAACATTCAAGAAGGTGTAAGACAGTCAAGAAGGGGTAAGACTTTCGCCAAGTCTGTTAAAGCCCCCAAATAACTTGCAAGTCCTTCAAACAACGGTGGGCGCCAGACTCTTAGAGTTTGCAGAAGTCTGGGCCCAAAAAGGGGCGGATCCTTGGACCCTTTCTATTTTGAGGAGAGGTTGCCTCATCCCTTTCGTCGTAAGACCTCCCTTGACGACCATCCCAAGGGAACTGACGGCCAGGTACAGAGACCCCATCATGAATCAAGCTCTCCATCTAGCAGTAGATCAGATGCTGGAGAAGGGGGCTATCGTACTAGTGACAGACCATCATTCATCGGGCTTCTACAACCGCCTTTTCCTAGTTCCGAAGTCCTCAGGGGGATGGAGACCGGTGTTGGACGTAAGCGCCCTGAACTTCTTCGTAGAAAAGAAGTTCACGATGGAAACGCCTTCATCAGTGCTGGCAGCACTTCGTCCAGGGGACTGGATGGTTTCCTTGGATTTACAGGACGCTTACTTCCACGTACCGATCCATCCTTCCTCGAGGAAGTTTCTCAGATTCATGATGGGGGGGAAAATTTTTCAGTTCAGGGCTCTGTGTTTCGGCCTCTCGACGGCCCCTCAAGTGTTCACGGGGATTTTGAGGAATGTGGCTCAATGGCTTCATTTGAAAGGGGTGAGGATATCCATGTACCTCGACGATTGGCTAAAAAGGGCCAATTCAGAAGATCGTTGTCTGAAGGACTTACAAGTAACTCTAGAATTGACGAAGGCGTTGGGACTTCTCGTCAATTTCAAGAAGTCGTCACTAATTCCCGTGCAAGAGTGTGTGTATCTCGGGATACAGATGAACTCTCTGAGTTTTCGGGCTTTTCCCTCTCAGGAAAGGATAGCCCGAGGATTAGAGAGAGTAACAACCTTCTTAGGGAAAGAAGTATGCACAGTGAGGGAGTGGATGAGTCTGCTGGGGACGCTCTCCTCGTTGGAGCAATTCGTTTCCCTAGGAAGGTTGCACCTGAGACCACTCCAATTCTTTCTTCATCGGAATTGGAGTCGTCGTTCTCAGGATTTGACGTTCTCCCTGTCGTTATCCCAGGATGTCAAGAAACATCTCTTATGGTGGACAGATCCCAACCTCTTTGTGAAGGGACTGTCTCTTCAATCCCAGACCCCCAACCTGGTGTTGTTCTCCGACGCGTCGGACACGGGGTGGGGGGCAACTCTGGGAACCAGCGAAGTGTCAGGTACCTGGGTGGGGGACCAGGTAGCCTGGCACATCAACAGAAAGGAGTTGATGGCTGTGTGGTTGGCTCTGAAGGCTTTCGAGCCCAAAGTCAGAAGATCGATAGTGCAGGTCAACGCGGACAACACTACAGCTCTGGCATATATCAGGAAACAGGGGGGGACGCATTCCTTCTCCCTGTACGAGAAAGCAAGAGACCTTCTTCTGTGGGCAGAAGAAAGAGGAATCAAGCTTCTCACCAGGTTCGTGCAGGGAGAAAGGAATGTAAGAGCAGATCTCCTCAGCAGGAAAGATCAGGTCCTTCCCACAGAGTGGACCCTTCATCTGGATGTATGCCAGAGCCTGTGGAAGTTATGGGGCAGGCCACACATAGACCTCTTTGCCATGTCAAAAAACAAGAGGCTGGATCCTTACTGCTCTCCGATATCGGATCCAGAGGCATTAGCAATAGATGCTCTTCTTCTAGACTGGAGCGGACTCGACGTCTACGCGTTTCCCCCCTTCAAGATCCTGGGGCTAACCATCAAGAAGTTCGTAGAGTCCGATTCAACGAGAATGACCTTAATCGCTCCCTTTTGGCCGGCCCAAGAATGGTTCATAGAGGTACTGGAATGGTTGGTGGACCTTCCAAGATCGCTCCCGCTAAGGAGCGATCTACTCAGACAACCCCACTTCGACAGGTACCACAAAAATCTCCTCGCTCTCAGTCTGACTGGCTTCAGACTGTCCAAAGTTTGGTCAGAGCGAAAGGCTTTTCAGCAACAGCTGCTAAAGCAATCGCAAGAGCGAGGAGACCTTCCACCTTGCGTGTATACCAGTCAAGTGGGTGTCTTCAGACGTTGGTGCAAGAGGAAGAACATTTCCTCTTCCAGTACCTCTGTGACCCAAATTGCGGATTTCCTTATTTTCCTCAAAGAAGAATGTCATCTGGTTGTGTCAACTATTAAGGGATACCGCAGTATGTTGGCGGCGGTATTTTGCCATAGAGGCTTAAATATATCCGATGATAAGGACCTGCATGATCTTATTAGATCATATAAAACCATTAAGCGTCCTCACGTAGTACCGAACTGGAATCTAGACGTAGTTCTACAATTCCTTGGATCATCTAGATTCGAACCTCCTGGCTTAGCCTCTTTCAAGGATCTGACGAAGAAGGCTATCTTCCTTTTGGCCCTAGCTACAGCTAAGAGAGTGAGTGAGCTCCAAGCTATTGAGGGCAATGTAGGGTTTAAGGAAGATTCTATGGTGTGTTCGTTTCTTCCAAGTTTCCTTGCAAAGAATGAAAACCCATCACGCCCTTGGCCCAGGAGCTTTGAAGTTCGTAGTTTATCTTTTCTAGTAGGGGAAGAGCCTGAAAGAACTCTTTGCCCTATGAGAATTATGAAGTATTTCCTTAAGAGGAAGGAACAACTTAAGGCTAATCAAGATGTGCTTTGGTGCTCCGTAAAGGACCCCACTCGGCCCATGTCGAAGAATGCTCTTTCCATTTTTCTGAGAAGCCTTATTACAGAGGCACATGTTGCCTGTAAGGAAGAACATTTTAGACTACTGAAAGTGAAAGCTCACGAGGTGAGAGCCATCGCAACTTCGCTTGCATTCAGAAAAAATATGTCTGTGCGGAACTTGATGGAGGCGACTTTTTGGAGATGCCAATCGGTTTTCGCAAACCACTACCTACGTGATGTAAAAATCACATATGATAAATGCTTCGCCTTGGGTCCTTTCGTATCGGTGGATTCGGTGCTGGGGCAGGGAGCTGAAACTTATCCTGTGTAAATTTTTTATATGTTACCCTATATTTTGTATTGGTGTTTTTTGGTTGTCTGAAAGAGGTTGGAGGAGGCACCTCTTTTTGTCGTAATATTAACCCTTTGTATTTTGGTTAGGTGGTCTGGTGGGTTTTGGCTCCTTGCAGAGGTAGTGGTAAGGATCTGTTAGGTAAGCGGACAAGGTCCCTCTAACAGGATCCGACTTGGATTCTACCACAATAGGGGATCACATATCCCAGTGGTAGATCCGAGAGTCTTTCAGCATCAGGTCACGTCCTAGCTGTAGCTCTCCAGGCAATGCAGACTCAGAGACAGTATCTATGAAGTCTTCATCCTGAAAAGGTGAGAACCAAGGTTTTTATATCCTACAACATTAGTTGTTTCCCGTCTTACCTGTATTATTTAGCTGTCTCTTACCCTCCACCAAGGGTGCCAATCAGCTAAGTATATATCTGTCAGGGAAGTTCATGTACAAAAATGATATTGTTAAACTACAATAAAGTTTTGTACATACTTACCTGGCAGATATATACTTAGCTATAGTCTCCGACGTTCCCGACAGAATTTCAAATCTCGCGACACACGCGACAGGTAGGTCAGGTGGTCTACCTTACCCGCCGCTGGGTGGCGGATGTACGAACCACTCCCGTTTGCTTGTCAGATTTTTCTCTTCCACCTGTCTCCTGAGGGGAGGCTGGGTGGGCCATTAATCGTATATATCTGCCAGGTAAGTATGTACAAAACTTTATTGTAGTTTAACAATATCATTTTTATAATAAAATTAGATTTTACACATACCAAGTAATTACATTATAGCCCTTCCCTCCTTCCCGCAGATGGACATTGCAGACCAAGAGCATTGGTTCCCTGCAGTTTTGTACCCATTGGTCCACCTACTACACTAGCGATGGTGGCGCCACCACAAAATTTGGGATATTTTGACAGCCGTGGTAAGAAGCTTTCAACTATAGGTAATTACATGGTAATTATCTGTAAAATCTAATTTTATTATAAAAATGTCATTTTTGAGAAGGATGATCTCACACCCAAGCCGAGGGTAAAGTATCTGGTATCTAGCCATGCTGATAGATATGGCCTCAGCAAGAGACTGCCCCTCAGACTTGCATATCAGCAAGTTCAGAGAGGCAATGCAGTTATTCCTGTCTCAATAGGAAGAACCACCTCAGCAGTGCCAAGTCATTCTGGGTCACCTGTCATCCTTGGAGAAGCTGGCCCCTCGTGAGTAGCTTCACCTTTGTTCTGTTCAGTGGAGAATAAAGGAGTTTTGGTCTCCGTAAGGGAGTCCCCATTCTTCCAGATGCCTTTCTCAGAGGAAGCAAGGAAAGACTTATCCTGGTGGTTCCAATCCCAAGATGCTTCTGTTTGTTGATACATCGACTGAGGGATAACACACACCTGGAAGAGTTGCTGGTTTCAGGTGTGTGGAACCAGGACTTTAGACAGATCCACATCTGGATCTCAAGGTGGCATTTTTGGCTCTACAAGAGGTTCAGGATCCTGTGATGGGGCCACTCCATGGTGTTTTTATCAACAATACAGTAATACCTCAATCTTACGCTATTCGAGTCGTGTGAATTCACAATAGCGCAAACTTTACCAACCATTTACTTCTTTTTTTCAAGGGTAAAGTATTTAGCTAATTTTTAAATGAAATTACAGTAACTTTAATTTTATTCAAATGTTACCTTAATACTTATGGAGCATGATTAGGGTCATATTTAGTGTTTAAACTCTAGAAGTAAGCATTTATGAGGATTTTTAGAGACCGTTCAAACTTACGGGAAAATCCTTACGCGAGGTGGTCTACAGCCTAACCTCGTTTTTTAAGCTCTGGGTATTACTGTACAACTGTACAGTATTGGCATAGGTCAACAAGCAGTGGATTTGCTTCTCTTCAGCTCCACATGTTGGCGATGCAAGTTCATGAGTGGGGAGTAGCACGATCAGTAGAGCTGTCAGCGAAATAAATCCAAGGGAACCAGAACATAGTGGCAGACAAGCTCAGTCGCCAGGGTCAGGTGATAGAGACAGAGTGGTTGCTACACCCAAGATATTACAGAAAGATTGTTCAATATTTTGGGGCTTACTAGCTAATAGACCTCTTTGTAACCTTGCACAACAGAAAGCTCCTGGCGTTCTGTTCTGTTGTGCCAGACCCATGGGCAGCAATAGAAGACTTTCCAACATCCATGGGACAATCTCCAAGACCTATGCTTTTCATCCATTTTGTCTGATTCATTGGGTGATCAGCAGGGTCATGATTACCCCAAATCTCAGATGACCCTGGTTACTCCCAAGTGACCACTTGCCAAGTGGTATCTGGACCTGATAGCTGTACTTTCCTAGGTACCAAGAGAGATTCCCCCTTGGCACAAGCTGCTGTGCCAGCTGCTCATAGAGAGGTATCACCAGGCTGTGTGAAACACTCACTTCATGCCTGAAGACTATCCAGCGTCTGTTGCGAGCGAGAGGTATTTTTTCGTCACAGCGACCAAGACGTCTGGATACCTTTGTAAATCCTCAGCGGCTATGTACCAGAGGAAAGGGGTCATCTGTGATTGGTGTCGTTGATGGGGTATCTCTCTGGTCGGATCTCCTCTTCAGCAGGTTGCAGACTTTCTTGGCTTTCTTCGCCGAGAGAAGTTTCTCTCCATGTCAGCTATCAGGGGCTACAGAGCTGCCCTTGGACTAATCCTTTGCTTGAAGGGTTTCAACCTCTCCCCCTTGTGGAGATCTCCAGGAATTCAGTCCCCCTGAGTGGGATGTGACTCGTCTTACAGAGCTTGACTTGTGCACCCTAGCCTTTACGAGAGTTGTCAGACAGGGATCTGACCTTCAAGACTGTGTTCTTGCTTACCCTGGCATTGGCAAGGAGAGTTGGTGAACTTCATGGACTTTCCTTCAATGTTAAACACTTGAAGGGACAAGTATCTGTCATGCTCTAGTTTGTCCCAGAATTCATAACGAAGACTCAGAATTTGTTGGTTCCTGACACCAGATTCAAGTTCTTTTCGATCCCCTTCCCAGAGGACTTAGCTGGTAGTGATCAAGACAATATACTACTGTGTCCAGTTCGAGTGTTGTGGTGCTATCTAAAGAGGTTTTGACATCTCCATCCTGAGTGTCGACGACTCTTCATTAGTGCTGGCTCGACCAACAAACTTCGGGCTTACTGAGAAAATCAAGAGAGCATACTCTACTTCTGACGAGGTAGTTTGGAGTGCTTTCTGAGTAAGAGCTTACAAGGTTAGGGGCATTGGTCTGTCCCTTGCATTCTGGAAGAACCTGTTGGTTCCACAAGTACTAAGGGTGAGAGTGTGTTCATGAAAAACTACATTCACATCCTTCTACCTTTGGGACGTTGCCCATGGGTCCATGGACACTTTTTTTTTTTTTTTCTTGGGTCCTCCGGTGGCTGGTCAAGTTGTGTAACTCACCTGGCTTCCCTAGAGAGACAGATAGCGTCTCGCCAAAGTTGTTCAGTTACAAAGAGAGAGTGTGAGTGAGTGACTGGCCTCCTCTTCCAAACCCTTTTTGAATAAACGATGCTATACATGCCCATTAATTGACAAGGCCCAGAAGACTGGTAGTTGAACATCACATAAGCTCAACAGGTCAGAGGCACAGGACTCCTTCCTCTGCTCTACGTGACCAGGAAGGAGGCCCAGTTAAATTGAGGTACCAGTCAGTTCAGAGATTTACTGAGAAATCTTCCATCAAAAAGTAAGTTTCCATATGTAAAGACCAAAGGTTTATGTTTGTTTATGAACAAACTACAAATATTTTTTGTAATTTGTATTTTTCTGAACATACAAGCCTAAGATCTATACATAAATGTCCCACCTCAAGCCAACCCTCATTCTGCTATCTGAGTCAAAAGGTTAAAGTGAAGCATAAGGATAGGGGTGGGCGGGACTCCCACCCTACCGTTGATAGTTAACCACTTTATTTAAAGTTGAACAGCTGTTTTCCCAGCTTGTGCAGCAATTATATCCATATGTAGAGACCTTCAGGTTTGTATATTAGAAAAATACAAATTTCTTTAAAAATTTGTAGTCATTCCACCTTTGCAGCATTGAAAACCAAAAGGCTTTTTACTGTATTCATTTTTATTTATGTATGTATACATTCATGTAGATTTTGGTGGGCTGGAATTAAATGTGAATATATTGCCAAGTCGCAACCCATGCATATGCAAATACCCTAATTGAGGAAATGCTTTAATATAAAATTTTCATATGTATGCAAACCAAAACCTTATATCATCTACCATTTTTGTCAGACCAAATGACAAAAAGTGCTCGGTGATGGCATATGAGTGAGGGAAATTACCTTACTCACTCTTCTTAACCACCAGTTAACACATTTCCAACATGCACTGAAAGATACTCCTTCATAAAAAGCTCTTGATTCGTTTAGCTCTGAAAACAATGACATATTTGAAGAAATGTAGCAGCACATACCTTCCAAGACTGTCATCAGTGTTGCTGGTCGTATTAGCTACTCATGCATTGTATCCACAATAAGAATCAGTGAAACTAATTTGAAAAATTTCATCTCTCTTCAAATTACTACTCAATTCACCCTTACTATTTTTTCTTCTTATTATCTACTGCATCTATGGATAATATGGTGTTATGTATAGCTGGATCACATATAATTAAGCATTTGCTGTGTACTGTACCCTTCCTGCTGTTACCCCACAAAACTCTTATGCTGGTCTCTTGCATTTCCTATTCTTGGCCTTTGATTTGTTAATAAGATATGTTCATAAGTAATTTATATTGTAATGTCAAGCTAAGAAGGTTTACAGATGTGAGGTGGTGGGCGTCAATATTAACTGTTAATCTATTGTTGCATTGTTGCCTCAGGAATGTTTTGATGCTGTGTCTGGACAACGTTTGGTAGGATTGTATTCATGTTTAGATAGAACTATCAAATGCATGCTTTGTTAATTGGCCTGAGACTTTTATGGGAACCTGAATTGAATTTGACCTATTATTTTGCTGCCTCAGTTCTGGCATTATGTTTCCTAACTCTGTGTTGCATTCTTTGATTTCAGATTCTCCCTCAGAAGAACCTTCATTCCTTCGTCAGTTTTGATTAGCATCAGGATTTTGGGAATGCATGTTGTTTATTGGTACTACATGGAATAATCCCCATAGCAACACTTAAGTGTATGAGATAACAGTGAATTATTGTATGCGTATTTAACAAATTTAAACAACAAGTAAATTTTTTTTAGAATATTAGATTCATACATCAGTAGTGAAATCTGGTTGTAGTCCTTCAAGGTACTTAATTTTTAACAGATTTATTCAGTAATTATTTGTAAACAATTCTGTGTTAAGAGTTGTGAATTGAACACATTGTCATTACAGAACAGGACAGGACATAAGGCTAAAATGAATCCAGAACATCCTTTAGAATTTCCTTTGAAAAGTGAAACTGAAGGTGTATTATCACTACCTTCCATAAATCAAGAAAATAGCAACTTGGCTGCCTTTAGTGGAACCAGTGATGGAGACTTTTTGTCTCTGGATTCATTGATGGACATCAAAATAGAGCCAGAGGAATTCTGTGAGTCTAATGAAGATGATGAATATTCATATGAAATGAATTCAATAGTGAATGAAAAACATCCACAAACTTGTAAAAAGGAAGTAAAACAAGAAAGAAGGATCTGTGACAATGGAGAGAAGCCTTTCATATCCACTGACTGTGAGAAAACATTTTACAAGAAAATTAATCTTACAAATGATATCACAAATCCTACCAGAGAGAAATTCATATGCAATGATTGTGGGAAAGCATTTTCCTTGAAACGTATTCTTAGAGCTCATATGAGAATCCATACGGGAGAGAGGCCATTCCTGTGCAAGGAATGTGGGAAAGCATTTCTCAGGAAAGTTAGTCTTACAATCCATATGAGAATCCACACTGGAGAGAAGCCATTCATTTGCAAAGAATGTGGGAAAGCATTTTCCTGCAAACAAAGTCTTACACTTCATATGAGAATCCACACCGGAGAGAAGCCATATATGTGCAAGGAATGTGATAAAGCATTTTCCCAGAAATCAAGTCTTACAGTACATATGAAATTGCATACAAGAGAGAAGCAATTCATGTGCAAGGAATGTGGGAAAGCATATTCCCACAAACCATATCTTACAAATCATATGAGAATCCATACCGGAGAGAAGCCATTCATCTGCAAGGAATGTGGGGAAGCATTTTCCCGTAGACCATATCTTACAAGTCATATGAGAATCCATACCGGAGAGAAGCCATTCATCTGCAAGGAATGTGGGGAAGCATTTTCCCACAAACCATATCTTACAAGTCATATGAGAACCCACACTGGAGAGAATCCATTTATGTGCAAGGAATGTGGGGAAGCATTTTCCAACAAACCATATCTTACAAGTCATATGAGAATCCACACTGGAGAGAAGCAGTTCATGTGTAAGGAATGTGGGAAAGCATTTTCCCAGAAATCAAGTCTTACAGTTCATATGAGGGGGCATACCGGAGAGAAGCCATATATGTGCAAGGAATGTGATAAAGCATTTTCCCAGAAATCAAGTCTTACAGAACATATGAAATTGCATACTGGAGAGAAGCAATTCATGTGCGAGGAATGTGGGAAAGCATTTTCCCGCAAATCACATCTTACAAGTCATATGACAATCCATACTGGAGAGAAGCCATTCATCTGCAAGGAATGTGGGAAAGCATTTTCCCACAAACCATATCTTACAAGTCATATGAGAGTCCATACCGGAGAGAAGCCATTCATCTGCAAGGAATGTGGGGAAGCATTTTCCCACAAACCATATCTTACAAGTCATATGAGAATCCACACTGGAGAGAATCCATTCATGTGCAAGGAATGTGGGAAGGCATTTTCCCGCACATCATATCTTACAAGTCATATGAAAATCATCCACACTGAAGAGAAGCAGTTCATGTGCAAGGAATGTGGGAAAACATTTTCTTGGAAATCAAGTCTTACAAGTCATATGAAGTTGCATACCGGAGAGAAGCCATATATGTGCAAGGAATGTGGGAAAGCATTTTCCAAGAAATCAAATCTTACAGTTCATATAAGGTTGCATACCGGACAGAAGCCATATATGTGCCTGGAATGTGGGAAATCATTTTCATGGAAACCAGATCTTACAATTCATATGAGGTTGCATACTGGAGAGAAGCCATATATGTGCAAGGAATGTGGGAAAGCATTTTCCCGCAAACTAAGTCTTACACTTCATATAAGAGCACATACTGGAGAGAAGCAATTCATTTGCAAGGAATGTGGGAAAGCATTTTCCCAGAAATCAAATCTTACAACTCATATCAGGTTGCATACTAGAGAGGAAGAAGAAACAACATGATAAAATAAACCAGTTAAGGGCAGAGATCTCTCAAATGACCAATTATATGAGAGATCAAAATCACTCACAAAATCTGCTGAAGAAAATATGGAAGATAAAGAAAAAATACAGAATAGGGGATGAACAAATGAGTGGAAAATCTGCAGAACACTATGCCAATATAAAGGCCCTAGCTTCACAAATAGGAAACAAACAACAGGAGACAAAAGTAATACAGATAAATGGGCAGTTTTGTGAAAATCCAAAGATTGTGTATAAGAAGATTACGAAAGAAACAGTGGAGGTACGAACACCACCGAGCAAGGAAAACCTAGAGAGATTTTGGAAGCCACTGTTTGAAGACCCTAGACAACAAAACCAAGGGAATTCATGAATTGACACAATTAGGCAGAAGAACAGCAAGAAACAGCAAATGCCACCAGTAAAATTCACCATAGAAAAAGTAACAAAGAACACCTAGATCAAGGGAAATATATGGAAAAAGAACAAAAGGGATGTATAAGAAAAAAACTAGGCACTAAAGATCAATTGCTAATAAACAAAACAATATTAGAAGATTGTAAGACAAGGCAAATGTAGAAGATTGTAAGAAAAGACAAATGAATCTTAATGTGGCTTGGAAAGATTACAAGAAGGCATTTGACACCGTGCCGTGCACCTGGATATTCAGATGTATGGAATTAGACATCAATGAGGAAATAAGATCTTTCTTGACAGCACAGATGAGTAAGTGGAAGACCACCCTCTGTCTAAAACACTCTGAGGGCCAGATAGTAATTCCAGACATAAAAATCCAAAGAGGAATATTCCAGGGTTACAGCCTCTCACCACTTCTCTTCTGCTTGACCATAGATCCGCCTAGTAAAATCCTTAACATTAACACTGGCTATGACCTAAGCAAGAGCAGAAGCAGAAAAGAGAATAAAAGACTGAACCACCTGCTCTTGATGGATGACCTGAAGTTGTTTGCAGACTCAGAAGAAAAATTGGAAGAACAAGTTAGGACAGTCCACCAATTCTCAAATGACACCTGCATGGAATTTGGGTTGGACAAGTGTGCCAAGAGTACAAAAGGAAGAGAGTAACACCAGAGGGCATAAAGATAGAGGAAGGCATGTTTGTTGAAGACCAGGCGGAGCAGTCTGCACATAAGTACTTGGGAATAGAAGAAAACACTAGTATAGAACACAAGAAAGTGAGAGAAAAGATAAACAAAGAATACATCAGCCACTTAAAGAATTAACACCAAAGAACAAGATCACTGCCATAAACCAGCTTGCGATACCATTGGTGAAATATGGTTTTGGCACTGTAGACTGGCCACAAGGTGAGTTAGACAGGATATTAAAACCACTAAGATTCTCACCCTGCATAACGTGACATACAGACACCAGTGTATGGACAGAATATATATCCCACGCAGAGAAGGTGGATTAGGCCTGACTGAGATTAACCAGGCCTACAGAGCACCAATAGTAAGTATAGGGCAGTACTTGAAAAGCTCTGAGGACGAAAACATCAAAAAGGTTGCCATACACCATAATGGAGCCCTGAGCCAACTTACATAAGTAACAAAACTGGCCAAGAACTTTGCAGGAGATCTGATAGAAGACACAGAGGGTGCTGAACAGACTCCACCAACAACAATAGCTAGGAAGACCAGGCAGAAATACAGTCACAGAGAGGAGAGACTTCGAATGGAAAGGTGGAAAGACAATGGAAGAGCAGGAAGATTTTAAGAATTGGTAAAAAGTTTCATAGACAACAAAGAGTCACTCGGATAAGAAATGGAGATCTAGGTTATGATGGCGAGAGACTGATAATAGGAGCCCAAGACCAAGGCCTCCTGACAAATGGCTTCAAGAAAATGCCAGGCATATCAGCAAATCACCAGTGTAGGTTTTGTCATGCAGTGGTTGAGAATGTTAGTCATCTGATATCAGCATGCAAGACCCTGCTTGCAGATGGTCACTACACAGCCCACCACAACAAGATCTGTAAATATATATTGGAAAATATGTAAAGAATACAGAATTGAAGTGAAAGAAAAAGTGTGGGAGCATGAACCAGATCCAATCACCTCCAATAGGGCTGTTATCATCTTTTATGACAAGGAATTTCCAACCGGAAGATATATAGAAGGTGGTGCTACGAGACCTGATATTGTGATCTGGAACAAGGAGGAATAAACAGCAAAGATTATAGATGTGACAGTACCCAGTGACTTTGGCCTCAATAGAGCTGAAAGGCACAAAATAACAAAATATGAAGACCTGAAGAATGACCTGAAAAGCACATGGGAACTGTAGGAAATAGAAAAAAAAATACCTTTGGTGGTAGGAGCAACAAGACTTATAAAGAAAAATCTGAGAAAATATCTTGAGGGTACATGAAGTTGCCCACTATAAATGAAGTACAGATTGCTGCCCTCAAAGCAATGGTAAACACCAAGAAACGAGCCCTTAGGTATAAGTGTAGTGGAATATAGAGGTGCAACCATAGACCCCAGGATGAGGCCCATTGCACCTCTGATATAAACTGAAAATTAAGGATAACATAAGCCAGAGAGAAACAACATAGTTGCTCTATATGTCAAAGAAGTTTTTCTCAACCAAGCCCTCTCAAAAGACACGAGAATTCACACTAGACAGAAACTGTTTACTTGATCTCTGTCCAAGTAGTTTTTATTACATGATTTTATTTAACTTTACTCCTGCATCTGTTTTGAATGAAGTTGTCTCAAAAGGTGTGTGAAAACTCATGCTAGAAAGAAGTCATATCCTGTATCTGCACTTGGTTTCCAAGAGTTCTTTTTTCATTAGGTTTTTTCATTGGGTTCATCTTAGAATGAATGTGTTAACTCAAAAGAAAGACGATGTTGAAACAGTTTTTCTCTTGTAGATTCATAACATATGTGAGCACTCATGGAGGATAGATATTGTTCTTTTACACTGCATGTTGTACTTTTGTCTTGTATTCTGCAAATCACAGTCATTGGTTCTGAATGCTAGACTGTTTTTCAGGTGTCAAAATGCACAAGCAGTCACTCATCAGAGAGGATGTTCAGTTGCACTGACAGATTTGTTACTGTTTTGCACCCCAAAGTAAGTTGCACTTGATGTGGAGATAATTATTGTGAACTTGTCTGCAAAATCTATGAAAAAAAGGGACGATAAAAAAAGAAAACCCATATTTATATTTTTATGATCCAATTCATGAATATCATTATTGCTGTTACTTACAGAAGAGAAGGAGGGTCTCACTGAAAATGCATATGAAGGCTCTTCATTTGCAGTGTCTTTATAGAAGTCAAGGCTGAGCCAAAGCATTTTGGCCAGAGTGAATTTGATGCAAAATGTTTGTGTAACTTTTATGCAAAGGTAAAGTAAATGACTTTTAGTTTTTTTATTACAATTGTTCTCAATGAACACTACAGTGCAAGGTTAAGAAACTTTCCTTTGCCCTCTCCACGTTTCTTGTTCCTGTGTATTTTTTGTATGATTTCCAAATAAAGAATTAATAATGTCTTTGGCTGACATGAAGTTTTCTTCCTTTTGTTATTCAGCAATGTGCATATATGCACTTGTATATGTAGTTGTAAGCTTGAATATTTCCATGAAATTTTATTCCTAGTGGAAATAGAGAGGATTACCTTCTTTAAATGTCAATGAAATTCAGGTGCAGTTTTATTTGATTATTTTTTATATGTTCTTGGTTTTAATCTTCTACAAAGAATGTTCTACAGCATTTGTAAGTAAATTTTAACGCCTTGTATTGGCCCACTAAATACTACAGTGGACTGTATAGTATTTTGTTTTAAGTTAACCAGTCTGAAGTGTTGAGACTAGACTAGTTATGTAAATGACTAAAGTAATGTGTTATTCTGATTAGATTAAACCTCTTTTTTATTTTATTTCATTGTATAAGCTTTGAAAATATTGATAAATAATAAAAATTGTTCATACATAAATACAATTTTTCATTTGACCACGTTAAAACTTAAAGACTAATATCAGAATAATATTTTACATTGCCAAAAGTGAATGAATGCACCATGGTATGGTCTGAATGCACCGAGTATCTGGTCCCAGTGCACCTCTTCCCAATTGAATTGCAACTTTCCTTGTGGTCCCAATGCACCAACTTCATTCACATAACAGGTGTCCTTTGGCGAACTGTATAGATGACTATACTATTCACTTTGCAGGATTATTTTCTTTGATAAAGTGAATCAGTTTAAAAAGTCTGAATAAAAATAGAATATTACAAAACCAACAAACACATCCTGCTATGAGGAAGAAGTTTAAAACTTGACTACCTTACTAGGTGGGTATCTCTTAATTCAAACTGCAATCCTAACTTTTTCTGTAGCTGGTGGTTAACCTCTAAAAGAAATGACTGTGCTAACTACTCCTTGGGACCTGTGGAGGCTGCTCAGCAACTTGTGTAGCTCATCCGGCTCCTTTATCAGGGCAAGGTTGCACCTTGTCTTAGACGTGTAGTTGTGGACACGAGAATGAATGTGGGAGTGACTGGCTTCTTGTCTTCCTTCAGGCAGAGAGTGGATCCGGCCATCACATGCTGGAACTGGCGACCAATGCAGGGAAGTTTTGCGATAGAGCAACCATTCTATCTACCTTTATAGAATATAGAAGCAACCATCCCTTTCTCTAGCAAGGGGAGGTCCCCGACTAAGACAAACCCTCTGCTTATATTTGCCTTACTGTCTTTTAACTCAGATTCATCTTCACTTAATTTTGTTTGGGGTTACATTTCTTCTCTTATTCAAAAAAGCCCAGAAATCTGGCGACTGATTTTGCAGTCTCTGTACTACGATCAATTCATCAGAGACAGACTTCTTTTACCTGAAGATCTCTCGAAGACTGAGTTTATCTTGATGCTTGCATGGTTTCTGCATAATGAAGTGTTGGGAAAAATATCTAAACTATTATCATGACACTTGGGTTGAGTAGGAAGTTACCAACGCCTAGTTCAAGTACCTACTATTATCCCAAATAGTTGAAGGTATGACTGAAGGCATATTGACAGCAGACTTGATATGCAGTAATAAGCCACAAATAATTTAGACCTCTGGAGACCTGATCCGGATCTCTAGATGAAACCAAGTAGCATCTTGTTAGAGATTTAATTTAAGTTCTCAGGATTATTACACTTATAACATTTAAAGCTACTTACTATCCCTTGCCATACAGGTGACAAAGGCTACCCTTGTTACTTTGTTTCAGAACTACAGTAATGAATGAACATTTTAGGTGGTAAATATTATCGCTAGTGGATATTCATATGCTAATTTACTGAATACGGTAACTAAATATTGAGACTTTAGTTTCGCTGTCCCAACCTTCATTTAACCATTAGTGCCACCGGTCTAGTTGGTCTTTGTGAACAAAGCTGTGTGGAAGGTTAAATGTTGGAATAAGGTACCTACTACAAAGCCATATTACTGCCCTTTTGTTAAGTCAAATGTAATGGAGGGCAAAGCAAAGTGGGCAATTATTGTAGAGAAGTTTTTTCTTTTGGGTTTCAATCTCGTTTGCACAATTCGTGACTCAAGTCCTCTTAAAATGACTATGTACTAACTGACGTACTACACATGGTGGTTCTGCAACAACAAAATCGTCACTACCCTTCATTAAAACCTGCAAAATGAACAAATGTAGTTTCTCCCATCGCCTGTTGGTTCCTGGACTTCCTGTGTCTTCCCTCAGGCTCTGGCATACTTGACTTGACCTTCAACTACTATGAGATTCAGGGCCTCTGTAACACGGTTTTTTGGACTTTGCTCCTTATCAAAGCAACGGATGTAGCTGAAAGTTGACATATGTATATTATACAAGCACACACAAATTTTGTCACCATTATCAATAACCTAAACCTGATAGTTTTGATTTTTATAGAGTAAAAATTATCTAGCCGACGCCATGGCCAATGATAATGAGCCAGGAGTCGAAAAACATTCATTACGTAAGCAAGGTAAACACACCGTTTTACGAAATGTTGCCCCGCCCATCCACCAAACAGAAACTCATTCACCTTGTTTTATCGGCTCTGAAACCCCTAGCAGTCAAGAATGGCTAACAGGATTTGGAATTGTCGCCATGGTTGCAAAACTGCATTTGTCTTACGACTTACAACTTTATATAGTCAAGAAAAAGCCCGTGGCCATACTTACTGTAGTAGTGCTGCCGCAACAGTAGTAATAGAAGTAAACGTTTAGGCCAACTGCTGGGATTCTTGAGGATCATTTAGCACTTCTTACAACTACTCGAGAAATGAGTTTTTATAGCCAGAAGTTGAATTTTCTAATCCAACAATGCCCATGATAGCCTTCAGTGTTATCCTGAATTATAACGAGGCCAAAGTGGGTGGAGCCTCATGTAGTCATCATTCTGACGATATGTAATTATTGGTGAAGGTTTAAAGCCAAAATACGGTACCGGCTATTTTTTTTTTCAGTAAATAGGTAGATAGCCAATAAATAAAAATTGCTTGACATTGGATAGAGCAGTTATCAAATCAAGCTTGTCTACTATGTTTTTGAAAATTACCAACTATTCCCTACAACTTGTCAATCTGATTGTGACCTATAAAGTAGACTGTAATTTCTTAGGACACTTATTTTGGGAGTTAGACTAATAATCGAAGTGTTTTTGTATTTATTAACATATTTTGTTGGTTTGTTCATTATGACAATTATCAGTGGAGAGGTTTCAGAGTTCATAAAGGTGTACTGCTTTGTTTGTATTTAAATTTTTATGTCATTGTTGCCAGAGGTCTAGCCTTGGTTACGTATAGCCAATCATCCATCGAGAAAGAGGAAAGAAATGCTGTCATAAGTTACGTAACGAGTGCGTTCGGAACCTTTTCTCTGAGTAAGTTGGCCTGTCTTCGAAAATAGTCACTTTTACATTATAAGTACCAAATTTATTCAACCTACGTAATGCAGAATACAGTCAAAATTTATGTGTAGATATAATGTGTATTCTGAATAAGCGCTATATTTATGAAATGCATAGATATAAAGTTATTGCAAAAAAACCGTGTTACAGAGGCCCTGAATCTCATAGTAGTAGTATTGATATTAATAGGAACATTAGAATTAAGACGTTTGGCTTTGACAGGACAGTTGAATGTGTCCTAATGTATGTATAAGGCTAAAATTGTTGTAACACCAGAAACTCGTGAGTGTACAGGGTCAGGAATAGCCTCTCTCTCTCTCTCTCTCTCTCTCTCTCTCTCTCTCTCTCTCTCTCTCTCTCTCTCTCTCTCTCTCTCTCTCTCTCTCTCTCTCATATATTTTTATGCTAGTTTCCGTATTTCGAAGTTAAAAGTGTTACTATACATGAAGGAACATATGCTTCTAGAATCTACATAAATTATTAAGGAACAATTCTACAGTAATTAAAAGCTGAAAAAAGCCCATTTGAAGGTTAATCGAATAAAGCGAAATGATCGTAAATATACAATTTCAATTGACATATTTGAAGGCGGATTTTCTCCTTATTTAGAGCAGAAAATAAGTTAAATGAAAGAATTGATGCTTCCAATAATCGGCATAGATTAGTGAAGACGAATGAGGAACGATTCTGTATGAATTAAAATCTGAAGAAAAGAAGCCAGGCAGAAGTAAGGTCAGATAAGGAAGCGAAATGGGCATCATCAACTCCCTCTATGTTTCCATTGGGTGTCCATTGGCGGATTTTCCCAACTCATCTGATGCCTCCCAATTCGTTCTAGTCTTCTTCCAACTGCTTTCTCTCTCCCCACAATTCATTCCTCCCACTTGATTGGTCTCCACTTCCACTTCACCATCATTCTCATCCCGTCAGAAATTCGTCTTCTGTCTCAGTTACCAGAACAGTGTGAGCAGGAAGCCTAGAAATTTTTTTTTTTTTACAGCAAATACATTTGTATTCATTATGAAATTAGTGTGTATACATATCTTTTATATAGAAATCCATTAAAAATTATAAATGTACAGTATTTTATAGACAAACATAAAGACAATAGTTTTTTTTTTTTTTGCTTTTAATTCCCAGCAGACGACACATCACAGAAACATATTTTTGAGGTAAACGAGTCTAAAGTATATTTAGGACAATGAGATGAAATTTTTTAAATATATAAAATATGTAATATTTTCATACAAGTATAGATACTATAATTTATTTTATATTTAATATGTATTAGATTAAAAGATTCAAGCTTTAACTTATTACATATCAAAAGGGTTAAGTTACGTGATTTGTAAACACTGTTATAAACTATTTTCATATGTATTTTTTATTAAGAATTTCCACTAATCACCCTTGATAGGTAATGAGTCTTCATGATTTCCATAATCTATCTTGTATATCAAATTGAGAAATATTTTACGAATGAGACCTACTTTAAATCTTAGATGATATTCTTTATAGTTACAAGGTGCTGCTAGTTTGCTAGTTGGTTTAAACATTATTATTTGAGGTTAATCTTGTAAATAAATGGTGTAATAGTCCTGACACTTTGATATGCTTAAAGCTGTGGTTTCACATATATATATCATATAGATATATATATATATATATATATAGATATATTATATATATATATATATATATATAGATATATAATATATATATAATATATATATATATATATATCTATAGATATATATAGATAGATATATAGATAGATAAGATAGATAGATAGATATATAGGAAATATATATAGATTATATATATTATATATATATTATATATATATATATAATATATATATATACATATAATATATATTATCATATATATACAATAGTGTATATATATTATATAATATATAATATATATAGATATCATATATATATATATATACATATATATATATATATATATATATAATAGAGTATATATATATATATCTTTGAGTACCACTTTATCTTCAACATGACGAATTCAGTGCTATTTTAGTCCAGTTTCTCCTTCAATGACATCTTGGAAAAATGGTAGGTAGACAAGAAGAAGCCTCGAAAAAATCTCCAGGAATATTTTAACATTTTTAATGTTACATTTTTATGAATACTGAATTCTATATGAATTAATTAAGGGCGGTAGATAGTATGTTGATTTACTTCTTAGATGTGATTTAATGTTTTCCTTTCTTTGAACTTTCTGTCAAGTTTCCAAGACTCTTTGCTTGACCAAACTCTGGATTCAGGGAAAACACATTTGAGATTTCCTGCTTTCATTGCAAAATCTCCTGTGACCTCTCTCCACCTTACCTCTCCCTACCTCACCTCCCATTACCTCACCTCCGGTGATCTCACCCTGCCTCTCCTCACCTAACCTCACTCCCATGACCTCATCTGCCATTACCTCACCTCCCGTGACCTCACCTCCCATTACCTCTCCTCACCTTACATTGCCTCCCATTAGCTCAGGCTACCTCTCCTCACCCTACCTCACCTCACTTTACCTCACCTCCCATTACCTCTCCTCACCTCACCTTACCTCACCTCCCATTACCTCTCCTCGCCTTACATTGCCTCCCATTATCTCACCCTACCTCTCCTCACCTCATAACATCAACACTGGCACTCTCATTCCAAAGAAAACTCCAAGAATAAAGACACAGGATCAGCATCCTACGAGCACCTAGGAAACTTCTTTATGCACACTGACTACATCCTCCTAGAAGCCAGTCAGATAGTCCTAGTCTGAATGACTTCCTCAACATTATTCAGTCGCCAAGATCAACCCAACCAATTATTCCATCTCTGATCAATAAAACACCAGAATAAATTCACGTCTAAGAATTCAGTTCTTTCTACCTGTTGTTCTACAGAAACTTTATGACTGAGATTGCAATGAAACATCTCTAACCTGCGACTTATAAGTAAACTGCAGAAGAAAGTACCTACTACATATCTCAAGGAGCCAGTTTTCATAACGGATATGATTCTCCAGTTTTGGTTGCCACTTTTTGCATTTCTCACAAGCAACTCTATTGGTCACATCTACTCAAGCTGTAGACATTCAAATAGATGGGCATTTATATTACCAATGATGATGGCATTATTGGTAATGACATCACAATAATAAAACTCCTACTAACTAAACTGCAAATATTAACATTTTATTATTAGATAATTGGCCATTAGTATTACTGTTATCATAATTTATATTTATATCTTGATTGTACTTTGCATAGTTACCAGGTTGTTGTGGACACAACTGGAGTCACTACTTTACATCAACCATGAAAGGTTCTGTTCTTTGTTATAAACAGAGCCCAGGGATTGAATCCAAAACGTCCTAGCCTCAAAAACACCTAGCTGTTTTCTGGGCTCTATGAGAGCACCAACTTCATTTTGGCTTTTATAATGCAGCCCCATCAGTGGGGATTGTTTCAGATGCTACATAACTTGAGGTTACTGATTCAGACATTAAACAGACCCAAAACCTTTACATTATGGGTATGGAAATACCCATAATGTAAAGAGAGAATAATAATTTCAGAACAGTATATTTCAATTATATCACCCCAAAATGCTGACATGTCAAGTAACTTGCACAAAAACATTTTCACATTCATGTTACATACTCTATTTACATAAGTATACTTACCTGATTCCATTATAAAAATCTACGTGAAAAAAATACCTTACCATGTTCATTTTATTGAACATTTAATATGAATAAGATAAATGACCCTACCTAGTTTATTTCATTAGTAAACTTTATTATAAATAAAAAACTGCAGAACATTTACATTAAACATCTCTTCAAATAATGTTATTCATTACATTAAGCAACCTATATATACGTAAGAATATAATAAACAATGAAAAATACCACTAGTTGTTACTACAAAGACATAATTCACTGATATAAAAAAAAAAAAAACATATTCTCCACAGTCGAGACACCTACTTTGAAGTATTTGGAAAAAACAAACAATTATGCCTTGTGGCTTGACTACCCCTTCAGAATTTATAAGTGAGCACTTCAAAATAAAATTTACCAATGACACAAGAAATGAACTGTCTTAGTGGGGAGCAAAAATCTGGATGAAGGTGAAGTTAGAGAAGTTGGACAATTAAAATCAATTGTATACAAATGTCCAGAGATCACGTCCTTTACACCCCAGCATGTGGTTCTCATGCCACCAAGGGGTATGGATGCCCCCTGTTCAAGAACCCCTGGTCTAATCTTTCAGAATTGGTACCCACTGGAGTTCAAGCCCATCATGCAAGTGTGGGCTCATTCCTGGCTTCTTTCAAAGGATCTTTCAGTGCAATGGAAACTAACATTACAGCAGTATTCACACACAGTATACTCTGGCTATGAAAGGTTGAGACTCGAGGGTGATTAGCACTGCTGCCATATTTTCTTAAACTCTTTCAAACGTTTCAGGAAAAAGGGTAACGATTTGGTGGAATTAGCAGATTTTTTGAGCGGCGCTGTCATTTCCTCGTGTATGGATGATTAAGGGAATCAAGTGACCACCGAGGGTTACAGTAATAAGCTGAATGTCTGTCACCCCCCTCCATTCATCGGTACAAAAGCAAAACACGAAGATCAAAACAATATACGTACTACTTGGACCTTGCTGTACATTGTTCAAATTGCCCAATGCAAAATTTAATTAGGGGTATACATACTATACTATATATATATATAGTATATCTATATATATATATACTATATATATATATATATATATATATAATATATATATATATATATATATATATATTATATATATATAGATTATAGTTGATATATATATATATATATATATATATGATATGTATATACATATGTATATGTATATAAATACTTATCACATCACCGTGATTCATATAAATCATTCGAGCTACAAATGTCCTTTAATATCTAATTCGCTCTACCTCGGAATTGATATATTTTCATATATGTACCATGGGGTGGACGAAATTATTATCAACTAAAAATTCCCCTTCGGTACATAAAAATATATCAATTCTGAGGTAGAGCGAATTAGATATTAAAGGACATTTGTAGCTCGAATGATTTATATGAATCACGGTGATGTGATAAGTATTCATAACAAGGCTACGTGGGTCAAACGCTCGAATCGGCTAGCATGGTTGAGGGGGTTTCATATCGATTCTAATTACGAAAACGCCGAGATCGACGGCGACTTGTAATGGTCAGAATCGATATGAAACTTATTAGCCTCTCTGCTGGCCGACTCGGTAGCGTCACTATCCGTTCCTGATTTCGTTTCCCGTCCACTGGACGGTGGTTCGATCCCATGGGGTGGACGAAATTATTATCAACTAAAAATTCCCTTTCGGTACATACATGAAAATATATCAATTCCTAGGTAGAGCGAATTAGATATTAAAGGACATTTGTAGCTCGAATGATGTATATGTATATTAATATATAAAATAATATATATATATATATATATATATATATATATAATATATATATATATCTATATATACTATATATAAATATAAATATATTAAATACATATATATATATACAGTGGACCCACATTATTTGCGTTCTCCGGATTCGCGGACTCACACATTTGCAGATTTCTCTCTGGAACGTTTCCCCGCATTATTCGCGGGAAATTCGCCTATTCACTGTATTTTTCTGAGAAATATCCACAAATTCCTGGATTTTGTATCATTTTCATCATAAAATGCACTTTTTGTGATAAAACTAATAAAAAACAAGGTATAAAAACTTTTAGTGGGTTTTTCTTGAGTTTTAACTAACAAAATAGGTTTTAAGCATTTTTATAAAGGTTCTAACTATTTGCAGGTTCTAACTATTCATGGGGAGTCTGGTATGCATTCCCCACGAATATGGATGGACCACTGTATATATATATATATATATATATATATATATATATATATATATATATATATATATCTATATATATATATATATATATATATATATATATATATATATATATTATATAACATGGGGGGATTATCCCTCCAGTATTCATAAGGTAAGCGTGGACACGAAACGGAAGGCAGACCCCCACACCCATTACATACACAGGCTCTCTCTCTCTCTCTCTCCCGGCAATCACCCCATCTCTCTCTCTCTCTCTCTCTCGTAGTAGCCATCTTGCTTGGTGAGACGTACCCGCGTGAAGTCAGATTAATCAACAGATATCACAAGTTTAACATACGACTAGAATTTGAGAAATATCTAGAAGTGTTCGTGAACTATCGGTGATAAGATTAGTGTGAAAATAGTAGGATAAGCGTCTTCTAAGTTAGTTTATCAAGTGTAATACTATAAATCAGAACAAGATGGCAGTAAGTTCCAACTGCGGGAAGAGGTGGCGTAATTTGGCGTGTTTAGCAGATTCGCAATACGATGAGGTAGCAGGAAGGGAACTGGCATTTCTCATCTATGAAATCAGCAACAGTCCTAACCAAAAAGATACAAAAGCATTCATAGATATATTAGAAGGATATAATCCTTCAAACTGGAACAAATCTAATGAAAACATCTTGAAAATAATTGAAGAAGTTCCAAATAAAATCCAAGTGGTCAAGAGACTCATAAAGAAAATATACATAAACCAACATATTCCGACAAAGAAAATGAATAAGGTGAATCTTGTGAATATCCTAATTGATGCATTAGGAAAAAGAATGCCAAAAGCATGCAAACTGTGTAAGGTTTGGTATAGCATAGTCAATCCACAAAACAATCAGAAAATGTGCTGCATGCAACATTCCGACCCATCCACAGTGTGCTGAGGTAATACAAGATTTGAGAAAAGATACAAGAATTTTTTGTTCAACATGTCTATCATGGATAGACAATGTTATTAAATCAAGATTGAATGTACAAATAGTTGAGGATGAAGAAGAAGAGGAAGAGGAAGAAGAAGAAGAAGAAAAAGAAGAAGAGGAAAACGGAAGAGAAGTAAACAAAAATGAAATGACAGAAAAAAATAAGGAAAACAAAGAACAAGATAAAAGTATGGATGCAGAGATACTCATTGATACTACATATGAGGCAATAAAGCAGCATACCTACGAAGAAATATTACGATATGACAACAGAAAAGCAAATCCCGAAGAGGCTCTACCCAGATCTACACAATGACGGGAAAGAGGAAAAAATAGACAAGCAAGACAAAATCTGCAACCTTTTGAAAAGAGGGAATTGCAGATTTGGAGAAAGATGTTACTACAAACATCCTAATATATGTCAAAACTATGAAATATATGGTAAATGTGCATACTTAGATGGATATGGGGATGATTGCAGAGATCTGCATCCAAAAATATGTAAAACCTAAAAGAAGGAAAAGGATGTAAGTTCGACAAAAAATGCAAATATATGCACCTTGTAGCCATGAATCATAATCAAATAAATAACCAACCAAGTAATAAAATCCAAAATAAGAAAGAAACAAATAGAGAGAAATCAAGAATATCAGGTAAAAGAGAAAAGCAAACCACCAATGAGATATGCAGAGGTGTCAGCAAAAAATTTCAAAGCATCAGCTCCGAAATTCTACTCAAGAGATAATAACTGTATTTATTATGCAAGAGGATATTGCAGAAACGGAGAAAATTGCAGATTCAGACACAAAATGAATAATTATGATGAAGGAAGATCAAATATTATGGAAAAGTTGGATTTTTTAATGTCAGAATTTCTGGAAATGAAAAAAAGAACAACATACCAGAACAGGAAAGAGACATGGGAAAATCCTTATTACTACCATTATTAAATGAAGGAGAAAACACGCAAACCATCATAGTGATGAATGCGCAGGGTTTAGTTACGAGTAACTCAAAAAGAAAAATAGAGTACTTAGAAGAACTAACCCAAAATGAAAAGAAAATAGATATAATGAATATAAGTGAAACCTGGTATTCCCAAGAGACTGGGAATGATGATCAAATAAAAGGGTTCCAAACTTATAGATCAGATAGAAAAAATAGGAATGAAGGGGGAACCGCAATATATGGGAAAGACAAAAAACAAGGAAAAATATATGAGAAATATAGTAACTCAGAATGTGAACTAATAGCGGTAGAATTTGAATCTGAAAAATTGTGATGAACATAGTATTATAGACCTCCTAATACTAAAGAGTTTGACTTAATAATTGAAAAATTGGATGATATATGTAGAAATCACAAGGACTGGACTATTCTCCTATCTGGTGACTTCAACTTTCCTTTCGTAGAATGGAAAGAACGAATAGGAGATTGTGGTTGTACTTATACATATAAAAAAGAGAGTAATAGTAGTGCAGAAGATAAGAGGTAATTTGAAAAGCTATTAGATATGCTACTAGAATACAACATTCAACAAATAAATCACCTGCCAACAAGAAAGGAAATACTTTAGACCTAGTATTTGTGAACGAGATGAATTATGTTAAAGAAATAATAGTTTATAATGCGAGTATTCAGACCATAATGTCATAGAATTAACAGTTCATTCCAAAGCAAGTGAAAATAGAGATAAGCAAGAAATGAAAAAGTGGGAAGGATATGAAAAATACAACTTCTACAGTAAAAATATAAAATGGTCAGAAATTAATGAAGAATTAAACAAAGATTGGGATAACATTTTCGTAAGTGATGACATAAGGGTAAATACGGAGATATTATATAAAATATTGGAGAAAATAGTGGAAAAATATATACCGAAGAAGAAAAGTAAACATCATTCATGCATACCAAGAGACAGAAGGATCTTGTTCCAGAAAATCAGAAAGTGGAAAAAAGGTCTTGCAAAAGAAAAAAATGCATGGAAAGTTATAGAACTAAAAAGTAAGATAGAAAATGCAGAACAAAAGATTATACAATCAAAAGAAAATGAAAAACGGGACTTGGAAGAAAAAACCCTATTAAATATCAAGCAAAACCCCAAACTATTATACTCATATGCGAAGAAGATGAATAAAAGCAGAATAGAAATAGGCCCTCTGAGAATTGAAGGGAGATTAACGAATGAAAAAAAGGAAATTTGCAACATACTGGCAGAACGATATAAGAAAGAGAATTCACCCCTAGAATAGATAATGAAGATAATGATATAGAATTAATGATATAGAAGTAAGGGAAGAAAATAGTGAATATTTAGCTGACATAGAAATTAATGAAGCTGATATTGTGCAGGCAATTAATGAAATTAAAAATGGAGCTGCTGCAGGGCCGGATGGAGTCCCTGCTATTTTGTTAAAGAAAGTAGTTCATTCTATCGCAAAGCCACTTGCAATATTATTAAGACAAAGTGTAGATACAGGCAAGATTTATGATGAGCACAAATTAGCATATATCACCCCTACTTTCAAAAGTGGATCAAGACTAGAGGCAAGTAATTATAGGCCTGTGAGTCTAACATCACATATTATGAAAGTGTATGAAAGGGTAATGAAGAAAAATATTATGAAACATTTAATAAAAAATAATTTGTTTAATATAGGACAACACGGTTTCGTACCCGGAAAAAGTACACAAACCCAACTGTTAGTCCACCGTGAGAACATATTCAAAAATATGAAAAGCGGAAATGAAACAGATGTGGTTTATCTAGACTTTGCAAAAGCTTTTGACAAAGTAGACCATAATATATTAGCAAAGAAAATTAGAAAACACAATATCGTAGATAAAGTAGGAAGATGGTTAAAAGAATTTTTACACAACAGAAAACAGATAGTTATTGCAAACGATGAGAAATCGGATGAAACCAAGGTAATATCCGGTGTGCCACAAGGTACGGTGCTAGCTGCAATATTGTTTGTTATTATGATTGAAGACATAGACAGTAATGTTAAGGATTCGGTAGTGAGTAGTTTCGCTGATGACACAAGAATAAGTAGAGAAATTAACTTGTGATGAAGATAGGAACGCTCTACAAAGAGACCTTAACAAAGTATATGATTGGGCAGAGGTAAATGGATGGTATTTAACTCTGATAAATTTGAATCAATAAATTATGGAGACAGAGAAGGAAAGCTATATGCATATAGGGGACCTAATAATGAGACAATCACAAATAAGGAAGCAGTTAAAGACCTTGGTGTGATGATGAATAGGAACATGTTATGCAATGATCAAATAGCAATTCTGTTGGCAAAATGTAAAGCAAAAATGGGAATGTTGTTACGGCACTTCAAAACAAGAAAAGCTGAACACATGATTATGCTTTATAAAACATATGTTCGTAGTCCACTTGAATATTGCAATATGATATGGTACCCACACTATCAAAAGGATATTGCACAAATAGAGAGTGTACAAAGGTCCTTTACAGCTAGAATAGAAGAAGTTAAGGACCTAGACTACTGGGAAAGACTACAATCCTTAAAATTATATAGTCTAGAAAGGAGAAGAGAACGCTACATGATAATTCAGGCATGGAAACAGATAGAAGGAATAACAGAAAATATCATGGAACTAAAAATATCAGAAAGAGCAAGCAGAGGTAGATTAATAGTGCCCAAAACTATACCAGGAAAAATAAGGAAAGCACACAGGACATTAATCCACTACGCACCAGCATCGATAATGCAGCGTCTATTCAATGCGTTGCCAGCTCATCTGAGGAATATATCAGGAGTGAGCGTAGATGTGTTTAAGAATAAGCTCGACAAATATCTAAACTGCATCCCAGACCATCCAAGATTGGAAGATGCAAAATATACCGGAAGATGTACTAGCAACTCTCTGGTAGACATTAGAGGCGCCTCACACTGAGGGACCTGGGGCAACCCGAACGAACTGTAAGGTCTGTAAGGTAAGGAATCACCCCATCTCTCTCTCCATTCTAACAGGTAATGAAAATGAGAGAGTTGCATCATAACATAACGTTTATTTACAAGAATAACTAAATCAATTAACTAAGTAATCCAGTCTTACAGACTAACATTGTCAAGTCACCCAAAAGTCCACACCTCTCCGGTAACTCTTTAGTTCCCCGGTATTTCCAGAACCGTCTGCCAAAGATACAGAACACATCCCGGTAAGTACACACACAAGTTTAAAGACTAAGTTAATAAAATGGAACATCTTACAAGATATCAAACAAAGCCATCCCTTTGGCTAAAGTAAGGTAACACTTAACCATACCATCCCAACCGGTAATATCACTCACTGATAATAAAAACACTTTGGCATCTGCCATCATGGCTTCGCCTTCCTCCCCCGAATGTCTGTGCAAGTCTTCCCATAAACTTGGCTAGTGAGACATTATGAATAGAAGAGGCGCACACGCACATACGAATGCACACTTCGACAACGCCTCGCGGTTCTAGCTGCATCTAGTTTCACAAAGGCACTTTGGGAAGAGTTCATAAACTGTCGTACATTGACTTCCTGAACTAAGCACTTTTATCTCACGCCATCCCCTAGAACTCATTCATCAGCTATTCTCAGGTCGTTACTCTGCCCTGTCCTCCACATTCCATAGGTCACAGAGAACGTACGAACAATATATTATTAATCAAAACCCTATGTCTTACAGATTGCTCGGCCTCGCACCTATACGCTAGCCCCCGCCTAGCAAAATTGCTTATACAAAACACTGGCCGGCTTAAAATAAAATAAGTAAAACTGCACGTCTCTGGCATTATAAAATAAAGTCTTATCACGCTTTATCTCCCAATAACACAAAACGCATTTTCTCTCATATTTTCTGCATTAGGATTCTTGAATATCCCTCTTCGCTTGTCTGCAAGTAGCTGAACAGACAGCAGCAGGCTATAGCAGGCTGTAGCAACTGTAGGAAGACGGAATGCCTCCCTCATCGTAGAATACTTCCCACGGCTTCTTGTAGATCCCCAAAAAACACGCTGTAGAATTCTCTCGATCACCCACGTGGAAATACTTGTAATCACCCTGGACAACATGGCAGCAACCTCTCGGCACGGCTGGTGGACGTCTTGCTGGTGTCGGGGAACGACTTTTGGCGTACGTTAGTATGTCAGTCAAGTCTTTGGTCAATCTAAGAAAATTAACCCAAACATACTACTTCTATCAAACAACGATCTCAAAAAGGTCAGAAATACTAACTGAACGTCTCCCAATTAACTCCCTTAATATGACTACTAAAATGACAAGTCATTATCGCAACTCTCTAAGAAAAAGAAACATCAAGTTCTCCAACTCAATTCTCCAAACTCACACATCAGCACACACACAACTCAGAAATCACAGCAACTCCACGGAATTCTGCACTCACATTTCGAACTCGAATGTGCTCACAAGAGGAAAAAAAAAAAGAAAAAATTCGTAACGAGCTCAAGAAAGAAAAGAATCACGTAACACCCAGACCCAAAAATGTTCTCTCAAGTTCTGACATCTAAACAACCCACAAAATCAGCAAAAATCTCCAACTTTTAACAGCAAAAACCCCTTTACTGCTCAATAATTAATCACAATGAGACTTAATGTCAAACTCCCATTTCGTAAGTAACAACCCTCGAAAAATTACACCTCCTGGTAAAATCAAATCTCCCGTCCAAAAAAGAAATGCTACTTAAGCTCAATCCCCAAATTATATCTCTCATAGGAAAAGGAAGAAAAACAATAAAAAAAGATAATCACAAATAGATTTCCCCAATCACAAAATACATAATACATGTATAATATGCATAACTCCCGCGTTTATCCCCAAGAAATGCTCCATGTAAAGTCCCGGAACTTGCCAGAAAGCAAACTCTCACACATGCGCTTTCGTGAAATGCTATAGCCAACATTTCCAGATATTGCAAAAATTCTGATCTGTCACCATCAGAGGAAAAGAATCAGCACACGGCTCATCACATCGCTTGTCAGCAGAAAAATCGCCTGCGGACGCATGCTCAAACAACAGCACAAAAATTGTCCAGTCAGACACATAAGTTTGGAAACTCATGATTCTCTAGAAAAAAAGTCTAACTGACACATTTCACAGAATTAACTCCAGGATATGACTAATGTGTTCAAAAATTCGTCTCGAAGACTTATTCTCTCAACATGACTTTTCCCCAAATTATATTTCTCCAAGAATAACACACTTGTGAACATAAAAAATGCACACACATCTCCAAATAACTCGTAATGCAGTAATGCCATTCGCCTCTAAATAGACACGAAATCAAAAAAGAGAACCACAGAAATCTTCTCTTTGCTCAAAAAAACTCCATAACCACAAAAAAAAGAGAGTCACCTGCCCAAGATTAATTCCAACTCCATTATGAGACACCATATCAATAATAACACCACTCCGGTTGTAAAAATATTTCCTCCATTTGGTTAATAACCAACCCCATATATTATTCTCTTATTTCTCCAATAGCCACATGTCAGTAAAAAAAAAAAAGACACCACTCCAAGAATAGAGAATAGTCACCTCTATTTCGGCAAATACAAAATATTTACCTCTATTTCCCCAATAACTCCATGTGGAACAAAACAAGGCTCCAAAAAAATATATCTCCAAAAAATGTGCACTCAAGGCAACTAACTCACACACTCACAAATATTGCCCCATAATCTCCAAATATGTGTCTCCATTTGCAACAAAGATGGCTGCAAAATAATTGAACTAAACATAGCTCATACCACTATTGGCAAATATCAAAAATGGCCAAAAATATACATCTCCAATATATTATATCTCAAATATAACTCCAAAATAATATATACCTCCAATTATCTCTCCAAAATAATATATCTCAATTATATCTCCAATTCTCCAGAGAATAACTCAATGTTATAGTAAAAAACTATAAAAACTCTCTCCATTTAGCATAACTGCTAAAAAAAAGGCAAAAACTCGGCAAATAAAACTGTCTAGAAAATTCTAGAAAAAATCATCAATGTGCCACAACTCATTGTAACAGAACTCCAAATTCACAGTGTCTAAGCAAAGACTTCTCCATATGCACTACGACATAAGCCACTAGAAAACTTAACCAAGTTTCCTATCTCTCACAAAGTCGTCACAAATACAACAAAGGTATTGTGCAAGAAACTCACAATTTCTGGAACACAAATATCCAGAGAAAAAATGTAGTGCCATTACGTATGCATTCAAAACGTGCAAGAAATTCTCACACATATTTCTCTATAGTATCAAATAGCTAAAACACGAACACGTTCCCGGACAATGACTCTAAGTCATGAACTGAGACAATATTCACACTAACTGGAGAGAAAAAAATAAATTCAAATTCACCCTTGGTAAAAAAAAACTTGTGTCAGCTATGGCTAACTTCCAAAAAAGGAGAAAAGAAAAATCAACGGCACCATTAACTATCTCCCGTAACTCACTCGATGTCAAGCAATTATCTGCTGAACACATCAAAAAAAGAAAAAAAAACTAAAATAATGTGTTGTTAGTTCCTCCCATAATCACAAAAGATTTCACCTCCCTTGACAGCATTAAAACGCCCACGTATTAGTACATAAAAAATCAGTATCAGAAATATCATTATCACAAAATCACCAAAAAAATTGCTATCATCAAAATCATCAGTATCAGTACAAAAATTATCACCAAAGTTAATGCTTGTCCATTCTCCAAAAATTCAGCACAAAATTCAGCAAAATTTCACACAATTCACCAAGATTCAGTCAGATTCATCAAGATTCAGCAAAACTCATCCCCGTGAATCACTGAAATATTCTCCAAAGTTACAAAAACTCAACAAATAATTAACACAAGACTTCTCCCATTAATTCATTGTAATAATTCTCCTTGAATAATTATCTGTAATAATTATTAAATAATCCCCCATGAAATATCTCAAATCTCTCGTAAAACAATTCTCCCGTAATGATAATTATACTTAAGCAAACCTCCCGTGACACATCTCAAGTATAACAATTATTAATAATAATAATAACTCTCCATAGCAATAATTCTCTTGCAAAAATCTCAAGTAAGGGTGAAATTCAAATAGCATACAACAGTATTGCTGAATCCTATGACATACAATTTCTCCAGCATACAACACCATGACATAACGCCATTGCCACACAACACAGATACAACACCAATCATCGGCATTTCAAAGTAATCTCTCCAACACAATAAAAAAAAAATAATCTGTGTATCCCCCTTATATTTGTGTCTTTCAAGGCACAAAGAAACATATAACACATCCCGTGCATGTTAACTACTTTTCCCCTCATTTTCGGAAAAGAAAAATCTCTTTTTATTCCCTTTTCTCTTCGTCCAAGAGAGAGAAAAAAAAATATCTTTTCTAAAAAAAAGGACTCTACGGGTATTTCACTTCATCAACTAATCAATCAGCTGATATCTTAGCATTCAATGTCAAGGCCAGACCCATCTCCCAACACAAAGGAAAAAAAAGGAAAAGGGGGAGTTCACCCACACTGAGAAAAAAAAAAATTTTCTCCCCCCCTTGAGAACAACCCCTCAGTAAGCGCAGAACAGCCCGAGGCATACCAGTAGTGCCCATCCCTGCACTATCTCTCGAGTGAGGCCAGTGGTACCTTCCATGCTACTATCCCCCGAGGTAGGCCATACTCCCCTTGCAATATGCTGAGCCTGTAAAATTGTGGCCGCTCTGTGTCACTAAGCCAAATATGCTTATCTAAGCACAGTTCACATGCATAAAAAAATACACTCCTATGTTTTAAACAAAGACGAATGCATACGTCTATTACAAACACGTGCAAATAAAGAAAACACGTCACTATGGAGCAAAGACAAGAAAAATTATTGACCTCTTGAACCAATCCCATTTCCCTGAAATATTTAAACAAAAACCCACTCCTTCAAAACAATAGTTTAACACTCACCACTCCATAATGGGAACAAAAGGAACTCGAAATCCTTCGTAGAATACGTAAATCTCGTCGGCACAATACAAACGCGACCGGTGAGATGACCCCTAGCAACACTCACTCATGAACTAGACTGAGTTGCTTGTCTCACGACTCCCACCCTGAAGAATCTCGGTACGGGCAAATTTGATGACCCTAATACAAATTCTTTCCTCATCCCCCCATCCCATGGACGGATATTTTCTCTACCCTTTTTATCTACTAACTGGCCAACCATCTCTTCATTGGCGTTCCTAGGCATAGAAAAGCAAGAAAACTTTTTATATCCCCTCTTTAACCGTCTGCCACCACTATAACATGGGGGGATTATCCCTCCAGTATTCATAAGGTAAGCGTGGACACGAAACGGAAGGCAGACCCCCACACCCATTACATACACAGGCTCTCTCTCTCTCTCTCTCCCGGCAATCACCCCATCTCTCTCTCTCTCTCTCTCTCCAAGGAATCACCCCATCTCTCTCTCCATTCTAACAAGTAATGAAAATGAGAGAGTTGCATCATAACATAACGTTTATTTACAAGAATAACTAAATCAATTAACTAAGTAATCCAGTCTTACAGACTAACATTGTCAAGTCACCCAAAAGTCCACACCTCTCCGGTAACTCTTTAGTTCCCCGGTATTTCCAGAACCGTCTGCCAAAGATACAGAACACATCCCGGTAAGTACACACACAAGTTTAAAGACAAAGTTAATAAAATGGAACATCTTACAAGATATCAAACAAGCCATCCCTTTGGCTAAAGTAAAGGTAACACTTACCCATTCCCAACCGGAATATCACTCACTGATAAATAAAAACACTTTGGCATCTGCCATCATGGCTTCGCCTTCCTCCCCCGAATGTCTGTGCAAGTCTTCCCATAAACTTGGCTAGTGAGACATTATGAATAGAAGAGGCGCACACGCACATACGAATGCACACTTCGACAATGCCTCGCGGTTCTAGCTGCATCTAGTTTCACAAAGGCACTTTGGGAAGAGTTCATAAACTGTCGTACATTGACTTCCTGAACTAAGCACTTTTATCTCACGCCATCCCCTAGAACTCATTCATCAGCTATTCTCAGGTCGTTACTCTGCCCTGTCCTCCACATTCCATAGGTCACAGAGAATGTACGAACAATATATTATTAATCAAAACCCTATGTCTTACATATATATATATATGAGTAATGGCACGAAGGAAAGATCTCGGCAGTTCTCGTTTTTTCATTTTCCTCCATGGCTCTACTTTTTAGCATCAAGTTTTATTTATTTCATCATCAAGTTAAATATATATATACGTGTGTGTGTGTGTACTTTCTATGTAAATAAGTAGGTAGATACGTTAATGTAAGCATGCATATACATGACATATTTTACTTTAAAACAAAGCCCCCTTGATATGGGACCACCTTGACGTGGTGTGGGGGCTCTTGAACCCCAGGAATTAGTTCCCAGGTTTGAGTCCAAGAGTCTCATTTTTTGTATTTATTCATTTGGAGTAATAATGTGAAATTTTCCACCTTTTGTAAAGTTTATTGGACCTGACGATTGGGAAAAGATATCATAGCTGGGATTGGGTTTATATCTGAAGCTAAATAGTGGGAGCTGTGGTAGGATCATCAACTACCCAATAGTGTTCAGACCTGAGAGATATCAGATTGATATCTCAAGGGCAGAACTATTCTTCAGGGCTGGGCCACGGATTCCAGGGGGATCTGGTCCTGGGGATAGGACTCTCAGCATTCTTTTCGGTTTGCCTATAACATGGTTAGGGTGGGGATGATTGTATTCTTGTAATACTCTCAGTCCTAGCAAGCGGGTTTGACTTACACTTGCGCCACTCTAACCATGTTGTGCCATCCCCAGTGGGGTGGGGTGGGGTGGGGTAGGGTAGGGACGCGGACATTTGGGAGTCTGCTCTCACTTGTGCCATTGGTGGAAGAATAAATTTTATGACAGGCTGATGATATTTCTTTAATATTTTCAGGTTTAATTTTTCTTATTTTTTTATATTAAGCTTATATGACTAGTAACCATAAGGATTCTAGTACCCCTGGTCCATGTTGATTTGGCACAGATGACAACCTGTGACATGAACTTGACCATGGATATGGAATGCTCCAGTGGTGGTACTACCTCTCAGGGTAGTCATCATAAATTGAAAAGAAACCATTGTGGGAACACAGTAGATAATTTGAGGGTGTTGCATGTAAAGCACATTCCAAGGGGAATGTGACTATGAGACACTCTCTCTTTCGTTTGGTAGTTTTGGCAAAATAGAAGAGTTGAGGATGAACTTTGATGAAAGTGAGAGAAAATGCTCCTTCCCCTGAAACAACCAAATAAAAAGAAAATAATATTTGAAGTCCACTCTCTTCCGTATCAAAAAGCTGATAAAAAACATAATCATAAGCCACATATCTCAAGACAATCTAAAGAAACTCTTATAAATTCCCATAAGGAAAATAAACAAAAAACTAGTAGAGATCAATATAGAATTTCCCTTGGTAGATCCTAACTCTAAAATTCAATCTGGACATTTTACAATGGAACTGTAAAGGATTAAGACTAAGGACTCGTTCAGAAATTCTAAAAGTATTACTGAGTGAGCATAACCCAGGGGTTGTATGTCTACAAGAAACTAAATTGGGGGATTCAGTATACAATCCAGGTGTAAACTACGAAATCTATAAGATGAGTCCCACTGATGGGGATCGTGCCCATGGAGGTGTTGCAATAATTATTACCAAAGCATTGCAACATTTTATGGTTCCCCTGAACACACAGCTTCAATTGCTATCCGGGCTACTTTTGACCGTGAAATCCCAATCTGCTCCCTTTACCTTCCCCCAAGATGTAGGTTCACTCTTGGGGACATTCAAGGTTTAATCAGTCAACTTCCTCCTCCTTTTTTACTACTTGGTGATTTTAATTCTCACAATCCACTTTGGGGTGGAGATTTTTTAGACACAGAGGGTAGGATCATTGATGACATTGTTAATGATAATGATCTTACACTTTCTAATAATGGTACTATGACATACCATAATTTCTACACAGGTGGTTCATCGGCTATAGACTTGAGCATTTGCTCTTCTTCTCTCTATCTTGATTTTAATTGGTCTGTAGATGAGTTTCTACATGATAGTGATCACTTTCCCATTCATCTTAAGTTTGTGAGAAATGCCCCCTTGAACTATCCTATCAAATGGAAGGAAAAGGAAGTAGATTGGGTAAAATTTCAAGAAGGCATTAACCTTTCCCAGGAATTTGAATCCTTCAAATACCATATAAAGGCTTAAGAGTACTTTGCCTCCAAGATCTTGAATAGGGCTGAAAACTCAATACCTAAGACCAAAGGGAAACCACACAGGCCTGCTGTTCCTTGGTGGGATAAAAACTGTGGTAATTTTAGTAAAATTACCAGGAAATGTTACAGGCGTTATAAATCCAGTCAGTCTGCAACAGCAAAAATCTATTTACCAACGAGCTATGGCAAAACAGCGAAAATATTTTTAAAAAGTAAAAAGGGAATCCTGGCTTTTTTATATAAATGGCATAAATTCCAAGACCCCAACCAGACTGATCTGGAAAAAGATTAGAAAGCTAAGTGGCAAATATGTTCCAACACCAACACCTTGTCTGAAAATCAATGGAGACCTTGTCATCAAGTCTAATGAATTTGCTGAAAAACTGGGTAAGCATTTCTCTGAAGTATCGAGTTCCAGGAACTATTCAACTCGTTTCCAGAATATTAGGAATTCAGCCATTTCCCTTAATTTAAATTCTGGAAATGGCGAATTTTATAATTCCAAGTTAACTTTGATGGAATTAAGGGATGCTATGTCATCATCTGTAACAGCATCCCCTGGGAATGATAACATTCTTTATAGCATGCTGAAAAAATCTTCCAGATTCGGCTAAATCTTATCTCCTTAAAATCTTTAACAAAATATGGGAAACTGGTATTCTCCCCTCTTCTTGGAAGATTGCAATCATTGTTCCCATTAAGAAACCATTGAAAGATCCTCATCTTCCTACAAGCTATCGGCCAATATCTCTTACAAGTTGTGTATGCAAATTGTTTGAGAAAATAGTGAATTCTAGATTGATGTGGCATCTAGAAAAAATGGTTTGTTATCATCTGTCCAATTTGGATTTAGGAGAAATCGTTCCACTCTGGACCCACTACTAAGATTATCAACCCAAATTCAGCAAGGTTTCTCAAAAAGCTGTCAGACTATAGGAGTCTTCTTCGACCTCGAAAAAGCTTATGACACTACTTGGCGTTTCGGTGTTATTGAGCGGCTTCATGACATGAGAATACGAAGTAATATGTTAAATTTCATCAGGTCATATCTAAGTGATAGATACATTAAAGTTAGAATTAGAAACACCTTGTCTAATGCTTTTGAGCTGGAGGAGGGTGTCCCACAAGGCAGTGTGTTGAGTGTCACCTTATTTGCTGTGGCTATAAATAGCATTGTTGAATGTGTGTCTCCTCCAGTAAAGACATCTTTGTTTGTGGATGACCTTGCTTTTTATGTCACTAGTTATGATGTTATTGCAGCTTGTAATTTCCTGCAAAAGTCAGTCAATGCAATCAGCAATTGGGCTGATGACAATGGCTTTCGATTCTCCCCTAACAAAACTGTGGCATTTCATTTTACTAGATGTACTCGAAAGGAAACCATCCCAAATATTAAGCTGGAAGACACTAATACCATATGAGGAGGAGGTGAAGTTTTTAGGGATGATCTTTGATAAGAAACTAACATGGGGTAGTCATCTTGACTCCTTGAAAATTAAGGTGAAGAAGTCCCTTAACATTTGAGAAGTAGTTTCAGGTTTTAATTGGGGTGCTGATAAGAGGTCATTTTTACGGTTATATGACTCTTTATGTGAATCAAAGCTTGAGTATGGTTGTCAAGTCTATTCTTCAGCAAGTGCAAGCAAACTTAAGGAGTTGGATGTAGTTCATCATGCTGGTCTGAGAATTTGCTCTGGTGCATTTAAAACATCTCCAGTTGATAGCTTATATACCAACACAGAAGAGCTCCCTCTAGACTTACGTCGAGAGGAACTGGGACTGCGGTGTATGTTCAAATTAAGAGGTTCCCCAGAAAACCCCACAGCATCTATTCTTAACCAAAACGATCCACAGCAGTTTGCAAATGTTAGAGCATCCAAGCCTTTTCATGTGAGAATTGATGCTGCAGTTGGCAGTGTGTCTATTCAAAACCAAAAACTTAAGGCAATACATTGCTCTAAGTTGCCTCCTTGGTTGACCCCAGAACCATCGGTCTGTCAAAAAGCTGTGGTTAAAAAACCTGTTAATGTCCAAGAAGTGAAAGCTTGTTTTCTTGATCATGACCAAATGCATTCGGGTTTGTTAAACTATTTACTGATGGATCAAAGACATTAAGTGGTGTTGGTTGTGCTGTTATTCATGGTAATAACTCATATGTGGGCAGACTTTCAAATAATGCCTCCATTTTTACAGCTGAATTACCCAGATCTTTTGAGATTGTTTCTACTCTACAGGGTAATAATTTCACCATATACTCAGATTCTTATAGTGCACTCATGGCCATTAAGCAATATAACCCTAAACATCCAATTGTTCAACGTATTCAAGAATGGTTATATAGACTTGCTTCCAAATTCATATCAGTCCATTTTTGCTGGGTCCCTGCCCATGTAGGTATTGCTGGTAACGAACTTGCTGGCCATGAAGGAAGAGATATCATTACTAAAGAAGACATTCTCTTCCACCATATTCCTTCTACCGACATGAGATGGACTATTCGTTCATATGTTAAAAATAAATGGCAAGCACGTTGGTCGTCTCCCCATCTGACCAACAATAAAAAGAATAGGCCATACTCGATTGACCCACCTATTCCCCTTGGAGGGGGTAACTGCACCAGTCAGTATGCAGTGTGACTCTCCTCTTACTGTGGAACGCATTATGTTACATTGCCATAGGTATTCTGCAGCACGACAGGGACATGGGTTTTAATGAATTTTAATGTTGACCTCCCGGTACATAGCAAAGTGTTGTGTATACACTAGAAGTTGTTTATATAAGCATGCTTATATGAATATGAGTATGTGTATGGTATATATAAATCTTTTCATTTTTGTTTGCACACTCGAAATGCGGTTATAATTTTTATGGCGGATATTAGTTTTTATCGTAGTTTTAAAATCACCTTTATTTTATTTTATTTATAAAATCATCCACATGAATATTCATGTCAAACCAGTTTCATTATAGCGCTGAATAATCCCTATGGATTCCAGTGCTTGGCTTCAAGCCTAAATTTCATATCCCATTCCATTTAAAACGAAGCCTCCTGTGATTAAAAGCAAATAGCTGGACAGTATGATCGAATATGTCCAATCCACTCTCAGGATTAACCTTAAACTCAAGGTCAATTCTGAAAATGTACCTTTTTGAATCAGGATTAAATACCTCTTTTGGCAAGATGGGAAACGTGTCAACGCCGCTAATTGTGGGAAAGTCCCAGCCTTTCGCAGTTAGAGTATAGTCAGGTTACTTTCCCAAGAGATCAGGCACTTGTGAATTCTTCTGAATTTAGAAGCTTCTCCAGGACATATCGTGCAAGTCGGTGCGGAGGAGGCGATGGCCTTGGAATTAGGCCTATGTCGATTTACGAAGGGTTATGCTCCCACCAAACTAATACCAACAACCAGGTTAAGACAACAATAGCCATCTACTTTGTGCCAACGTCTGAGAAAAAGTTCCCAAAGTCCTATTTTTGCCGAGGGGCCACAACCATTTTAGCAGATAATATATTTGTCACGTGAATTTTATAGTTAAAGCTTGTTATGGCTTAATTCACTAGGGTAAAGTAGACCGTTCCCTTCATAGTAGGTTCATACACAAGACAATGGTAAATATTGCAGAAAGGAAACTATTCTCTTTGAAAATATATTTATTACAAAAAAACTTAGATTGAACATAAACCAAAATAATAGCTAACTAACATTTAAATGTAAACTAATAAACAATCGTAACTAATACATTAGCACACAGCATCGTATAAAGCAATTAAATAGACCAGGACAAAATAGTCGGTACATGACTTGCGGTCAACACCTAAAAGAAAACAAAAGAAAAATCTTTTACAATGACAGAACACTAATTACACCAAAATTAAAGTATCAACACATAACCACAATACTTTAAAGTCACATTCCATAAAATTTGGAACACCAAATTTAACACAATTACCTAAAAGAAAACCCATGGAGAGATAAAGCACACGTAACAAAAGGTGAACACTACCAAGACGTATTACGGTATATGCCGTCCACTCCTAAAACAAAACAATTACTCGTGTAAAATAAACATAAATAATTATACAAATGTTCTATATACAATATAGAATAAACACTTAACCTAACAGTCAATATCACGAAGATTACCTTGGGTGTTCTTACAGTTCACGCAAGGGCTACCGCTTTACACTGCCGCACTACTCCTCAAAGCAGAGCACCTCTTTGCTTGCTGACGAGCTCCCTACTGCCGTTGTCAAAATTACGGCTACGTTGTCGCTTCATTAGCAAATGCAGCTAGTCAAATTGGTGAACAATACTTTGCCGACCCAACAGGCAAACTTCCCTATACCTGTCATCGTAATGCATGACAATATCTCCCTGACGATATAAGAAATTGCAAAATTTCTTACAACAAAATACATAAACAAAAAAGAAAATATCACTAGTACAATCATACCTGTAGAGTAACCTCATCATACAGACATTACTTGGGCATTATAACATATATAGAAGGCTAATACATTCCAAATCAGTAAAACATGACCCCAACAGCAAAAGTTTCATAATTTCGCAATTTTCGAAAGAAAACCCAAGTCGTTACAACCTACTCAAGCAGTCTGGACCAACATTTTCTTTGCCAGGAATATTATGTATGGCATATTCAAACTGTTGTAAATACATGGCCCAGCGCATTAGTCTACTATTGATGTGACAAGCAGAATTCAAGTACTTCAAAGGTTGGTGGTCGGATTCTATGACAAATGCCTTCCCGTACAGATACTGGTAAAACTTCTTTACAGCCCACACTACAGCGAAGCATTCCTTCTCGATTACAGAGTAATTCTGCTCTGCACCTTTGAGTTTTCTGATAGCATATTGCACTGGCCAACGTTCTCCATTAACATACTGCATAATGATTGCCCCTAAACCCACATTAGATGGATCTACCTGCAACACAAAATCTTTGGTTAAATCAGGCAACCTAACTATTGGATGTGCGCTTAAAAGTTTCTTTAACTTATCAAAAGATTCTTGGTGACACAGGCTCCAGTTTACTGCATTGGGTTGAGATTTCTTTACAAGATCCGTTAATGGTGCAGCAATAGTAGCATAATCAGGAATATAATGGCAATAGTATCCAGTCAAACCAAGAAAAGATTTTACCTCCTTTTTGGTCTTTGGCGCTTCCACATTTAATATCTTACTTACTTTGTCTTCAGTTGTCCGAGCTATTCCATTACCGATCATACTGCCCAAATACTCAACTGAAAAATAAGCAATTTCAGTTTTGGAAGACTTAGCTGTGAGCGATGCTTTTCTTAAAATATCCAATACCAACTGCAGAGTTTCCTTGTGCTCTTCCCAACCCTGTGAATGAATCAAAATGTCATCTACAAACTGCTCTACATTTTTCACACCATTAAATAATTTCCTCATCATGCGGTTAAAAGTCGCACAAGCGTTTACCAAACCAAATGGCATAGTAACAAACTGTAATAGTCCTCTGTTAGTTTGAAAAGCGGTTACTTCTCTGCTCTGTTTTTCTAAAGGTATTTGCCAACATCCTTTAGAGGTCAATTTTTGTAAAATACCTGCTCTTACTTATGAGAGTCTTAATTAAGTTCTGATCTGGCATGGGTTCTGAATCTAATACCGTAAGCTTATTGATCTTCCGAAAATCTAGGCACATCCGATTACTGCCATCTTTTTTCTTCACCACTATCAAAGGTGTTGCATATGGAGAATTTGAGCACTATCACTCCTAATTCGAGCATCCTTTCAATCTCCTTATCCATATCTTGCTGCAGAGCATAAGGTACTGGATAGGGTCTAGACCTTATAGGACCCTAAGGCCCCGTCCACACGAGCGAGCTCTGCTCGGTAAACTTTGCCTCTTTGCGAGCTAAAAAGGTCGAACGCATTTATGCTGCTGTCCAAACGACGGTGGTTGGGTAGTGAAAGACTGGCAGTGACTGACACAGGATCAAGTTGTGTAGGGCAGCATGGATCGCAGGACACGTAAGAGTAAAATCGCGCTGTCTATTGTTATAGCAATGTGTGCAAAGATAAAGGCAACAAAGCAGAAAAGGATATGGTGTAAAGAGTGGTTACGAAGAAGAGAAGACATAGGAAGTCACGTGACAATATTGCGGGAACTGAAACATGGTTATGAGGCAGATTTCATCAACTATATGAGAATGGACCCTAACACTTTTTATAACATCTTATCGAAAGTAGAACCATATATAATGAAAGAAGATACCAACATGAGGCAAAGTATTTCAGCTGAAGCTCGACTGCGTGCAACATTACTTTTTCTGTCAACAGGATGCAGCTACAGATCACTACAATACAGCACAAGGATTTCCAAGCAGAGTTTGAGTGCAATAATTCCAGAAACCTGCAAACAAATCTATGAAGCCCCGAGGAAAGACTAACTTAGGGTGAGACTTACCAATACGTAAAACATAAAATTCACACCAGTCGTATATCTGATAATAGTGGCGGATCTAGAAATCTCTCATAGAAGTTGGGATGTACTTATGATTATCATTTATATATGTAACGTGCAAACATACAGTACACATATAACAATAATTATATGTAAGCACACACACACACATGATGTACATCATATGCACATATATATTATATGTACTAAGAGAGAGAGAGAGAGAGAGAAATGTGAATTAATTATAATTGTTACATTGATTCCAACAGCTATAGCTTACAAAAAATTAACCGGTGAAGTTGCTTTTGCTAATGCAAGTATTAAAAAGCAGCAGTATTAGTATTAGTAGAAAAAGTGGTAGAAAAGAATGACGTGGGGTGTCTATATAACTATTATCTTTATTACAGATGGGTCCGATGCCATGGTTGATTAGGAATGGGATTTCCTAATTGATAACTGACAAATACTAGACAATGTGACTTGTTTGGGGTTTGAGAGTGTAACCTTAGTCCGGAAGGTAGAATGTTATTTTATTGGTTTTCTTTATGGGCAGATTTGGGTATTTATGCCATTATGACTTGTTAATCATTTTGTTCTTTATTATAACCAATTGCTTTGGGAAATAAATGATATTTTTTTATATTTACGCAGTCTTAATAAGCCTCGTGACATCTTACAGACAGGGCACCGTTGGCAACAGGTAAGAGTTCCCAGTCTGTTTAGTTTAGGGAATAAAGGGGGCGGGGGTAATATAATATATAATATATAGTAATATTATATATATAAATATAATATAATAATAATTATAAAATATATAATATATATAATATATATATCATATATATACATATATATATATATATATATATATATATATATATAGATATATATATATATATATATATATGATATATATATATATATATATATATATATATATATATATATATATATATATATATATATATATATATATATATATATATATATATATATATATACTATATATGCAAAAGCAGATGTATATATTCGTAAGTGACGGCATGTCTTTAGTGTGACAGCTTTATCCCTTTATTAGAAGACGAATTTCCGTCAGGGAAGACCCTTGTCAGGCAAAGCCTTGATACGTCGCTAAACATTAGGGAAGCCCTGTGCGAAGCTTTGCTCGCAGTTTCTCCATTTCTGACGTTACACCGAGCAAAGTTTACCGAGCAGAGCTCGCTCGTGTGGACGGGGCCTTACTGGACAGGTTTATCACATGTTCGATCACATCAGTTCCACATGGTGCAATAGCAAAAACATTCTTGTATTCTCGTAGAATCCCAGCCACCTCTTCCTTTTGACCATCAGATAATTCCTGATTAATTTTAACATTAGACACATCTTCACTCTGAATATCCCTTGGCACAACTGGTACCTCATATTCATCACTATCCTTGCTAATAACTGCTACACATGCAAGATCATCACTCTCCTGATCATCTGTGAAAAGTACAGAATCAGATTTGAAATCCTCACTACCCTCTGCCTCAGTAACTCGAGACTCAACCTTCAAGTTATTGCCTTTGCTGATCCTGTCATTCACGTAAACTGAGACCTTCTGAAAGTAAATATGCAGTAATTGATAAGGAAGGGCTAGCTATTGCTAACTCACTAGTGCATTTTAAGTTCATAATATACGGTTATCCCGTCAAGGTCCTCACTGATCATGAGCCCCTAACCGACTTCTTTAAAGGCTTCAGGAAAAGGAATATATAAAGTATACGCAGCAGAATTATATAATCAAGGATAATATTCTGTGTAGAATATTATCCTGCAACACACCACAGGTGACTACTGACCAGGTAGTGGTACCAATCTCACTTATACCAACTGTCTTAACTTGGTTGCATGCAAATCCATTACATGGCCATCCGGGGTTCTCCATCATGTCACAGAAAGCCAAATCATTATTTTATTGGCATACGATGCTTACAGATATAAAAAAGCACATAGCTAATTGTCGCACTTGTCAGGAAAACAAAGGGCACACGAAGACACCTGTCAGCCTAGGGGCTTATCCCATGCCCAATCAACCCTTTGAAAGAGTACGCTTAGATTTATTAACAGGGTTTTACGAGTCAGACAGAGGATATAAGCACCTCTTAGTAATCATAGATGCCTTGACTCGATATACAGAACTGATAGCGCTTAAAACTAAAACCGCGATCGAATGCGCTAGGAAGTTTTACGAGTGCTACATTTGTAAACATGGAATTCCACACATGATAATCTCTGACTCGGGTGGAGAATTCAATAATAATTTCCTTAACTCGTTGTGTGAATTCCTTTGCATAAAGAAAATCAATACCATGATCTCCACCCAGAGTCTAATGGGCTAGTGGAAAGAGCAAATAGGAAGGTTTTAAACATATTAAGAGTTACACTCGGGGGATTGGACCCCAACTGGGATATTGCCATACCTGCGGTCCTAAGCACTCTTAATCACTCATATCATGTGTCTATTAAAATGTTGCCGCACGAGGCACTGTACGGTACCCCAGCTAGAACGCCTTTCCATGTATTTACGCCTACAACCAATTTATCAAATCCTCTAAAGGATGTTATGGATGCAAGCATAAGTCGATATAATATACTTCGTAAGAATTTAGAAGAATCACAAATCATAATGAAAAGAAATCATGATAAAATAGCTAAGCCAACTAAAACATATACCATGGGTGATAAGGTATACATACAAGTATATGTACGCAAGGGACTCAACTACAAACTGACACCTAAGTTTGAAGGCCCGTTTAACATTTTAGAAATATTAACGGCCAATAGATTTAGAGTTCAAAACGTATCCCAACCCACTGATAAGAGAATCATACCATTGCCCCACATAAGAAATTAAAAGAAGGGTAGAAGGAAGTGAGGGAAATTTTTGTATCTATGAAACTTGTATAATAACTTATGTATATATAATATTTGTATGTAAACATTTTTCTTTAACATGAGTAATTACATATACTTTACTCATTGCAGGTTTCCAAAATGAAGCTTATATTGTTAGGAGTGGTACTGTTTGTTCAGACATCTTTGTCGTGTGGGAAGAGCGCTAAAACAAAAAAATAAATTTTTCACATGGCACTATTATTGAAAGAACAGAAGACGTTTTCATTACAGCAAGCAATATAGTTATAGAAGTTGATATGCAAGTGATTTTCCTACCGGAGGATGACGTCATTAACCTAAAGAGCGATCTGTCGAGGTTCGCTATATCGTTGAATGAAATGCACTAACGTCATTTTCCTTTTATTCCAGAGAGTTTGATAGCACAAACACTAAGCGTCGCGGAAATGTTATCATACGACTTGCAAAATAAAACTGCCGAGGCAGTTGGTCTGGCTCGAGATCTGCTGATGTGGACTGTGCGACACAATAGCCTAAAAAGACGCAACCTGTTTATCTTTGCTGCACTAAACATCTTTGGATCTGTTGCGAGTTTTGGCTTAGGAATTTCAAATCGTCTTAAAATTAATGATCAGAATAAAAGAATTGAGTTTTTGCAACATAAAAACGAATTAGTTTTGTCAGAACTTCGTAAACAATTATCATCAATTAATCAAATAATGAGTTTGGTGAACGAACATTCTAGTAATATCGATTAGATTATGGAAGTGCAACATTTGCTGGCAACGTTAGCGTATTATAGTTCGAAAGTAGATCATATCCGTACCAAAATTTCACATTTTATTGAGAAATCAAAAGACTGTGGAAGCTATCACGCTAGCAACAAGGGGTGTTTTATCACCACATCTTTTGCCTATTAAAGATCTGACTTTAACTTTGGAGAACGGAGTGGAGAAACTAGGTTATGTTCCTTTGTTAGACGCCCATAAGATAGAATTTTATTATAGTTTAATATCAGTAAGCGTTGAAAATTACAGGATCATGATTACAATTCCCTTTGATTCTTCTGATGCCTGGCAAGCATACAAAATTGCACCGTTCCCAACTTTCATGACAAATAACTCAAGTCCAGTAATATCCAATCTGACGGGACACGTATTGATTTCCCTTGATAAGGAAACATATACAGTCATTAAGGACTTAAATAAATTCACTCACTGTTCAGATGCCATGAATAATAAAGTTTGTACAGATGACTCCTTTGAATTCCATCATATATCAATGGATTCATGCGAGTTAGGTATAGTGGTAAACGGTTCTCTCTCCCATACACACGAAAGTTGTCTGAAAAAACTTTATCCTTTTGACGATAATAAGTTCAATTACAGGCTGAACAACGGATCGTGGATGCGATACGACAAGGAAGGTTTTCAAGTCTCGTGTCCAGACGGATCAACGGCCAACTCCCAGATCTTCGTTGCCGCTGATGGTTGTATCGGGACGTCAACGAACTACACGGTCCAAGGAGTTAACACTATCATCAGGGAACAGGCGTATTTCGCGAATTTCTCGTGGACCAGCACTATAATCCCCGCCTTACCTCTCCCATACAACGCGAAGGTGGCTCATCGTTTGACGCAACTAGCTGAGATGGACCACACGTCAAGGACTTATGCAGAGGGGAATCTGCGTTTCTACGTGTTGCTGGCCGTGATATGCGTTACGGTGGTGATTCTCATCGCCGCTAACATATTTGCCTGGCGTAGGTTGAGGCGAACACAGATGGATCTTCAGAGGAATGTCGTGCCATGTCCAGACAACACTCCTATCGCGCTGAAAGCGTTAACCGTTAGAGCCATTTGAAATTGGCCATTTCACTTGACTCGGAGGAAAATTGTTTGGAATTGAGTTGTGTGTGAAAAGCGGTCTGTACGCTGGCAATATGTATGACAAGAAACTCTGAGACATTGCATTTCATTATATATCTATATCATTATAAATATGAACAGTTAAACAATACCATTATGGGCACCTAATAAAATATTGAAGCCCTATATATTAAAATGTCGGTGCGTGTACGTACCTGGAATCTATATCTTTTGCACAATCATATGAATTATATATCTATATCCTTCCGGTAACACTATTTTTAAACAGTTACCTATTGTTATAACCATTCATGTATACATGCTAACCTTTTATCTTCTATGGTACCACTGTTTCATTTAATAAAATTATGCATTTTAGAATGTAATTCTTATGCCATGCAATTAGCAGCAGAACTATAGTACTTTCTGTTGTGTATGTATCCTCATGACTATGCATTTATCTTAAACATGGATCTGTATTTTCCATGCATTATTCTTTACTTATGAGTATGTCTATTATATATGTATTTTTTTTTTCATATAATTTTTGCATATTATTCCTTAGTCCTTTGATTATGGCTATGGCTAAGATCACACTCCTATGAAACATATTTAACGTAAGTTTTAATGTTCAGTGCTTGGCAGGTAGCTGACCAAGCTAATGTAATGCAATACATTACTTAAATACAGATATCTTCCATATCTGTAAATAAACCCATGACCCAAGGGGTCATTGGCGAGTTAGGAGGGTGATCAACAGCCATAACAGGACGTAAAACTAGACCATGCCATGCAATGCTTGCAATGGCCTGGTTGCATTTGTCTGTATAAACAATTATCAACAATTCTTGTAAACAGGTCACAACACCTTCCATGGGAAGCTGTCGACCTATTCACCTGTAGCGGAAACACATGACTTCCGAGCCGTATGACTATGTAATTGTTATTTCTTGTAAACGCTGAGATAGCTAGTGTTAAGCTATCGATGTGACCCTCTTGTAAAGTGAGTTCTACCTAAATCCTCAAACTGAGCGGTCATCTGACCAACCTTTCCTATACTCCAGTGAAGGAGCAGAGAAATAAAGTTGTTAACTCCTCAATTCTGAAGAAGAACAAAATCTACTTGATGTCGCTTCAACGAGAAAGGGAAAAAGAACCACAAATGCTTGCGTATCACAGTCGCAAGAATAGACACATAACTGATCTCTGTCCTATACCATTGTAAGTGGTGGACCAGAGACAGTTAAACACACACCCACTAACAACACCAACAACAACCCTCAACCACAACAACTCATATATAATCCAACAGGAACGCACATACAACTCAACAAAAACCTCACAGCATAACAACTAATCACCAATATCAAACCCAACAACAATCAACAACAAACCAATAACAACTACTTAAATAACTTAACCAATCCCTCAACACTTTTCACAGACCACTGTCAACACTACTGATTATCACAGCTTCTGACTAAAGACTGACTAAAAACTGATTCCAAAACACAGAGCTCCAACAGACAACCCAGAACTCACCAATAGCCAATACAGTCGTTAACCATCCAACCACCAATTACTCTCTCTCTCTCTCTCTCTCTCTCTCTCACACATACACACACACAGACGTTGTCAAATGGAACTCCATAACTCCTCCATAAAGATTTTGGCATACCTTTGCCACTGACCCTTAACACAAAGTAGAAAGGTAGTTATCAAGGCTATCACAAAAAAAGGGTTTGCATATTAATGATCAAATTCAATCAATTTTTAATATTTAACACAGTATATACATATTTATTCAAAAAATAAAAAAATGAAAGATCCCACCGGGAAAATGATCAACGACCAGTCAGCAAGAGCTCACCAAAACACGTCTTCATCGGAAGACGGCTGAAAGAAAAGTGGATTGTTTACATCTGGGCAGGTGGGCCTGCCACACGGTAGTTACTGCCTAACCACCTTGTTCAAGAATGTAACAGCCGTAATTCCAGCTATGCCGAAAGTAATTCCTAATGTAAAGGACCAAGGGTTTGTATATCGTGTAGGAACAATATTAAAACCCGGGATTTAAACAAAAGAGCAGATTTGCACTTTTTTTTGGTTCAGGAAAAGGCTACCCACTATTAGTAGTGGATTAAGGGCTTTACTGTTACTGTTTTCAAACACAATTCTGTATACTAAAGGTGCTGAGCGGGTAAAAACCGAATTGTATTTCTACTATGCTTGAGTAAAGGTAGAAGATCTGGAGCTAGTTCTCATGCACCAGCCTATCCAATACGTCACAGAGTACCTCATGTTCCTTGACAAAGATGTTATATGTTTCTAAACATCACAACACAAAAGGTTAACTTTGCCTCTTCCAGGCTTAACTTTCACAAATACATTCTAGGTTTTCTAAAACCACAAAACAAAAAGTTAACTTTGCCTTCAAGTTTAACCATTGGCAAAGATGTTATGAGTTTCTAAAAATCACAACAAAAGGTTAACTTTGCATCTTCCGGGCTTAACCTTCACAAATACATTCTAGGTTTTCTAAAACCACAGAACAAAAAGTTAACTTTGTCTTCAAGCTTAACCATTGGCAAAGACAGCTAGGTTTTCTAAAACCACAAAACAAAAGGTTGATTTTTGCCTCTTCCAGGCTTAACCTTTGACAACGACATCTATGTTTCTTAAAACCATAAAACCAAAGATTAACTTTGCCTCTTCCAGCATTTACCTTTGACAAAGCTGTTCATGGTTTCTAAAAGGATGATAAAAATGTTCTAGGTTTAACCTTTAAATTTAAATGCCCCAACAGGATGCAGAAGTTTCCTCTTCTTCACCCCCTAAGGGGTTACATTGGAATTCTTACAAGGCACTGTAAAGCATAGCCTTAACATCACCCTCAGCTCTAAGACAGGAAGCTAAAATAGCATTCCCTTTACACCAGCTTAAAGAAGGGTGCTGACAATAAATTTACTTATTAACCGCTCCTAGGTTTTACAATAAATTCAGATAAAGTTCAGACCCGCATCTAAACTCCAGAGACTGATACAGAGATGAAGGGGCCTCAGTCTCAACACCTTACAGTGCTGGACCTCAGCAAGATCTAAAAGTACTTGATGCAATACTGAGGAAAGTATGTATGGAACGATAACTTTGGAAGTAGCAAGTGAAAAGTCTTATTATCTCTAAACAGAAAACATTGACATCTACAAGGTTCCAGGTGCTGAAAATTCCTCTAGAATGGCACCCTCAGCAATACACAGACCTCTGCTTCTGACCCCAGGCCATGGCAGTTTTAAATTAGGGACAGATTGTATGATAACTTGAAAATCTTATTATTGGGAGGGGAACTGTGTAGTAGAGTTGATTTCTTCTCAACGGAAGAATGAGACATCTACCGAGAGCATTGGAAATTCTGAAAATCATTTGACCTGAGGCTACAAGGGCTCTTCAGGAGACACTAAACAATTCTTGAACTTGAAATTGCTCAATAGTATTTAGAGTAGATACGGAGCAGGACTATACAAATTTAAGGAACGTCCATTGCTCAAACCTGAGGGCCATCAAAGTAGTAGTAATCATTCAGATGTCCCTGTTCATCTACACGCTAGTAAGTCTAAATGAGTGCTCCTTGAATCCTACAGCAACTGCCGAACTTATGGATGTAAAGGCCATTGTAGGCGGTTTGTTTTCTCTGAAACTCCAATTGCCAAAACACTGTCCTTCCACAGAATGAATGATCAAACCAATATGTTGTTTCATTTAACTCAAAAGCAGCAAAATTCCCACAAAGACTTTGTTTCTGACCGGGAATAAACCTGCTAAGCATCCTGATGTCTTTCCCCTGCCCTGACATCTAAAAAGTTTTACCAGTAGTGTTGACCATTCTGTATTGCATAAAAGTGTAATGACACTAGTTAAACTCTGTTTGTGTTGCATGACAGAGGGAAAAGACCAAAATGATCTTGGTTACAGAGCCCCTCCTACAGTCCTGGAGCCTAAGTTGGTTCTGGATTACTTATAAATTTAATGAACTTTATTTGTAATTCGTAATTCTTACGCTGAAACTGTACATCAATTGAGCATGATAAACAGTGAGGCCATGTTTCCAAATAAGGAAAAGCCCTTACTGTATAGGAAGTTTCCTTCAGGCCTAAAATTCTTCAAGCAGCACATGCCTATTCATCTTTGACCGACAAGCATGCATAATTAAGTATCATCCCCACATCACTAGATAAGAATGGGGATATAAAGAACTAACAATACATAGATATTGGGCCAGAAGAAGCAACAGGTCCTTGGCCTTTGGAATACTGTTGACAGAGTTGGCCAACTTGAATCACTGATTCAGTAGAAATGTCTTGCTCCTAAAGTCGACACCATCCACCAAAGGGCAACAAGTCCCTGACATAACTTATAGAGGGCTGCACACTAACCCAAACAAAGTGCACAGAACAGCAATACCTTCTTGTAAAAACATGTTGAAGGAACTTGCATGACTGTGGATGTATTGGTAAGTGGAATACATTCTGCATGTGTACCACAAGTCTGACAGTTCTTTGGAAAGGCACTAAAACCATGCTTAGACAACCAGCAAATATGTGGGCAGACATTTCCTATTATTCAGTCTCCAAACGTCCAAGAATATCTCCAATTACTTATGGAGCTCGTCCTAAAGAATTACCTTTGGACCATCATTCCCACTATATACAATCTCCTACTAAAAAAAAGACTTATGAGAGATTTCTGCTGAAGACAAAGGAAGCTATAAGAGGGAGATTAAACCAGTGGATGACAACCAAAAAGAATCACAACTGCTCCTAAGTCTCTCCATGCATGTTAGGAGGTTACAACTATCAATACCCCAGAACCCAAGTCTACGCTTATCCCCAAAAGGTATAAAACAAGACTACCAATAGATAATCCCTTATCGCCTTAAACCGAACTGCATAATCAGACAGGAAGCAAAACTGTTCTTACTTCTTCCAAACCAAGTAAGTATAAGCATAAGGGCATTACCCTGCAGCATCAGAAATGAGTTACTTGTCTTCCTCGCTAAAAACTCCTGCGGCTGACAAACCCTAATGGTGGCTTTACAAAATTACTGTGTTGGTGTCTCCACCTCTCTAAGCAGTCGCAGAGATGAGACAACGTAGCGAAGTAAAAGGTAATAACTCAACAAGCTAGACTGAAACTCCATCAGCATGTCTGCCAGTCTTGAGTTCATTTCCCCACAGGAAAGAGAAAGACAGCGAACCCCCTACTAAAGATGGTTAAAGGACCAATAAGCGTTTCAACAGCAAGAGGAGGTCTTCAACTCTCCACGACTTTAAAAGACACAAGACGACAAGCCAAGGCAGACCCAAAGGGGGATTTGTGCGTCCGAGGACGAGAAAAGTTATGAAATGCTTTCTAATAGGATAAAGCATTGGTTCTCTTCTCCAAAATTTAGAGGGCGCCGAAATATGCTAAGACAATTAAGACATATTCTCTAAGCGACCTCTTTCCTCAACAAAATGAGGATACAGCAAGGTGTTATGTTGCAACAAACGCCGTCCAGCCCGAATGAGTTCCTCCAACTCCAATCAAACTCTTCTTCCACCAGCGGGTGACGGGAGGAGACAGCTGCAGACAGGAGGTAAACAAAAGAGCTTAAAGGATTTTCTTTCTCCACAACACTTGGCGACAAAATGCAACACTTGTCAATGGAGGTGACAGCAGCTGAATGCAGTATCGCATCCACCACGACTCAATGAGAGGAAGACAGTTTAAGAGACTTAGGACTCAGCCAAGTCCGCACGAGCCAACTGAGTCGACTGAGAGAAAGAAAACGAGGTGCTAACAGTGGGAGGTGGTGGGAGAGGAGTTACAACGACTCTCCTGCCTCGTCTGAAAGTGAACGTACATACTTGAAAGCATTCCTATATGAAACTTCATCAGAAAGCTCTGAAGCTAGAATATCTAACTTGGCGAGAACTTTAGAAACTAGAGACAGTGTAGACTTGAAAGAGAAACATTAATCGAACCAGTAGTAAGAGATTTGGTGATAGCCGAAGAGAAAGCAGGCAAAGATCAAACACAAGCATTACGAAGAAAAAGGAATATGCTAGCAGACGAGAATTTAGAATCACCAAAACATGAGAGAGATAAACAGTCGACTGAGTCGACATATCTTAATGTGTAAGACTTGCTACAGATACATTATCATCTCAAAAAAATGTCTATACCTATACAGGCGGCCCTCGGTTAGTGGCAGGGGTTACAGGTAGCTGTAGTCTTCAAGTTATTATAATTCGTCTTACGATAATCCGTTTTTATGAGAGACCAAATTACAATAGCCTAACTTTATCCCATCTTCTAGTTATGTAAGTTCAAAAACAGCAAAAGAGAATGATGAAAGTTTGGTTTTAACGTTATACTCGTTGCGTAAACGTGTACAGCCATGAACAACCGAACGTGAAACAACTTTTTTTTTTTTCCAAGTACAACTGAATTGGATAACATCCGTTTGGCTTGTATTTCAATCATCATACTATAGTACACTATTACAGTAGTTGTTATAAATGCCGTTATGTAGAATAGAACTGAGATATCTTAATGTAATAACTTTATTCGCTATAGATCGTGGATTAATATAGATCGAAGATTAACCCTCTTACACCAAAGCGGTATAATAAAAATTGTCTCCTGTATGCAGGGCCGGTCTGGGAGTGAGCGCGGAAGCGGAAAAAATAATTTATTCAAAAATTCACAGCACGCTTAGTTTTCAAGATTAAGAGTTAATTTTTGGCTCCTTTTTTTCATATATAATTGTATTATATATGAAAAAATTTCATATATAATTGTATTCAAATTACGCTGTGCGGAAAACAGTTAAAGCTAACGAGTTACTTTTTTCGTTATATTGTACACTAAATTGCGATCATTTTGATATATAACACATTATAAAACGATCAAAGCAACACAGAAAAAATATTATCACAAAATGATGCATGAATTCGTAACGCGCGGACGTAAAAAAATGTTATTTTCAAATATTCACCGTAAATCTAAACATTGTTCTAGAGACTTTCAATTTGTTTCAAAATGAAGACAAATGACTGAATATTACGATACTGTAAGAGTTTTAGCTTAGAATTGCAGTTTTCGACCATTTTGGATGAGTTAAAGTTGACCAAATGTCGAAATTCAAAAATTCACCATAAATCTAAATATTGTTCTAGAGGCTTCGAATTTGTTTTAAAGTGAAGATAAATGACTGAATATTACTAGACTGTAAGAGTTTTAGCTTAAAATTGCGTTTTTCGACCATTTTGGTTGAGTCAAAGTTGACTGAACGTAGTTTTTTTCCTATTTATCGTGGTTTATATGCAAATATTTCAAAAATGAGAAAAGCTACAACCTTCAAATGTTTTTTGTTGTATTTTGCATGAAATTGCGCACATTTTCATATATAAAACTCTATAAAACGCCCAATATTAAAAGGAGAAAATATTAGGAGAATGCGACGTACGCATTTCGGAGATTTGCTGCCGAGAATCGGCGCGCGGATGGAAGGAAAAAGTTTTTTCAAAATTTCACCATAAATCTAAATATTGTTCTAGAGGCTTCGAATTTGTTTTAAAGTGAAGATAAATGACTGAATATTACTAGACTGTAAGATTTTTTAGCTTACAATTGCGTTTTTTGACCATTTCAGTTGAGTCAAAGTTGACCAAATGTAGTTTTTTCCTATTTATCGCTGTTTATAAGCAAATATTTCAAAAAAGAAAAATGCTACAGCCTTGAAATATTTTTTTTTGTATTTTGCATGAAATTGTGCACATTTTCATATATGAAACTCTATAAAACGCCTAATATGAAAAGGAGCAAATATTAGCAGAATGCGATGTACGCATTTCGGAGATTTGCAGCGGAGAATCGGGACGTGGAGGGAAGGAAATTTTTTTTTCATAAATTCACCATAAATCTAAATATTGTGCTAGAGACTTCGAATTTCTTTCAAAATAAAGATTAATGACTGAATATTACTAGACTGTAATATTTTTAGCTTAAAATTGCGTTTTTTGACCATTTCGGTTGAGTCAAAGTTGACCAAACGTAGTTTTTTTCTATTTATCGTGATTTACATTCAAGTATTTCAAAAATGAGAAAAGCTACAACCTTCAAATATTTTTTGTTGTATTTTGCATGAAATTACGCATATTGTCATATATGAAACTCTATAAAACGCCTAATATTAAAAGGAGCAAATATTAGGAGAATGCGACATACACATTTCGGAGATTTGAGGCCGAGAATCGGCACGCGGATGGAAGGAAATTTTTTTTTTTCAAAAATTCACCATAAATCTAAATATGTTTTCTATAGACTTCGAATTTGTTTTAAAGTGAAGATAAATGACTGAATATTACTAGACTGTTTATGTATTTTGCTTACCCAAAAATACCAATATATATATAAAAAATTATATACATATATAATATAATTATATATATATATATATATAATATGATATTAATATATATATATATATATATATATATACTACATAATTATTATATATATATATATATATATATATATATATATATATATATATATATATATATTATATATATATAAATATATGTGTGTATATATATATATATATATATATATATATATATATATATATATATATATATATATATATATATATATATATATATATATATAGATATATATATATATATATATATATATGTATATATATATATATATATATATATATATATATATATATATATATATATATATATATATATATATATATATATATATATATATATATATATAGAGAGGTATACAGGAGCGCAGACATAAGAGGTTCAGGAGGTCCATTGATACTAAAGATGAAGGCCAAGATTTATTATAAAAACGTTTCGCACATTAACTTTGTGCATCTTCAGTCTGTAAAAAGAGAAATGCATATATTAAAAACTAAAAAACAGGATTCACAATAGTATTCATTAAAATGCAATAAAATATAAATAGTTAAAAAGAGAAGAAGAACCACTGAGGTACCAAACCGACTAGAATGGAAGAAAAGCAAGGAACTGATTTTTTGAGAGAGCCAGGTCCAAGACGTTGACTATGCCAGATGTAGAGGTGAAGCCGAGGTGTTGTTATTCAATGGGGTGGGGAACCAGCCTTTTAATAATTAAAGATTCCAAGGTAGTTAGGTGGTCCGGGTCTTTAGTATAACCTATTATCGAAAAGTGCTTTTTGATACATTTATTTTGCATTTGGTGGCATGATTCTTGATACTAGAAAATTCAGGATTACTAATTCTCTGACCTGTTCTATAGCTGAAACCCATATGGATACAATATATCATCTGCAGTAATCTTCGAGTCGATCCCACGTAAGTTGCAGGGCATCCTGCGCATTTGAATTTGTATACAACGTTGGATCTCATGAAGTCCTGCAGACGATCTTTGAAATTAAAAAGCGAGCCAATTTGCAAGGATTGTTTGAGATGAGTTTAATTTTGAGATAAGGAATTTCTTGTTCTATTATTTGTGAGAGTCTAAGAGAAAACTTCGAGTCTGTTATATATGGAATCGATGCATACATCAGTTTTTTGGGACATCCATTAGCGGAGGAGGCGGTTGGATATAGTACCTACTAATTTGTTAATTATGTTATATACAATGTCTTTGGGATAGGAGTTTTTTTGAAAAAAGGTTATTAAAAATTCCATTTCGTTATGAAAAATTTGCCAGTTGGATGAATATTCAAAGCTCTATAGACTAGTGTGTAAATGGTATTAGTTTTAAAGGTTTTTCTGACAAGAACTATAGAAGTTATTGGCTAATCCCGTGAACGCCTTTTTTCGATATACTGCAGTCGTGAATTCTGAATTGACTCTAGTGACAAGAATGTCAGAAATGGTAATTTGTTTTTCATTTTCTATCTCCATTGTGAATTTAATGTTGGGAGGGATGTTGTACGTTAATGTGGTCCAAAAATTTTGCTATTTGCCACTGGTATCTGAAAAGTGCAAATGTGTCGTCAACATATCTTCTGTAATACATTGGTTTACAAGAAATAGGACAATTGTCTAAAAATTATGTTTCAAAATATGACATAAAAAAGTTCGCAAATATTGGCCCAAGTGGCGACCCCATAGCAACTCCATCGACCTGCGAATAGAGTCGTTGATTAAAAATAAACATGGAATCTTGCACAGCAAGTTCAAGAAATTGTTTAAAAAGGGGTTTGCTAAAACCATGAAATACAGTGTCATCGCTAATAAAAATCTTATTTAAAATAATATCTATGGTTTCGTTCAATGGTACATTCGTAAACAACGATTCCACGTCAAAACTGGCCATTTGGTAGTCTCCGTCCTGATGGATGATTTGTTCCTGAAATTGATATCCATTTTTCAAAGTGTTTTCATTAATGGAATATTCAGCTAATAGTGATACTAAAAATTTGGAGATAGAAAAAGAAGGACTATTGTATGCAGCCATAATGGGTCTAACAGGTGTGCCTGGTTTATGAATTTTCGGTAGGCCATATAATATACTAAACGAAGAACCTGTGACATGTAATTGCTGGTATGTAGTTTCATTTATTACCCCTTCATTTTTCAGTTTCCTTAAGAATCTATTGACTTTATCTTCTCTTTTGTAAATATCGAGAAAGTTGGGGTCACCATGTAGTTGAAACTTAGTGGTATCAGATAGAATGGTTTCAATTTTTTCTATGTACTCATTTTTGTTAAGAATCACGACACCTTTGCCTTTATCAGGTTTGCAAATAATTATATCTTCCCGTTTTTTCAATTCAAGTAATAATTTAAGATCATCCTTTCTAAAAAATGGTGTCCAGGAGGTTTTAAGGTTAGCATATGTTTGATGAATAATAGAGGACATTTTTTGTTGCAAATTACTGATGTCTTTTATCATATCTAGTTTCAAAAGTCTCTGAAACAACACTTCAAATGGCAAATAGAATCTGGCATAGTCAGGTCTGTAAGACGGTAAGCAAAAATCCAAACCGAAAGATAGTAAAAATTCTTCTCTCTTTGAAAGTACATAATTGGACAGGTTAAAAATACAGTCGTTTCTCTGATTGAAATCAGGAATAAAAACACCCAGGCTCTGAAGCTTCTTTTGGTGGCGACAAAATACAGAAGAAATAAATTCATTAATTACATTATAAAACAGTTTCTGATACAATAAACGGTCCAATAATGACAGATCAGAGAATAATTGGTTCTTGAGTTGTGTAACGGTTGAAGAGAGCTTCTGGACAATCGCAGTTTTCGTATCGATTTCTTTCTTCAGTAGAGTTTTGAGCGCATCCCTGTAAAATTCCGTAGAGTATAGCGATGATTTGTAGAGCTTGAATCTGACGAATTTCGGATATACATCGTTGAGTTCACAATACTGAAGAAAATCCAGGTCGCATCGCGCTTTTTCGAGTCTGAGTGTAGTCTTCTCTAATTGACGAGAGGTAGCCAGGGTAGTTGGTGGATAACGGTGCCTCAGCAGTTGAGCAAAATGGTGAATCCTTCGGAGTCGGAGGCGAAAGGCGAACAGGAGAGCGAAGAACAAGTGCTGTATCATCTTCGGACATAAGAGGTATACAGGAGCGCAGACATAAGAGGTTCAGGAGGTCCATTGATACTAAAGATGAAGGCCAAGATTTATTATAAAAACGTTTCGCACATTAACTTTGTGCATCTTCAGTCTGTAAAAAGAGAAATGCATATATTAAAAACTAAAAAACAGGATTCACAATAGTATTCATTAAAATGCAATAAAATATAAATAGTTAAAAAGAGAAGAAGAACCACTGAGGTACCAACCGACTAGAATGGAAGAAAAGCAAGGAATGATTTTTGAGAGAGCCAGGTCCAAGACGTTGACTATGCCAGATGTAGAGGTGAAGCCGAGGTGTTGTTATTCAATGGGGGAACCAGCCTTTTAATAATTAAAGATTCCAAGGTAGTTAGGTGGTCCGGGTCTTTAGTATAACCTATTATCGAAAAGTGCTGTTTTGATACATTTATTTTGCATTTGGTGGCATGATTCTTGATACTAGAAAATTCAGGATTACTAATTCTTTGACCTGTTCTATAGCTGAAACCCATATGGCTACAATATCTCATCTGCAGTAATCTTCGAGTCGATCCCACGTAAGTTGCAGGGCATCCTGCGCATTTGAATTTGTATACAACGTTGGATCTCATGAAGTCCTGCAGACGATCTTTGAAATTAAAAAGCGAGCCACATTAACGTACAACATCCCAACATTAAATTCACAATGGAGATAGAAAATGAAAACAAATTACCATTTCTGGACATTCTTGTCACTAGAGTCAATTCAGAATTCACGACTGCAGTATATCGAAAAAAGGCGTTCACGGGATTAGCCAATAACTTCTATAGTTCTTGTCAGAAAACCTTTAAAACTAATACCATTTACACACTAGTCTATAGAGCTTTGAAATATTCATCCAACTGGCAAATTTTTCATAACGAAATGGAATTTTTAATAACCTTTTTTCAAAAAAACTCCTATCCCAAAGACATTGTATATAACATAATTAACAAATTAGTAGGTAACTATATCCAACCGCCTCCTCCGCTAATGGATGTCCCAAAAAAACTGATGTATGCATCGATTCCATATATAACAGACTCGAAGTTTTCTCTTAGACTCTCACAAATAATAGAACAAGAAATTCCTTATCTCAAAATTAAACTCATCTCAAACAATCCTTGCAAAATTGGCTCGCTTTTTAATTTCAAAGATCGTCTGCAGGACTTCATGAGATCCAACGTTGTATACAAATTCAAATGCGCAGGATGCCCTGCAACTTACGTGGGATCGACTCGAAGATTACTGCAGATGAGATATTGTAGCCATATGGGTTTCAGCTATAGAACAGGTCAAAGAATTAGTAATCCTGAATTTTCTAGTATCAAGAATCATGCCACCAAATGCAAAATAAATGTATCAAAACAGCACTTTTCGATAATAGGTTATACTAAAGACCCGGACCACCTAACTACCTTGGAATCTTTAATTATTAAAAGGCTGGTTCCCCCATTGAATAACAACACCTCGGCTTCACCTCTACATCTGGCATAGTCAACGTCTTGGACCTGGCTCTCTCAAAAATCATTCCTTGCTTTTCTTCCATTCTAGTCGGTTGGTACCTCAGTGGTTCTTCTTCTCTTTTTAACTATTTATATTTTATTGCATTTTAATGAATACTATTGTGAATCCTGTTTTTTAGTTTTTAATATATGCATTTCTCTTTTTACAGACTGAAGATGCACAAAGTTAATGTGCGAAACGTTTTTATAATAAATCTTGGCCTTCATCTTTAGTATCAATGGACCTCCTGAACCTCTTATGTCTGCGCTCCTGTATACCTCTTATGTCCGAAGATGATACAGCACTTGTTCTTCGCTCTCCTGTTCGCCTTTCGCCTCCGACTCCGAAGGATTCACCATTTTGCTCAACTGCTGAGGCACCGTTATCCACCAACTACCCTGGCTACCTCTCGTCAATTAGAGAAGACTACACTCAGACTCGAAAAAGCGCGATGCGACCTGGATTTTCTTCAGTATTGTGAACTCAACGATGTATATCCGAAATTCGTCAGATTCAAGCTCTACAAATCATCGCTATACTCTACGGAATTTTACAGGGATGCGCTCAAAACTCTACTGAAGAAAGAAATCGATACGAAAACTGCGATTGTCCAGAAGCTCTCTTCAACCGTTACACAACTCAAGAACCAATTATTCTCTGATCTGTCATTATTGGACCGTTTATTGTATCAGAAACTGTTTTATAATGTAATTAATGAATTTATTTCTTCTGTATTTTGTCGCCACCAAAAGAAGCTTCAGAGCCTGGGTGTTTTTATTCCTGATTTCAATCAGAGAAACGACTGTATTTTTAACCTGTCCAATTATGTACTTTCAAAGAGAGAAGAATTTTTACTATCTTTCGGTTTGGATTTTTGCTTACCGTCTTACAGACCTGACTATGCCAGATTCTATTTTGCCATTTTGAAGTGTTGTTGTTTCAGAGACTTTTGAAACTAGATATGATAAAAGGCAATCAGTAATTTGCAACAAAAAATGTCCTCTATTATTCATCAAACATATGCTAACCTTAAAACCTCCTGGACACCATTTTTTAGAAAGGATGATCTTAAATTATTACTTGAATTGAAAAAACGGGAAGATATAATTATTTGCAAACCTGATAAAGGCAAAGGTGTCGTGATTCTTAACAAAAATGAGTACATAGAAAAAATTGAAACCATTCTATCTGATACCACTAAGTTTCAACTACATGGTGACCCCAACTTTCTCGATATTACAAAAGAGAAGATAAAGTCAATAGATTCTTAAGGAAACTGAAAAATGAAGGGTAATAAATGAAACTACATACCAGCAATTACATGTCACAGGTTCTTCGTTTAGTATATTATATGGCCTACCGAAAATTCATAAACCAGGCACACCTGTTAGACCCATTATGGCTGCATACAATAGTCCTTCTTTTTCTATCTCCAAATTTTTAGTATCACTATTAGCTGAATATTCCATTAATGAAAACACTTTGAAAAATGGATATCAATTTCAGGAACAAATCATCCATCAGGACGGAGACTACCAAATGGCCAGTTTTGACGTGGAATCGTTGTTTACGAATGTACCATTGAACGAAACCATAGATATTATTTTAAATAAGATTTTTATTAGCGATGACACTGTATTTCATGGTTTTAGCAAACCCCTTTTTAAACAATTTCTTGAACTTGCTGTGCAAGATTCCATGTTTATTTTTAATCAACGACTCTATTCGCAGGTCGATGGAGTTGCTATGGGGTCGCCACTTGGGCCAATATTTGCGAACTTTTTTATGTCATATTTTTGAAACAGATTTTTAGACAATTGTCCTATTTCTTGTAAACCAATGTATTACAGAAGATATGTTGACGACACATTTCGACCTTTTTCAGATACCAGTGGCAAATAGCAAAATTTTTGGACCACATTAACGTACAACATCCCAACATTAAATTCACAATGGAGATAGAAAATGAAAACAAATTACCATTTCTGGACATTCTTGTCACTAGAGTCAATTCAGAATTCACGACTGCAGTATATCGAAAAAAGGCGTTCACGGGATTAGCCAATAACTTCTATAGTTCTTGTCAGAAAACCTTTAAAACTAATACCATTTACACACTAGTCTATAGAGCTTTGAAATATTCATCCAACTGGCAAATTTTTCATAACGAAATGGAATTTTTAATAACCTTTTTTCAAAAAAACTCCTATCCCAAAGACATTGTATATAACATAATTAACAAATTAGTAGGTAACTATATCCAACCGCCTCCTCCGCTAATGGATGTCCCAAAAAAACTGATGTATGCATCGATTCCATATATAACAGACTTCCTCGAAGTTTTCTCTTAGACTCTCAAATAATAGAACAAGAAATTCCTTATCTCAAAATTAAACTCATCTCAAACAATCCTTGCAAAATTGGCTCGCTTTTTAATTTCAAAGATCGTCTGCAGGACTTCATGAGATCCAACGTTGTATACAAATTCAAATGCGCAGGATGCCCTGCAACTTACGTGGGATCGACTCGAAGATTACTGCAGATGAGATATTGTAGCCATATGGGTTTCAGCTATAGAACAGGTCAGAGAATTAGTAATCCTGAATTTTCTAGTATCAAGAATCATGCCACCAAATGCAAAATAAATGTATCAAAACAGCACTTTTCGATAATAGGTTATACTAAAGACCCGGACCACCTAACTACCTTGGAATCTTTAATTATTAAAAGGCTGGTTCCCCCATTGAATAACAACACCTCGGCTTCACCTCTACATCTGGCATAGTCAACGTCTTGGACCTGGCTCTCTCAAAAATCATTCCTTGCTTTTCTTCCATTCTAGTCGGTTGGTACCTCAGTGGTTCTTCTTCTCTTTTTAACTATTTATATTTTATTGCATTTTAATGAATACTATTGTGAATCCTGTTTTTTAGTTTTAATATATGCATTTCTCTTTTTACAGACTGAAGATGCACAAAGTTAATGTGCGAAACGTTTTTATAATAAATCTTGGCCTTCATCTTTAGTATCAATGGACCTCCTGAACCGCTTATATATATTATATATATATTATAATATATATATGTGTGTATGTATATATATGTATATATATATATATATATATATATAATATATATATATATATATATATATATATATATATAATATATATATATATATATATATATATATATATATATGTAGGGCCTAGGGTTATAATTAATGATATATTGCCAATACGTATGTTCGCTGTGACCTATTGGAATGTGGAGAAGCAACGACCCAAGAAAAGCTGATGAATGGTTTCTGTGGGTGGCGTGATATGAAAACTGCATAGAAAGATGAGTCAATGTACTCAGTTCATGAACTCTTTTCAAAAGTGCCTTTGGGAAACTGGTTGCAGCCAGTAATGTGAGGCGTTGTCGAAATGTGCATTCGTATGTGCGTGTGCGCCTCTTCCTTTTATAATGAATCATACGCAAGTCTGTGAGGGATTTGGCATAGAGGGGGCTTTGAGAGAAAGGCAGGATGACGGGGAAGCTTAGCGAAAGTTTATCTGTGATCTGTGCTTGAAATATTCCGGCTGCTTGGGTGAGTTTTATAATATTTTAGCCAAAGAACGACTTGTTGTATGTTTAACATTTCATCAGAATATCCAATCTTTTCCAATCTTTAATCTTTGTTGTTAAACTTATGTGTGTACTTACGAGGTGTTCTCGTGTCTTTGAAACAGACGGTTCTAGCGGAACCATGGGGGGGACCAAGAGGGAGTCCCGATGGGATAATAGACATTTGGTGTGACTAATTACCTTTTAGACATTTTGTTGGGGTTTTAATTGAATTAAGTTAGTCTGTGAGACCTAACTGATTTACTGTTTTTTCGTTGTTAATAAATGTATTTTTTATAATGCAACTCTCTCATTTTGATTAGAGAAAAGTCGCGAGCCGCTGGTTGCTTAGAGAGAGAGAGGGATTTGTGTGTTTGCCTGACACTCGGAGTTACACGTTTACCAAATGAATAATGAGGTTTCATATCTCATTACATTATATATATATATATATATATATATATATATATATATATATATATATATATATATAGATATATATATATATATATATGATATATACTACATATCTATATATATAGATATATATATATATATATATATATATATATATATATATATATATATATACATATAGATATATAGATATATATATATATTATATATATATATATATATATATATATATATATATATATATATATATATATATATATATAATATATATATATATATATATATATATATATATATATATATATATATATATATATATATATATATATTTATTACATTTTTCGATTCTGGTACGAATACATAAATAAAAGGAATGCAGGTGACACTTTTCTTTTTGCATACAATGAAATATCATAATATCATGCATAGATACGGATAGATAAAAACTTGTAATAAATATAAAAATAAATATAAAATAAATGCAGAATACTCACTCGTAATCCTGACTCTTCGTTCTATTCTTGTTTTCTCCCTCCTCCATTGAAGAGCCTTGCATTTTTTTCCTCTCGACATGATGAGGTACAGGTGGAGGAGGGAGACGCGCGCCCTTACTGCCGAAGGGACGCACGGTCCCGTGTGCCCTCCGCTGTCTGTTGCCGGGCACGATTTTACACAAAAAACCCCCCCACTGGCCCATCTCCCTCACTTAGGCCTTCGCTTTCTGTATTGTCATCCGCGACAAAACTAGACCCTATATCCTCATCCTCCCCCTCCTCAGATTCCCCCTCATAGGCACTAAAACCACTAAATTCGAGCTCACTTTCGGGATGTGAGCCTCATCACTAGATGACCAACCGCCATCAAAATGAGGACTTGCGACATACTCCTGATCGAGCTCCGATAAGTACTCATCTATGTCCCTTGGTTGGAGGCCTCCCAAATTCCTACGAATGCCCCTAAGGACGCCCCGATGCTTCCTATGGGTTACTAAAGGTACACGAGACACACGTTGTGATCCTAAACCACTTTCATCCACACGTGGCTGCACAGAACGGCGTTGAGGCGCGAGGTCATCCTGGGTGCTTGGTCCTTCGCCAGCATCCAAGTCCAAAATACGCCTCACACGATCCCTTCCGACGGGTAAAACTCGCCTTTCGCGTTCCATACGTCGTTGAGACATCTCCATAAACGTCCTGTAGCAACACAAATATTCAAAGTCTCGCACAAGTTATGCCAAACACGATTGCAGCAAAAGATCGCTCTCGGACGACGCGTCGCTGATGCTTGCTGAAGTGAGAAGGAGGGATTTCACGCATGCGCACTTGGGTCACACTTCTAAACAAAACAACAGCTTGATCCGTGAACTCCCAGCATCCCCCAAGGCGCGTGATTCAAAAGTTTTGGCTGGTAGGCCTATAAGTATTTTTCCCCGAATTAAAAAAAAAACTTTTTTATGTCGATGTATAATACGTCCAATCGGCACCCGGGAGACATTTTATCTCAACATTTAATACGGCCAATCGGCGTAAGAGGGGTAATAAGGAATTGAATGAAACCACAGGGTCGTATGGTCAATCCTGGTCGCAATCAAAAAGTCCAGTGCAATCTTGAGAATCATTGGCAGACAAAAGTCTGTCATACTCTTCATCCTTCCTTACCCTCAAGAATGATTGATAATCCCGCTCAAATGAGGACATTGGTTTTCAGTACAAAGCAGTCTTGTCCATGCTGTACTCGGCAGTCACAGACACTGATTGATTTTCAATTTTTGTACCATAAAAGCCGCGTTGGTCCTTTTAACAGAATCTGCAAGGTCAAAGATCACCGCGAAAGGAATCTGCTTGAATCCGTTTTTTATTGAAGTCACGTCAACAAGGAATTTAAATCTCCATCCTGGATTGTCCCTTGACCCTCTCTCCTTGTCTCTTTTGCTTAAAGAACACGCCGCCCAGATGAACAAACTGTAACCCCACCCCCTTTCTGTTTTGTATATAAAAAACTGTCAACTTCTATTATATACAGTGTGAACTTGAAAATGTAGAATATACTACGATAGTACTTGTTCCAAGTCCCCAGTCTTCAAAGTTTGGTTTACCACATACCACGATCATAACGATTTTCTTGGCTCATATTGAGCAATTTCTGGCTTAATACTTCATGACAGTCTTCCACTATTTCAGCGTTTGCCATAAGAAATAGGTCTACGCGGAAGTTCACTTACGTATCATTTTTTTTTAATGAGCATTTAAAATTTCTTGGTACTTCCTTAAGGGAAAGGGGTTCCCTTGTATTTCCATTCGAATTAATTTAATATTTTTTCTATCTCCTCATTAAAGAAACTGGCCAATTTCTGAGGATTATTTTCGTTCTGTTTCGCATCAAGCCATTTACACACAGGCACAGCTTTTCTAGTCTGTATTTGCCTCTTGTACTTTCCTTCTATAGTATAAATTTTGTTCCACTTTTTATTAAGTCGTATTCATTTCTAGTATTACGTATTTATTTTAAATCATGACTTTCCTTTTTTGCTTGACTTATCCTCTGCCAAGATATTGCTGTTTCATCAGTAAAACATGAATAGTCTTTCTTAATGAGGCCTGTTTCATCTGAAAACAACAACCTTGTAACACTTGATGCGAGTCACTCACGACTCTGTCGAGAGTATCCTCTTAGAATAATAACTTCTGGAAGGCCCAACGTGATACTCTAACTGTATTTATCAGTAACTTCGTCTTGAAGATGAAAATCCTCGGAGGCTGCTCACTCCTATACTTAGCATAATGTTAGTATCAGAGGACGACCCAGACCTAAAGCATTTGACTTAGTGCAAGACAGAGGTTTTGCCTAATACTCATAATCATAAATTAGTCTTACGTATGCAAGGGGGATGGGGCACGGTTCAGATAAATAGTAAGAATTGTATTTGTTGCATACTGTACTGCGTTATTTCGTCTGCCAACAAACCTGTTAACTGTGAAAAACTCTCTATCATGAGAGTTCCTAAAGTGTTCTAAAAGGGTCAAAGTAATATAATTGTTAAAAGCTCGTGTAAAACTTTATAAAAGCTTCCGTACCGCCAGAGAAGGGTTCGGAAGCTATTACTGTGGTCCCTTTAGAACAAACCTGTTCATCGTGAAGACGAAAAAACAGTTCCCCAAAAAACTTCTCCATAGAACTCCAGACGAAATCCCCTGTAGGGAAGTAGTGCCATCAGTGGACCTCATGCGGTGCACTGTAGGCATTACTTTAGGTTCTTTGCAGCGTGCCTACCACCCCTAGCTCCAACCACTTTCGTTCCTTTTACTGTACCTCCTTTCATATTCTCTTTCTTCATCTTACTTTCCACCCTATAGCATTATACAGTGCACAGAATGCCTAACACCTGATTCATAGAGTTTCAACTGCTAGGGTTTCCTTCTATTACACCTTTCAAACCTTTTGCTGCCCATTTCCATTTCAGTGCTGAATGACCTCATAGGTCCCAGTGCTTGGCCTATGGCCTAAATTCTATATTCAACTCAACTCCTGATGAAATCATGTCCCCGCCCCATAAACGCCATCAGCAACAATAAAAGTTAAAACTCCTGCTGGCAGTTGCTTGGAACAGTGTATGAGATCAGTTACGTCTCCTCAGCTAGGCTCTCATGTACTACCAAGTTTATTCACTGGAGGCCAAGGTTTACAGATTTTAATTAAAGTCAGCATTAAGATTGATTCCTTGATTCGTATTCATTACTAACACACATAAGTGGGATCTAAAAGGTCAATACAGTATAGTACGTGTTTCATATTAGCACGCTGACCATCAAAGGAAAATGTCAAGAAATGTTGTGAGAATCTCACTGTATCTAAATATAGACCAGGAAAAGATGCTCCGAAGTTTCTCCGTGGCAATCGACTTTTCTGTGCACTGTATAATGTTATATGAAACTCTAAGCCACGCCCAGTGGTGGCTTGTGTTTTTTGGCACCTACATCGGTGCCAGACGCACGATCATGGCTAAATTTAACCATCAATGAAATAAAATTAATGGAGGCTATAGGGCTACAATTTGGAATGCTTGATGATTGGAGGGTGGATGATCAAAATACCAATTTGTAGGCCTCTAGCCCCATTAGTTTTCAAGATCTGTTCAACTTCTTTAATTTGACCTTGCTCCAGTAGTCACCCTCTCATTAGCAGAGCAAATCTTTTTGTCGATCCCTGCGAGCATCCGGAGATGTTACGCTCTAGAGTAGTCATAAATTCTAATTTTCTTTAGTATATATAGCCAACAGTAATATCCTTTTCCGGAAATCAAACTTTGTTTTATTTTCTTTTTCTCTTACTGTCGCTCCACTGTTGCCCAACTGTTCCTGGTAGTACTACCTGGAAAGACTGCCTACACTTTAGTCTAATGAGGGGTTAACGTTCTGCTGTTAAGGTCGGCTTCAAGCACGGATGTACTTGTCAGTGTGCACCCCATCCCTCGGTCGGTGCGTCTGAAAACAGCAACATCTCCAGGGGGGGGGGAGTGCTTAGAGGCACTCCTCTTACGAGGTTCCCATCATCCAGCCACCAGGCTAGGTCCTGCCTCACCTCCTCCGTGAGGGACACGGGGAAGAAAGGTGGGTCTCTTGCCTGTGACCAATACTCCTTTAGTCTCCATTGAAGAGACCGCAGGTGAAGACGCCCGCGAGGGGCTAGCTTCTCGAGAGACAATAGGTGACCGATCACGACCTGCCACTGCTGAGCTGGCTGCTCCTGTAGGGACAGGAACCATCCTGCTGCCTCCCTGAACCTGCTGATCCACAAATCTGCGGGGAAGACTCGCCCTGCTACCGTGTCGATCAGCATGCCCAGGTACTTCATCCTCTGCTTGGGCTCGAGATCTGACTTCTCGTAACTCACTACGATCCCCAGATTGCGGCAGAATCCGAGGAGTCGATCTCTGTCCTGTAGCAACTGTGAGTGGGAGCTTGCCAGGACTAACCAATCGTCGAGATACCTCAGAAGACGTATCCCTACCGAGTGGGCCCAAGCTGACACCAGTGTGAACACTCGTGTGAACACCTGTGGGGCGGTTGAGAGACCGAAACAAAGTGCCCTGAATTGGTACACCATCCCTTCGAGGATGAAGCGGAGGTACTTCCTAGAAGATTGATGGATGGGTATCTGGAAATATGTGTCCTTCAGATCCACAGAAAGCATGAAATCGTTCTCCCTGACGGAATCGAGCACTGATTGTGCTGTTTCCATCGTGAACCGAGTCTGGTGAACGAATTGATTCAAGGGAGAGAGATCTATCACCGGGTGCCAGCCCCCCGAGGACTTCTCCACCAGCGACTGTAGAAGCCCGGCGACAGATCCCAAATGATCCACAACCTGTTTGCTCAGCATGGCTTTTACTTCCTGCCGAAGCGTCACGTCCTTGGCCGAACCAGGAACGTACGTCTGACGATGGACCGGGTTGGAAGTGAGGGGTGGCCGAGACTCAAAGGGTAGTAAATATTCCTCCTGAAGGACATTCACTATCCAGGTCTCCGCTCCGTAGCGCTGCCATGTTGCCCAATGGCTCGCCAGGCACTATCCCCAACTTCCAGCAACAGGTGAGGGGGAACGCCATCCTCAAGAGAAGGACTGGGAGGAGGGTTGGTTACGGTCACTCCTTGCAGTCGAAGTCGAAGGCAGAGTCTTTCCTCTCGGCTTCGACGAAACGATCGTCTTAGCTGCAGAGGAAGCGCTAGCTAAACTCTTGGGCTTAGCCACAGTCGTTCGAGGTTGCCCAGCCACCTTCGAGACAGCCTGGTGGACTAAACGGTCACTTTCATCAGTGTGCTATTGTTCCACCGCAGCATCCACCATCTCTCTGGGGAAGAGAGAGGAGGAACTCCACACCTGTCTGTTGTGAAGACCCAAGGCCGCCTCTCACCCAGCCGACCTGGTCACTCCAGTGAGGACAGCGTCCCTACGCCTCAGAACCAGGTTGGCCCACAGGTTAGCCGTCTGGTGGGCCAGGTAGGAGATAGCCCTACCTCCAGACTGGCAGAGTCTCACAAAAGTCGGGTCCCCTTCAGGAGTGATGTTTCCCGAGGAGGCCGCAGCTTTCGACACTGTGAGGGACCACCGGTCGATCCAGGAGACTGCTTGGAATGCTGCCATAGCGGTAGATTCCAAGGCAAGTGCCTCTTGCTGCAAGAACCATAGGTTCTCCAACAGGAGCTGCTGCAGAGACACCCCCAGAGTTAGCCTGGCTAGCTCCGGGTTAACCTGTTTGGGCGGCAGAGGTTCCTCTGTTGGCATGTAGAAGTGCCTCTTTCGGGGTAGAGGTGGGGGAAGGAGCTTGGATGACCTACCGGACCGAAGCGAACCCTCCTGTCCGGAGACGAGAGCTTCCACTTGGTTCAGCACACTGTGGGCCAAGGCTGATCGCGGCAGACCCACCATCGTCCTGGGTTCCTTTTTGGGTCCCCAGAACGACTCCAAACCCGATGTAGGCTCAGAAGGTGGTAGTGGCGATCCTTCCCCAAGGTCGTTGTGCTGACGAATCAGCGCAATAACCTCCGCAAACGACCTCTGGATCTCGGGAGTGACTGTGTCCTGTGGAGATGGACCATCAAGCCCGTCCAGCGAGAATGCCTCCCGAGACCCTCCTCCTTCCACAGTAGGAACCACAACAGACCCCTCATGGTCTCCTCCTGCCACGTGCGCGTACAATCTGGTCGGTCCTAGGACCGTGCCAGGTTTGTAAGGTGTCGTGGCAGGATCGCGAGGAGTGCGCCCCTTGCGATGACTCCTGATCGCCTCGCTCTTCCTGGTGTAGCCCGAGGAAGTTGAAGGGATAGGAGAGGAAGACCTGATGCTCCCCCTGTGCCCATTGGCAGAACTGGTGTGCTGGGGGGGCTGCAGGCGATCGCCAACCCGTAGTGGCGATCGAGCTGCAGGCCTAGTCAAGTGGCTCTCCCAGGGAGAGCGGCTGGACCGAGAATAGCGGCGACGGTCCCGAGCATCAGAAGAGCTGCTGCTGGTCCCACTCTCAGTCCGGTCCCGGTAGGAGCGGCGGTCAGGGGACCGACAGAGTCCACTGTTGTGGTGAAAGCGAGGCCTGTCCCCATGGCGCATCACACCGCTTGGACCAGCCGAGGCTGGTTCAGGTGACCGAGGGGACCGCTTCCTTGCCTCAGCCTGTGGCCGGTCTGGGACCGTCGCGTCAACCCTAGGTACCAGCGGATTGCCACGAGAGCGATCGCTGGCCTGGTGGGAGTCACCTGGGAAACACCCGCCAATCTTCCGCTCCGTGCCTGGATCCTGGCGCCGAGTGGACTAGGTTACCTGGGTCTTGGCTACACTCGGTACCTCTCGCAAACGAGAGGCCGAGACGGTACCTGGCGCCGAGGCAGACCTCTGGCGACAGGCGAGGAGGTACCGGTGTTAGCCGGTGCTCCTCCGGTCAATGTCTTCTTCTTCCTTGTGGAAGGAGAGATGGGCCCTGTTCCCGATGGAACAGGAGGACCATCGGAAGTCCCAACTGTCCTACCAGAGTGGGATGGACCCTTAGAAGTCTCAGAGTGAGCCTTTTTAGGTGGGGAGGAGGCTACCTTCTTCTTCGGCTGTGGGCCTTAGAAGTCGAAGGGGAAGCGGCGGCAGACGACGACGAAGAAGACGATGAAGACGACGACGACACCTTCCTCCTCTTCTTCTTCTTCTTCGTCAGCTTCCTCAGGACCACTGTCAGGTCTTCCATCCAAGACGGAGCTGGGGCAGTTGCTGAAGCAACAGGGCCGAACTGCACCTGTCCGGAAGGACCTGGGGTGGGGGCAGCAACACCACGGGCAGGAACAACAGCGGCAGGAACTGGTACTGGAACTGGAGCGGCAGCAATCTCAGGAACCGGGAGCGGGGCAGGAACCAGGGGCAACTCTGTACTGGAGGCAGGGCCAGGGGAGAGCTTTTGGGACACCGGAAGTCAGGGGCTGAAGCAAGAGCGGCAAAACCAGGTGGCGGCATCACAGTGTACGTCTTCATCTCCAGCAGCGGCGCCTGAACAGCAGCTGTCGGGGTTACCATGGCAACATGCTGGGTATACACCAGGTGTGGCGGAGCAGCGTAGCCAGGCGTGGACACCATTGTGGTTGTCGTGGTGGTCAGGCTGTGAGTTACTGGCCTGGCCCCCCTCACCAGATGACTCAGCAGCCCCTGAACACTCGGTGTCCCTTGAAGCCCCAGCGAGTACCAGGCCCTGCCGAGATTGTCCCCCGTGGCAAACAGATCTGAGGAAGGAAACAGAGTCGGGTTAGTAGGTGGGGGGGTTTCCCCTCGCCCGGGGGGGGGACAGTTCCCACCCCGAGCGAACGGACGACCCCAAATACAACTGAATGTTGGGGTACCTAGCCCCCCCTCCACGCTCGATTGATCGAGAGAGGAGAAAGAGCGAGATATCTCCCCCGAAGGAGAAGGAGCCATACAAGGGAGCTGAGATGGAGGGAAGAAGGAAGAAGACACGTCCGTGACCAAGGAAGCAACTGGAGATCCCTCCGATGAATCCTTGGCCGGCTTACGCGGTTTCTTCCCCCCCCCCCCCCCCACCCCCAGCGCTCCCACTGCTCCTCCAACCAAACACAACATACATCACAAGGCTCGGTGCTCGGTGCGAGAGCATTCTCGCCCTCGGTACCGAGTGCAAAACTCATGAGGGTCAACCTCTACAGATGACCGAAAGGCCCCACACTTACGGCCCTCCACACCAGGGCACAATCTGCGGCTGATGGGGGGGCGAGGGGGTCTCTCCGGCTCTCGGGATTCCATAACAAATCACGAAAATCACTGTATTGGATATACAAAACAGACATGTACTTACGTATAGCCTTGCACATACACACAAAGTAAAAGGGAAAGAGGAAAGCCTTCACGCAGTGAAGAAAACAAAGCATACGACTTGAAGCGGGAAGAGAGGCGAGCAACATGTCTAACCACCAGCGCGGCCAAAAGCAAAGTGAGTCCTCTCCTCACAGTCGAGCTGACCCCCAACTGCCGGACAAGTAGTTAACTACTGAACCCCCTCCTTCAAAGCTTACGACCGGTTTAGCTGCCGCTAAGTACCTTCCTATTGTTAAAGGACCGAGGGTTTGTATACGTATCAGAACAAACAGATTTTCTAGAAAATAGAAGCAAGTTAATTCAGGTACTAGAGAAATACAGATGTGTAATAGCTATAGAAGGAGATAAACTTGGAAGTCCTACAACATAGAATTTTGTTAGATGATGGAGCCAAACCATTTTGTATTCCTAATTACAGATTACCAATAAGCCAGAGACCCATAGTTGATAATTTGATAGAGGAAATGAAAAGAGATGGGGTAGTATATCCTTCTAAATCTCCATATAATTCTCCAATGTTACTTGTTCCAAAGAAAGATGGTAGTTGGAGACTTGTACTAGATTACAGGAAGTTAAATTCCAACACAATTCCAGATAGAATGCCGATGCCGGTAAATCAAGATATGTTAGCTCAATTAGGAGGGGCCAAAATATTTTCATCCTTAGATCTGCTTAGTGGGTATTGGCAAGTATCTCTAGATGAATCCAAACAATTCACAACCTTCAGCACACAAAGAACATTTACAGTTTGAAGTAATGCCCTTTGGACTCACATCAGCCCCATTAACATTCGTCAGACTACTGTTACAAATTCTAGGAGATACAGAAAACATGACAATTTGTCGAAAATTGTATTTTTCTTAACTATACAAACCTGAGGTCCTTTAACAATAGGAAGGTACTTAGTGGCAGCTGAACCGGTCGTAAGCTTCAAACAAGGGGGTTCGGTAGTTAACTACTTGTCCGGCAGTTGGCGGTCAGCTCGACTGCGAGGAGAGGAGTCACTTTGCTTTAGGCCCAGGAAACGTAGAGTGAGGGGTGGCATGAAGTGGGACTATGTTTAAATGACCTCAGGTTTGTATAGTTAGGAAAAATACAATTTTAGACAAATTGTTATATGTTCCGATACGTATACAAACCCTCGGTTCTTTAACTATAGGAAGACTCACTTCTTGGTGGGTGGAATCTGAGTCTTATGAACAGACTGGTGTTCGTCCTACCTTGGTTCCCTCCCTGGTCGAAAGAGCAGAGGGAGGGTTCCTAGCCTCTGCCTAGCTGATCAAGGTGTGCACCACAGGATCAGTGGTCAGACTTCTGGACCACATTTATAAGAGGGAGGCAAGCGTACCTCTTATAAATAGCAAAAGGCAACAAGTAGTTCCTACTTTAAGGGCCAAAATGAAGTCATGGGTTTGTCTCTTGTTGGCTTCCACTCCCCCCCCCCCCCCTTGTTGGGGAGTGGCAGATAAATATTCCTATCCCTACTGAAAGGGATAGGATGGAGCTCAGCTGTGTAGCTTACTTGCATCGGCCTCCTGTTCAGCGTAGTGATGACCGCGGCCCTCTGCCCACCGGTAGAGGAGGAGAACGAAGGAGGAAGAGAAGCCAGTCACACTCTCTTTCACTCGTCCATTCATGCAGTCACACAAGGATGCGATGCTGTTCTGTCCGGTCGAGTGCTGGGTAGACTACACAACTTGTTGAGCAGCCACCACAGGTCCCAAGGAAAAAGTGTCCAAGGACCTGTGGGTAATATCCTGAAGGTAGAAGGAAGTGAAGGTGGTCTGGTTGGCCCAAACCCCTGCCTTCAGAACCTGTGCCAGGGAGAAGTTCTTGCGGAACGCAAGAGTTGGAGCAATACCTCTGACTTCGTGGGCTCTAGGACGGAGGGTTTGGGTGTCGTCACTACCATCCGTGTCATACGCCCTCCTGATCACCTCACGCAGCCAGAAAGAATGAGTGTTCTTGGAAACTTCTTTCTTGGTAACCCCGGTGCTAACGAAAAGGCGTCGACACTCAGGCCTGAGGTGTTGAGTTCTCTTCAGAAAGCAGCATCTAATCTGCATCATTATCGGTGAAGTCCTTCAGGGAGGGGACCGTGAAAGACTTGAACCGGTCGTCAGGGACCGAAGGATTCTGAGTCTTCGCTACGAAGTTCGGAATGAAATAGAGCGTCACGGATCCCCATCCCCTGGAATGCTTGACGTCGAAGGAAAGACCATGAAGTTTCCCTACTCTCTTCACCGATGCCAGGGCCAGCAGGAAGAGGGTCTTGAGGGTCAGATCCCTGTCTGACAACTCTCGGAGTGGCTCGAAGGGTCTGAGATTCAAACTCCTAAGGACTAGAATCACAACCCACCCCGGGGGCCTGAGTTCCCTGGGTGGGCCTGAGTTCCCTGAGTGGGCAAGACCTCTCGAAGCTCTTCATCAGAAGGGAGATCTCGAAAGAGGAGGAGATAGCCACACCTCGCAGTTTAAGGACTAAGGCCAGGGCGGCTCTGTATCCTTAACTGCAGAGACGGAGAGGAGCTTCTCTCAGCGAAGGAAGACGAGGAAATCTGCTACCTGCTGAATAGTGGCTCTGAGAGGAGAGAGATCCCATCCAGGACACCAACCACAGAAGACGGACCACTTCCCCTGGTATACAGCTGCGGAGGACTGTCTGAGGTATCCAGCCATCTCTGTTGCTGCGCTGCGAGAAAAGCCTCTTGCTCACAAGAGATGGTGGATAACAGCCAGCCGTGAAGACACAGGGACTCGACGGACCAGTGGTACCGTTCTACGTGTGGCTGGCACAGGAGGTTGTGCTAGGGGGGAATCTCTAACGGTACTTCGGCGAGCAGAGCCAGAAGGTCCAGGTACCGGGTGCCACCAGGATCATCCGAAGAATCGCGGTGATCAGTGCCCTGCTGATCACTTTGCAAATCAGACAGAACGGGGGAAAGGCGTAGACGATGAGGTTGCCCCACGGATGTTGGAGAGCGTCCTCTGCAGCTGCCCATGGGTCCAGCACAACCGAGTAGAAAACCTGGAGTTTTCTGTTGTGCCGGGTGGCGAACAGATCCACGACTGGACGCCCCCACAGGTTGAAGAGCCTTTCCGCCACATCTGGGTGAAGGGACCACTCGGTTCCTATCACCTGATCCCGACGGCTCAGCTTGTCCGCTACCACATTCCTCTTGCCTGGAATGTAGCGGGCTGACAGCTCTACTGAGTGTGCCACGACCCACTCGTGCACCTGCAACATCAACTGGCGCAACGGGCGGGACACTAGGCCCCCCTGCTTGTTGACGTATGCCAGTACCATGATGTTGTCGCTCATCAACACCGATGAGTGTCCCACCAAACGATCTTGGAACTCTTGGAGAGCGAGGAACGCTGCCTTGAGCTCCAGGAAGTTGATATGAAGGTGCTTGTCATGATGGTCCCACACACCTGCAGTCAGCAACTCCTCCAGGTGTGCGCCCCATCCCTCGGTCGATGCGTCTGAGAACAGCAACATCTCGGGGGGGGGGGGGGGGGGGGGGGGGGGGGGGGGGGGTGGGGGGGGGGGGGGGGGGGGGGAGTGCGAAGAGGCACTCCTCTTACGAGGTTCCCGTAATCCAGCCACCAGGCTAGGTCCTGCCTCACCTCCTCCGTGAGGGACACGGGGAAGAAAGGTGGGTCTCTTGCCTGTGACCAACACTCCTTTAGTCTCCACTGAAGTGACCGCAGGTGAAAATGCCCGTGAGGGACTAGCTTCTCAAGAGACGACAGGTGACCGATCACGACCTGCCACTGCTGAGCTAGTTGCTCCTGTAGGGACAGGAACTGTCCTGCTGCCTCCCTGAACCTGCTGATCCGCAAATCTGCGGGGAAGACTCACCCTGCTACCGTGTCGATCAGCATGCCCAGGTACTTCATCCTCTGCTTGGGTTTGAGATCTGACTTCTCGTAATTCACTACAATCCCCAGATCGCGGCAGAATTCGAACGAGTCAATCTCTGTCCTCCAGCAACTGCGAGCGGGAGCTTGCCAGGACTAACCAATCATCGAGATACCTCAGAAGACGTATCCCTACCGAGTGGGCCCAAGCAGACACCAGCGTGAACACTCGCGTGAACACCTGTGGGGGGGTTGCGAGACCGAAACAAAGTGCCCTGAATTAGTACACCGTCCCGTCAAGGATGAAGCGGAGGTACTTCCTGGAGGTTGATGGATGGGTATCTGGAAATACGTGTCCTTCAGATCCACCGAAAGCATGAAGTCATTCTCCCTGATGGAATCAAGCACTGATCGTGCTGTTTCCATCGTGAACCGAGTCTGGCGAACGAATCGGTTCATGGGAGAGAGATCTATCACCGGGCGCTAGCCCCCCGAGGACTTCTCCACCAGGAAAAGTTGACTGTAGAAGCCCAGCGACTGATCCCATATGATCTCCACAGCACATTTGCTCAGCATGGCTTCTACTTCCTGCCAAAGCGCCACGTCCTTGGTCGAACCAGATACGTTTGCAGACGGACTGGGTTGGAGGTGAGGGGTGGCCGAGACTCAAAGGGTAGTAAATATCCCTCCTGAAGGACGTTCACTATCCAGGTCTCGGCTCCGTAGCGCTGCCATGTTGCCCAATGGCTCGCCAGGCACCCCCCACTTCCAGCAGCAGGTGAGGGGGAACGCCATCCCTAGCGTTTCCCTCCTCTCCTCGACTTCTTCTTCCTAGATCCTCCTCGAGAGAAGGACTGGGAGGAGGGCTGGTTACGGTCACTCCTTACAGTAGAACTCGAAGGCAGAGTCTTTCCTCTCGGCTTCGACAAGGCGATCGTCTTAGCCGCAGAGGAAGAGCTAGCTAAACTGTTGGGCTTAGCCGCAGTCATTCGAGGTTGCCCAGCCACCTTTGAGACTGGCTGGTGGACTAAATGGTCACTGTCGTCAGTGCGCCGTTGCTCTGGGGAAGAGAGAGGAGGAACTCCTCACCTGTCCGTTGCGAAGACCCAAGGCCACCTCTCGCCCAGCCGGCCACCTCTCACCCAGCCGGCCACCTCTCTCCCAGCTATCCTGGTCACTCGGGTGAGAACTGCGTCCCTACGCCTCAGAAGCAGGTTGGCCCACAGGTTAGCCATCTGGTGGGCCAGGTAGGAGATGGCCCTACCTCCAGACTGGCACAGTCTCCCCAAAGCCGGGTCACCTTCAGGAGTGATAATCCCCAAGGAGGCCACGGCTTTCGACACTGGTAGGAGCGGCGTTCAGGGGACCTGCAGAGTCCACTGTCGCGGTGGGAGCGAGGCTTGTCCTCATGGCACGCCACGCCGCTTGGACCAGCCAAGGCTGGTTCAGGCGACCGAGGGGACCTCTTCCTCGCCTCAGCCCGCGGCCGGTCTGGGACTGTTGCGTCAGCCCTGGGTACCAGCAGATTGCCACGAGAGCGATCGCTGGCCTGGTGGGAGTCACCTGAGTGACCCCCACCAGTCTTCCGCCCCGTGCCTGGATCCTGGCGCCGAGCGGACTCGGTTGCCTGGGACTTGGCTGCACGGTCACCCGCGGGTGACCGTACACTCGGTACCTCTCACGAATGAGAGGCCGAGACGGTACCTGGCGCCGAGGCAGAACCTCTGGTCCCCGTCTTCTTCTTCCTTGAGGAAGGAGAGACGGGCCCAGTTCCCAAAGGAACAGGAGGACCAGCGGAAGTCCCAGCCGTCCCACCAGAGTGTGACAGACCCTTAGAAGTCTCAGGACGAGCCTTCTTAGGGGGGGAGGAGGCTACCTTCTTCTTCGGCTGTGGGGCCTTAGAAGTTGAAGGGGAAGCGGCGGCAGACGACGACTACACCTTCCTCTTTTTCTTCTTCATCAGATTCCTCAGGAACACCGTCAGGTCTTCCATCCGACTGCACCTGTCCAGAAGGACCTGGGGTGGGAGCAGCAACACCACGGGCAGGAACGACGGCGGCAGGAACTGGTACTAGAACTGGAGTGGCATCATAGTCAAGAACAGGAGGCGGGGCAGGGACCAACAGCATTCTCTGCACAGGAGGCAGGTCCAGGGGAGAGCTCTTGGGACACCGGAAGTCAGGGGCTGAAGCAAGAGAGGCAAAACCAGGAGGCAGCATCACAGCGGACATCCTCACCTCCGGCAGCGGCGCCTGCACAGCAGCAGTTGGGGTCACCGTGGCTACGTGCTGGGTGTACACCAGGTGCGGTGGAGCAGCGTAGCCAGGCATGGACACCGTTTTGGTTGTCGTGGTGGTCGGGCTGTGGGTTACCGGCATGGCCCCCCTCACAGATGACTCATCACCAGATGATCAGACCCCAGAACAACTGAACAATCGGGGTGTCCCTTGAAGCCACCCCAGCGGAGTACCAGGGAACCCTGCCGAGATTGTCCCACCCCGTGGCAAACAGATCTGAGGAAGGAAACAGAGTCGGGTTATTAGTAGGTGGGGGGTTTCCCCTCGCCCGGGGGGGGGACAGTTCCCACCACGAGCGACACGGACGACCCCAAATACACTGAATGTTGGGGTACCTAGCCCCCCTCCACGCTCGATGATCGAGAGAGGAGAAAGAGCGAGATATCTCCCCCGAAGGAGAAGGAGCCATACAAGGGAGCTGAGATGGAGGGAAGAAGGAAGAAGCACGTCCGTGACCAAGGAAGCAACTGGAGATCCCTCCGATGAATCCTTGGCCGGCTTACGCGGTTTTCTCCCCCCCCCCCCCCCCCCACCCCCAGCGCTCCCACTGCTCCTCCAACCAAAAACACATACATCACATGTCTCGGTGCAAGAGCATTCTCGCCCTCGACACCGAGTACAAAATTAATGAGGGTCAGGTCAACCTCAACAGAGGACAGAAAGGCCCCACACTTACGGCTCTCCACACCAGGGCACAATCTGCGGCTGATGGGGGGGCGAGGGGGTCTCTCCGGCTCTCGGGATTCCATTATCACTTACAAAAATCACTGAGTATGATATACAAAAAAACAGATACATACTTACGCAGACTTTGTACACTCACACTGAGTAATAGAAAAAGATAAACAGCCTTCACGAAGTAAAGAGAACAAAGCATACAACTGAAGCAGGCAGAGAGGCGAGCAACACGTCCATCCACCAGCGCGGCCAAAAGCAAAGTGACTCCTCTCCTCGCAGTCGAGCTGACCGCCAACTGCCGGACAAGTAGTTAACTACTGAACCCCCTTGTTCGAAACTTACGACCGGTTCAGCTGCTGCTAAGTACCTTCCTATTGTTATAGGATTGAGGGTTTGTATACATATCGGAACAAGTTGCAGTATACTTGGACAATGTTATCATTTTTGACAAAGACTTAGAAAGCCATCTCGGATCATTAGAAATGGTCCTAAAGCGATTAAAAATTGCAGGACTAAAAATTTTTTTTTTAAATGTCAATTCCTGATGAAATCATTGGGTCATGTAATTAGTGAAGATGGACTGCTCATGCAGGCGGGTAAAATAAAGGCAATAATTGATTACCAAGTTCCCACTAATTTGAAAGCATTAAAAAGGTTCCAGGTATGATAGGTTATTACAGACCTTCTATATAAGGTTTTGCTACTCTAGCCAAACCTTTGACAGAACTAACCAAGAAGATGTTAAATATGTATGGAAGAATGAACAAGAAACAGCCTTTAAAACACTAAAGAGCACAATGACCAGGAACCCTGTTTTAGTCTACCCAAGTTTTTCCAAAGACTTTTACTTAGCTTGTGATGCTTCAAGTACAAGGCTAGGAGCTGTATTGTTACAAAATGCCAAAACCAGGATGAGGGCAGTATATTATGCTAGTAGAGTTTTAAACCCAGCAGAAAGACATTATAGTACAACAGAAAGAGAGTATTTAGCTTTATATTGGGGTCTCAAGAAGTTTAGACATATACTATTGGGTCATAAAGTTAATGTGCTCACTGACCACAAACCTATTTGTGACTTATTTAAAAAGAGAGCCTTTACCAACAACATCAAGTTCAATAGATGGTTCATTTGTGTATTAGAATTTACTCCAGGATTCAGATATATTCCAGGGAAATTTAACACCTTTGCAGATGCATTATCCAGATCTCAAAAAAAAAACAAAAAAAAAAAAACAGAAAAATGGATTACCGCTAATACCTTTTGTTTTAGTTGTCAATTTGTAGATTTAGATCTAGAAAGAGTAAAAATGCAACAAGAAAGAGCTGCAGAAATCAAACATATAGTAGCACAACTATTACTAGATGAATCCTTAAAATCTGATTTTCAATTAATAAATGGGCAGAGAAAATCGTTATTCTCGACTATATATCCCAAAAACACTAACCAGAGAAGTTTTAGAACTAACACATACAAGTTAGCAGGACATCCAGGAATTAAAATGACAACCAGAATCATAACCAGAAATTATTTTTGGTAAAACTGTAGTGTAGATGCCAAGAATTAAAAAAAAAAATTGTGTAGTTTCAAACCAACATAAAGGTAACGCAAATCCAAAAGCTCGACTTGAAAAATATCCATCAGAATTAAATCCATTTCAGGTAGTAAAAATGGAATTTTTGGGTTCATTTCCAACAACTATTAGAAGAAATAAACAAATATTAGTCTTCTTAGACTATCTAACTAGATATGTAGAAATAATACCAGTAAGAAACAGATGCAACTACAGTAGCAGAAGCTAATAAATCTAGAATTATCACAAAATATTCATGTCCACAAGTTCTTTCTGATAATGCTGCTAAATTTACTAGTGATCTCTTAAAAAAATTATTTGAATTTTATGTAATAGATCAGTGTCAAACAACCGCTTATAAACCAAGTTCTAATGGAGCAGTAGAATGAACTAATCGTTAAATAAAGGACATCCTGAAAATTTAGTGAGCCCACAGAAAGAAGATTGGAACTTAGCACTGGAATACGTACAATTCATACTGAATAATACTGTAAATGGACAATAGGAGAATCCCCACATTATTTGCTACATGGTTATAAGAAAAGAATGCCTAACACATTATTAGACGATGCAACACCATCCAGAAATACTTATAACTGTTATAACTATGTTGCATGGAAGACCAGATGTACTTACGAGACAATCATGAAAACAACAGCAAAATTAAAAGAGGTTCATAACACTCATGCCAAATATTATAATAAAAATACTATTAAACCAGACATTACAGTATGTACTCAAATATATGCACAAAATCACTGTCCACTGAATTTGTACATAACATAAGACAAGAGAAAGCTGTTGAGGGACTGAAAATCTCATAAATATAATGTATGTAGTGAAACCTATATGTATAAAGAAACTCAGCGGAAAAATCAAGCGGTAATAATAATATATTGTCCCACACTCAAGGAACTCAAGGGTAAAGGATGGTTAGGAAATTACTTAATTATTACCATAATATCTCCGAACACAATCAGGAAAGGGAATACCTCGTTAAATAACTTATCACAAAATTTATTTCACATTTCAGTAATTTAATTTTATATAAAGTTACATTTATACACGAGTGTGAAAACCCCTAACCCAAAAAAATACACAAGGAGATTAAACCCTAAGTCAGAAAATACTAGGAAAAGTTATTTTACAATTAGGCCATTTAAAAAATTTCAGTAGCTTTAATCCACATTAACACAAGAAAAAAGTTCAAAAGTGACGGCGTGCATTCTAATGTGCAGAGGAGGAGCTATGCATACAGCTTTCCATTTAAACATAGCTCTAGATGATGATAAAGAGGTCCTCACAACGCCGCTGTGAGAGGACTTGACCTCGCCACTGCACAAGTTCCTGCTAAAAGTAAAAATCAGGGACGTGAATTAAATTAAATGCAGGCCAGAAGTAAAAATTCACTTATCCAATCCATAATCAAACTATGTGAAAAACTGTATAACCTAAATAGTAACAAGTTCATATCTACTACACTGCATATAAGTTAGCATTTACTTCATTTGGACAAATGGGTTTAGACTTTTCAACGACACTAGAGCAAGTACAAGTCCCGTATGCTTACCCTTAAATATGTCAACTGGTCTGACGAAAATTCTGAAGAAAAATTTCATGGGTGGCTACGTCCCAGGACGGCATCCGTTTGGAGAATTAGGGCTTCATGATGATTTGGTGAACCTTACAAGACTTGGACGACATCGATGGCAAATTCGTAATGATAATTAATCCTGATGTACGAATAAGGTTCACCAGTGTTAACTTCACTTCAGGTACAACGGAATCCTCGAACAAAAACACATAGATCATCTGAAAGAATTTCAGATTAATATAAAATAAAAAAGTTCATTATTTCACTCCCTTTTCGGCCATGGCAGAGGACAGTTGGTTCAGCACATATATCAATAATATTGCGGATTCTGTTATTAAGATAGATGCTCCTTTTTTAGCATATCATGCAAATTCTGAGCTTTTTCTGCTCCAAACTCAATTGCTGCTAGTTCTAAAACTGGCATAGTTCTGCCTTGTAAATTTTTATTTAGAATTCGATTGTGAGAAGCCACAAACAAAACTAATTTAGTTTCTGTTTCAATCATATAGAGAACACATCATATGAAATCTTTACTGGCATCACACATTACCACAATGTCAAATGAAGAAAAACGATTCCCAATATACCTTGGCACTTCAAGCATCTGGCCACTATTATACTGAATGGCTATATTTTTCCATTCTCTCAGCTCACAAGAATGTAGTTTATCATCCCATTTGTTATTATAATTGACCTGAATATGTCTAAGAAATATTTTACATCTGTTGAGTAAAGGTAAATTTACATTATTTAAATCATTAATACTCATGACACTACTAAGAATCTCTCTGGGAGAAGAGGCTTGAACATTCAGTTTAGTCTCATTGGCTACTATGCAGTCACTTTTTCTGCTCCATTTCATCCCTAGTACTTTCACAATTTCTGGAGTTCCCAACAATGCTTCCTTGTCCAGGATTTCCTGAAAATCACAATTGTTAGTGACATGTTGCTGCAAGGGAAACTTGTAAGAATTGAATTCAGTCTTTACTCTGTCAATTGTTTCAGAAAGCTGAGATTTACTTGAACAGCCAACGAAAAAGTTATCAACTCCACATTGATAAATTCTTTTCATCAAGTCGGTTTCATTATGGAGTAACTCATTAGAATCCAAAATCAACATCTTAAATAGACAATATTGTAATAAAAAAGGTGAAACCGACATACCAAAGATAACTCTCCTCGACCTATACACAACAGGAGTATAATCACCAGAAGAAACGTCCTTGAACCAAAAAAACAAGAATTTATGAATTTTCCTCACTAATAGCTAGTTGATGAAATGCTTTAGAAATATCAAATCCATAAAAGGGATTTTGACAAAGGAAAAATCTATTTCTGGGGAGTGACCTGTGTCGCCCAGTGAAATGTTCCTATAGCACTCATTTCTGAGGTATAAATATTCCTAAATATACAAGAGAAAAATCTACATGGATATGCCAGGGTTCCTGGCTCGCTCACCCTTATTTAAGGGTGTCGGTATGAAAACTGGGCCGTGTGAAACCACTACCAGAGGTCCCCTGCCAATTAGTTCCTTCCTTTCTCAATTTCCCCCGTTCTACAGAGGAGCCGTCCCAAGGTCATCTACTGTACAAAATATTAGTTATATTTTCTTTTTTCTAACTTTTAAATTTTAAATTGTTCTACAAAAATAATACAAGCAAAATAAAATTTCATATTTTTTCTAGATAGTGGTTTCAGTTAGCTTCATTAAAGGCCATTATTACCTTACAATAGCTGTAATGCCTTTTAGCTCCCCGAACCAGCTAGTTTAACTGGTTACTGCCAAAGAATTGCCTTTTTACAGAATAGTGTTGGGATCTTCGGGAGAGGTGAAAGTTTTCCTTTTCTTGAGAGCTACGTAATTCAAGCAGTGGCAGACCAGACTTGGTCCTACAATGAAGTGCACACTCTAAGCATTTTTGAAGATATCAGCCCTTTCGAGCAGGACAGATTTCACCGCCGCTGGGATTATTTATATTATTTGGCAACACTTTTAAGATGATTTACCGAGAGTAAATAGTTCATGGGACCCACATCAGGACGGAGACTTTATTGCATAACATCGCAGACGGGCAGCTTGCCCGTGGATATAAGATGCAGGTTAGCTAATTGTAAGGTTACCCGGCCTTATTTATTGGTTTGTGTTTTATATTCCTCAACCATTCGAGTAAACCATAATTAAATTTTTAAAATCCTGCTAATATTATTTTTTTAGAACGTTTGGATTGGTCTATTTCTTTGGCTACAGTTTTTGCCATATTTAATAGCGAAATTATCGTGGCTGGGTTGAGTGATAATTGTCGTTGACTTGGTGCGATTTGTAAATTGAGTGTTTTGTGTTTAAGTTTGGAAACTTGACTTTTATAATTTAAGTAATAATTTTGGATGCTTTAACAAATATGGTTTACAGTTTTTGTAGTGCTTTTCTCTCGTTCTATGTGCAGGTGACGCGGAATGGTCCGTTTCTGGGTGCACTTTTTATAACATCCTTAATTTGGAAGTGCAACGGATGTCTCCCTTATTGTTTTCGTTCCAATACCAAGACGAAGTGTACATTGGGGAGCTTATTTGTTGAGGTGCTGAAGCGATGTATTATGAAATATAGGTTATTCTTTTATATCTCTTGCATATTTTTTACTCCTTTAGACTTCAAAAACTTCTTAATATATAAAATTCTGCGTATGGCGCCCGAACAGGGACTTACTCGAATTTAAGTCGTTTATTTCTTGTTTTCGTCTTGGTGTTGGGTCCCCTCCCCTTGCGTGTTTACATTTTGTTCACATTTTTTCGAACGTTAGAAATTTTAAGTTTTGCATTTTTTGAATGTCGTAAGTTTTGCGGTATTTTATATTTGGTGGTATTATTCTTAACTTCCTTTTTTGATAGCATTTTGGTGATTTAATTACCTGATTTTGTTGCATTTTGTGCATGGTTATTTAGAACCTTTTTGCCTTTTCTAAGTAAATTTCTTAGTATACTGTGTTGGTGTATTTATAATTTTTCTTGCATTTTTTTAAGGCATAGTGATTATTAATTTTTTGACTGCATTTTTTATTAGCATTTATAATGTCGGACTTAAAGTTATTGATTGCACGGCGTAAAACAATCAGAGCTCGTGTAACTCTTGCTCATAACAAATGTAGTACATATGAAACGCTTAACAGCTCTCAGCAAGCAGTAATAGAGATGAGCTTAGACGAGTACAAGATTGAGCTTTCTAAATTAGATAATGATATTCAGACTCGTAAATTTGTTGACACTCAAGAGTTTGATGAGGGAGCTCTTGAAGCAGAGGTTGAGACATGTGAGGATTACATGTGTAAGATACATCAATGTTTAGTGATGTTAAAATGTTTGTCATCTACTACTCCTACTCCATCAGGTAACAATAGGGTAGATGAGGCACGTAGTCTTTTGAAACAGCCAGTAGCGCCATAACCTAAATATTCTAGCACTGAGGGAGAAGATTTTTTAAAGTTTATAAGAGAGTCTGAGCTTACTACTGCTTCATACAGTTACCCTGATAGGGATTTGTTATTGTTATTGTCACAGCAGGTTTCTGGTAATGCTAAGACACTTCTAAACTCTCTCGAAGTAGATAGGCACACATACAAGGATGCTAAAATTTTATTAAGTGCTGCCTTTGCTTCTCCTGAGAATCTTAAATTTGAAACTATCAAGAAGCTGACTGAGCTTAAGTTAGGTTATAATGACAATCCATTTGAATTCATTTCCAAAACTAAAATGATTCAGGAGTCGTTTAGGTCTTTATCTTTGAGTGTAGATGAGGTAATACAGTATTTTGTATGGAATGGTTTAAGCGGTGCTTTTAAAACTCATTTAGTTCATGTCACTGGTAAGAATAAGCCTTCCATTAAGGAAATTATGGATAATTTTTTCACTGCAAATGAGCGTTATATGCAGCATAAACCACATAAAGTGGATAAGTTTAGAAGTCCTCAAAGGGGGAAAGAAACAAATAGTTCTAGTTTTGCTGTTGCAGTCAATACAAAGTCTTGTAATATTTTTGATAATTGCCCTTTCTTTGTGTTCGGATGCTGATAGACATTCTATTTCTCATTGTACAAGATATAAAACTCCCCAAGCAAAGATTGATAGAATCTATAAACTGAATGGATGTACGAGATGTGCTAGATTAAACCACAAAGCAAACTCCTGTAAATTTATGTTTAGGAAGAAATGTTCTCATTGTTACGGCTGGCATTTTCAATTTTTGTGTACTCGTGGTTTTTCCGGTTCACATACTAATACAGCTGTTGACAATGTAAATAGTGCTAGTGCAAGTAAAGTGGAAGCAAGTAGTGGGGTTGTAGTTTTGCAAAGTTTGAGTTTTGATTCGGTGCTTCCCACTTTTTCATTTAACATCAGCAATTCCTGCTATCGTGCTCTAAATGATAGGGGGTCACAAAGTTCATTTGTAAGCGAAAGGTTGCAGGCATCTCATGAGTTTAAAGTCCTTCAAATGAATGTAAAATTAACTATTAAAGGATTCAATAAGCCTTAGTTATATCAAATTAAACTTGTAGAAGTCCCTCTCCAACTCGGTGAGCATTTGTTTAAAATACCTGCTTTGGTGGTTCCTAATATTAACGTATATTTGAAGTTGCCTAACCTTGGTAAAATTGTACAAAATTTTGAGGATAAGGGCTATGTTTTAGCAGATTCATTTTTAAGTAAAGTGAGTCGGGAGATTGGAAACATTGAATTTATTTTAGGATCCGATGCAGCTAGATGTATTGCTGGGAGGGATGTATGTTTTGGTAATAGCTCTTTGTATATTTGTTCTCCTGTAGGTGCACTTTTGGTTGGTAATTGAGACAGTTTGTTAAATGATATATCAGCTCTGCCAACCTATGCATCTTCAGACAGTGATATGAGTAGTTTGCCTTTAGCACCCCCTGCATCCTATAATTTTGTATCGAGTAATATTGCAGAAAGTCATGCATTTTTAATTTCTAGTTTAGTTGAACCTCTCGATAACCCAGATTTGGAAAATTTTGATTTTTCATCGGTTTCCACGCAATCTAATTTTTGTGTTTTAGATGATAAAGGTAAACTTATTGGGTCCAAACTTAAGCAAGCTAGTAATGAAATTTTAGAAGAAGAATGTGGAAAATACATTTACTACGATAATCAGGTTTACAATGATGAAAGCATTGAGGTTCATGATACCCTCATTAATTATTCATTGAATAATATCTCCCAAGATTTAGACGGCAGGATTGTTGTTCCTCTTTTATGGAACAAAAGGGTTTCACATTGTCTATCAAAAAACCAGAGATTGTTTAGGCAGATACTTCACTCTAATTTTGCAAAGCTTAAGAAGAATGGTCACCTTCAGCTTATGGATCAAACAATAAAAGAGCAGGTTAGGGAAGGTATAATAGCTAAGGTAGATGATGTTCAGAAATATTTGGAAGAACATCCTGGATACTCTTTTTTACCACATATGGGTATATTTAAACCTGATAGGGAGACCACAAAGTGTCGTATTGTATTTCTTAGTAATTTATGGGAGAAAGATTGTGAGAAAAAGTTGAGCGTATCTCATAATCAAGCAATGTTTGCAGGACCCACCCTTAATCAGAAACTTTCTTTTGCTTTTTTGTATCTCCGATTTGGATCTTATTTATTATTATATGATTTGAAGAAGGCATTTAACCAGCTGCTCTTGAGTGACGTGGACCAAAGCAAGTTATTGTTTTATTGGTACAAGAACGTTGATAAAAATGATTATTCTCTTGTTGTGTACCGAAATGTTCGTCTTAGTTTTGGACTCAGATGCAGCCCTTTTCTGTTAATGATTTCACTTTACTATATTTTGGTAATTATGTCAAAGAATGATCCTCCCATGTTGCAGGGTTTGAAGCATCTTATGTATGGGCTTTTATATATGGATAATGGAGCCATTACTACTGATTCCATTGATGAACTCCAGTGGTCATATGATAATTTACCACATATTTTTTCTCCCTACAAATTTGAAATACAACAACTTTATACTAATCTTGTGGACTTGCAAAGTCAAATTGATCAGAAGTATGGGGACATTTCTAGTGAAGAAGTAAGACTTTTAGGATTAAAGTGGGATCGTGTAACGGATACAATTTATACAAATCCTATACATTTAAATGTTGAAGCAAACACTAAACGTTCAATTTTAAAGTCATTGGTTTCTCAGTTTGATGTATTTAACTTTAATATGCCAATTTTGAATCGCAGCCGTCTTTTTATGCATAAACTTCAATGCGATAGGTCATTAGGCTGGGATACTAGTTTGTCAACAGATTTGCAACATGAGTGGAGGAATATTTGCAAGCAGGCAAATTCTGCACCAACTATTCAGATCCCTGGATTTGTTGGATCTAGAAAATGTAAATACAAATTAATTGCATTTACTGATGCCAGTCATTCACTTTATGGTTGTGTTGTTTATATTAAGCGTATTGAAACTGGCAAATTAAGTTTGATAACCGCTAAAAACCGAATGGTTAATTTGCAATTAAAGAATAAATCTATACCTTCTTTGGAATTAAATGCCATAACTTTGGGTGTTGAAACTTTGATGGAGATTTATCGAGATTTGTCTGGTCCTTCTTGCATTAAACCTGTGGCTATAGTTAATCTTTGTCTTTATACAGATTCACTATGTTGCATTCATTGGTTACACTTGGCTGTGACTAAATTAGACAAATTGCAAAAACGATCCACTTTTGTTGTCAACAGATTACAGTCTATTCAGAAATTGTGCGATATTAAGCCTGTTACATTTAAGTTTATTCCAGGTATTGATAATCCTGCAGATTGTGTCACGAGGTGTTTATCGTATAAGCAGCTTTTGAAATCTAATTTTTTGGTGGGCCCAAATCTTTATTTACTTAAGGAAATTGAGCAGGATCTTAGCGAAGTTGTTGTTCCAAATCCAGTAGTTGAGCATAGTAGTAATAATGTTGCAGAATCTGACGAACCTAGTTCAGTTTCTCCTCTGACTAGTTTGTCAGCTAATTTAGAAATTTCTGATTCTTTGTTGAATCCATGTAACTTTTCTAGTTTCCGAAAACTGGTTCTTTTGCAACGTAGAGTTCTTTATTATTTTCAGCTATGGAAAATTAAAGCTAAGATACCTATTAATAAAAAACCTAATTTATTGGTAGAGGCCACATGTCAAATTATTAGAGATGATCAAAGAAGACATTTTTCTGATGTTGTTCTGTTTTTCCAAGTTGGAGGTAAAACCTTAGATGATATTCCAACCATGGTATCAAAGTTCAATGTTTTTATGGATCAACAAGGAGTCCTTAGAGTTAAGAGTAAGTTTAAAAAATGGCACGTGAACTCCAATCAAGGATTTCCTATTTTGCTTTCAAAGAATAGTGCCTTAACAAACATCATAGTTAAATGACATTCATGTTCAGCTTGCTCATTCTGGTTGTTATGCAGTCCTTTCTGAACTTAGAAAAAGTTTTTACATTCCATGCCATTTTTCTGTCATAAAGAAGTGTTTAAAACAATGTGTTCATTACAAACGATTCAATGCTAGAACTATTAAGTTAAATCAAAGTCAATATCGTGAATTCCGGTCAAATCCTCCTCACACTCCTTTTGCTAATATTTTTATTGATCACCTTGGTCCATTTTATGTTAAGAAAAATCAGCAAAAGGAGAAAGTAGGCTTATGTTATGTTACCTGTACATGGTCACGAGCTATCAACCTTAAAATTTGTCATGATCTTTCTATGAAAGAATTTTTGCGCGCATTTCAGATGCATTGTTTTGAATTTGGAGTACCACAATTATGTATTAGTGATTTAGGTTCTCAATATACTGCTGGATTTAATTTGATAACTGATTTTTTACAAGATCCAGAAGTTCAAATTTATTTTGAAAACAATAATGTAAAACCACTATCTTTTCAGCAATACTTTAAAGGTTGAAGTGCGTTAGGGTCATTGGTTGAGGTATGTGTTAAATTGGTCAAGAGACTTCTTTTTGGATCTATTAAGAATAATGTTTTATCATATTTTGATTTTGAATTTTTAGTTGCTAATATCATTCATTTAGCTAATAGGAGACCCATTGCGTTTAAGGAATCTTTAAGAGATATTTCTGACGAACTGCCTGAACCCATAACTCCTGAGCATCTTATTAGGGGATATGGATTAACCTCCTTAAATTTAATTCCTGATTTACACTACATACCATCCGAGGATCCTGACTATGAGCATCAGGTAAATCCTTCCACTTCTATACAGTGTCAGTATAAGAAAAATTCGTTCAGAGTTATTTGAAATTTACCATAGTGAGTTTTTAGGAACATTAATTTCTCAGGCAGTTGATAGAAAGGGTCGTTATATTCCAGTCACTAACACTGATTTGCAAGTGAATGATATTGTTCTTATTAAGGAAGTGCATACTAAACCTAATGACTACCCCTTGGCCATGGTAAAACAAATAATTAAAAATGATAACGGTGAGGTAACTGGAGCCGTAGTATTGAAGGGTAAATCAAGGGAGGATTTTAAAGGTTGACCCTGAGTTCTCTGATAGGTTAGTTGACATAAAAAAGGATGTTAAAATTATTAAACCTCGATCAAAAAGAAAGGCTGCTTTAATGAGTAAAAGAAAAACCCAAAATTTATTTATGAATGATCTAGTTTAGTGGCTCGTGGTTTCCCCGGCCTGTAAATATTTTTATGCTAATTTTTTCCTAATTCTTCAGAATTTATTTTTTGTATGCAAATTTTTTAAAAATGTTCTTTCTTGTTAAAAATTTGCATCCCTCTTGGTGGAGTGTACAAAATATTAGTTATATTTTCTTTTTTCTAACTTTTAAATTTTAGATTGTTCTACAAAAATAATATAAGCAAAATAAAATTTCATATTTTTTCTAGATAGTGGTTTCAGTTAACTTCATTAAAGGCCATTATTACCTTACAATAGCTGTAATGCCTTTTAGCTCCCCGAACCAGCTAGTTTAACTAGTTACTGCCGAAGAATTGCCTTTTTACAGAATAGTGTTGGGATCTTCGGGAGAGGTGAAAGTTTTCCTTTTCTTGAGAGCTACGTAATTCAAGCAGTGGCAGACCAGACTTGGTCCTACAATGAAGTGCACACTCTAAGCATTTTTGAAGATATCAGCCCTTTCGAGCAGGACGGATTTCGCCGCCGCTGGGATTATTTATATTATTTGGCAACACTTTTAAGATGATTTACCGAGAGTAAATAGTTCATGGGACCCACATCAGGACGGAGACTTTATTGCATAACATCGCAGACGGGCAGCTTGCCAGTGGATATAAGATGCAGGTTAGCTAATTGTAAGGTTACCCGGCCTTATTTATTGGTTTGTGTTTTATATTCCTCAACCATTCGAGTAAACCATAATTAAATTTTTAAAATCCTGCTAATATTATTTTTTTAGAACGTTTGGATTGGTCTATTTCTTTGGCTACAGTTTTTGCCACATTTAATAGCGAAATTACTGTGGCTGGGTTGAGTGATAATTGTCGTTGACTTGGTGCGATTTGTAAATTGAGTGTTTTGTGTTTAAGTTTGGAAACTTGACTTTTATAATTTAAGTAATAATTTTGGATGCTTTAACAAATATGGTTTACGGTTTTTGTAGTGCTTTTCTCTCGTTCTATGTGCAGGTGACGCGGAATGGTCCGTTTCTGGGTGCACTTTTTATAACATCCTTAATTTGGAAGTGCAACGGATGTCTCCCTCCCTTATTGTTTTCGTTCCAATACCAAGACGAAGTGTACATTGGGGAGCTTATTTGTTGAGGTGCTGAAGCGATGTATTATGAAATATAGGTTATTCTTTTATATCTCTTGCATATTTTTTACTCCTTTAGACTTCAAAAACTTGATAGTATATAAAATTCTGCGTATCTACAGCCCACTACTGCTACAACTAGTGTCCACTCCTCCATTCCTGAAAATAGCACCCAAGCTTGGGCCAGTCAGGGAGAGGAAGATAGAGGGGTGGGTTCACTGGGCGACACAGGTCACTGCCCAGAAATAGATTTTTCCTTTGTCAAAATCCCTTTTCTAGGGCTAACCTGTGTCGTCCCGTGAAATAGTAACAGAGAATTGGCCCAATAGCTTGAATATCTAGTGTAAACAAAATTACTGTAAGGAAAAAATCAAAGACTTTAATTAATTCTACAGTACTTTAATAAAGATTCTTAATTCTACCATAATTTTAATAATTTCCTTGATTCTACAGTCCTTACCCTAAGAAAATATATACAGTGGTATAAAATACAATTTCTCGTAAGGCCAGGTGATTCCAACACCAATTAATACAGGGTATTTATATATACAGTAGAATATTGTTTTTAACAATGTACAATACAGGAGTGGGTCAAAAGTGCAATCCAGGTGAAAAACCAAGGCAAAGGGTAGGGATACAAGCGGGGCAGGTAGGAGAGAAAGAACTAAAGTGAGTTATAATCTATTAAGACTAGGTATATTATCATGGCTATGCTGTGTCAGGGGGAACCACGTTCCCTGCTGCCACCGCCGGATATTTAAGGGCCTCTAAAGATTTTAGGTAGTGGCGTTTAAATACTGTTGGTGATTTCCAACACATATATTTTTTAAAATCATCGAAGTTCATGTGATGAAAGTAATTAACTGAGGTAGCCACTGCTCTGATATCATGCACATGAGGAATTGATTCCGGGTTGGCTTGTTTGATAAAATACAGAATTTGTTGTCTAATCGCTTTCAGGGAGATAGTTCCACCATTCTCTCTAATAAATAAAGGACCTGAAGACTTTTTGGATGTTCTATTTAGATAGGATCTCAGTGTGTTTACTGGGCATAGAGATAGATCCTGTGGAAGTGGGACAAGCTTCCACGGGACCACCTATTCTGTGGATCCTCGTTCTTAGCCAAGAATTTTCGATCTGGGGATATTAGAACTTCTCCGAATGGAAGGAAATCAATATGATTTGGTTCTCTGGAAAGAGCCAACAGTGCAGATATTCTGGCTCCTGAGGCCAGACTTACTAGAAATAAAGTCTTCCTGAGAAGGGTTATATAAGGGCATGATTTATTGTCAATATCTGAAGCTAGCTTAAGTACATCATTTAGAAACCAGGAAACCGTCTGAGGTCTGTCCATTGGCCTTAGTCTAGCACAAGCTCTGGGAATGGACGAGAAATACGAATCTGTCAGATCAATATTAAAACCAAATTGGAATATTTTCCTTAAGGCAGATTTAGTTGTAGTAATAGTACTAGCTGCTAGGCCTTTCTCAAACAAGGTCCTAAAGAATGTAACTGCCAGATTCGTAGTCATTGTCTGTACCTTAGAGTCTTTTATAAAGGAGGCTAGCTTCTTTTCTGCTGAATCATACTGCCGAAGCGTAGATTCCCGTTTGTCCGATTCTAGAAACAGTGTGTTTAGAGGATCAATATTGGCATCTTTCTGTGCCGCATACTTCATGAAGTCCGTAAAGTTAGGGCATTCTGAATTCCTGAGGAAGCGGACACAATCCGTGTTTGTACTAGCTGTGTCAGTCTTGGGTTGGGGATCCGCCGGGGGCGGAATCCCAATTCCACCAGCAGCTGGAACCAATTGCTCTTGGGCCAGTTGGGAGCTACCAGCGCAATCCGTCCATTAAAAGATCTGAGCTTGTTCAGGACTTTCATTAGTAGGTTTATTGGTGGAAATAAGTAAATCCTCTGCCAAGTGTTCCAGTCTATGGACATAGCGTCTGTGGCATGAGCCAGCGGTTCCAGATTGGGGGCCACATAACACTGTAGCTTGTGGTTGGATTTTGTGGCAAAGAGGTCTACTTGAAGCCCTGGAACCTGTTGGCAGATCCAATTGAATGATTTTTCGTCTAAGAACCATTCCGATTCCAGCGGAGTTGTCCTTGACACTGCGTCCGCCACCACATTCCTTACTCCTGTCAGGTGAGAGGCTGACAGGTGCCACTGGTTCTTTTCTGCTAAAGAAAAGATTGCTATCATCACATAATTTATGTGGCTCGATTTGGAACCTCCTCTGTTTATGCAGTGAACTACCACCGCACTGTCTAATACTAGTCTGATATGGATTTTCTTCGCCGGAGAGAGTTTCTTTAGGGTCAAGAATACCGCCATGGCTTCTAGTACATTGATATGAAGCTGTCGGAATGTTACCGACCAAGACCCTTGAACCTTTTCGTGTTGGGAGTATCCTCCCCAACCGCTTAGTGAGGCATCCGTGTGGACCACCAAGGCCGGCGGAGGAAACTGTAACGGTATTGATTTTGCCAGGTTCTTGACTTCTGTCCAGGGACGGAGTCTCTTCCGTAATATCGGTGGGATTTGGGAATTCTTGTCTCGATATTTTCTGCTTGCTCTGGTCCGCCAAACCTGGTTTATATCCTTCAGTTTGGCTTTTAATAGAACGTCTGTTATTGAAGCGAATTGGAGTGAAGCTAAGATTCTTTCTTGGTTCCGCAGGGACGTCAGTTTGTCCTTGAGAAACCACCTCATTGTCTTTTCTATCTCTCTCCGTTTCTCCGACGGGATCGACAATTTGTGCGAGTTCAGATCCCACTGTATTCCCAACCACTGAAAGCGAGGTGCCGGAGTAAGCTGGGATTTCTTGCTGTTTATTTGAAATCCTAGGTATTCCAGAAATTTTATTACTTTGTGCATTGCCCTGCGACATTCCTTGACGTCTGTGGCCCAAATGAGCCAGTTGTCTAGGTAGGCTACTAACATTATCCCTTGAGACCTTAATTCTTGTACCACTGTCTCCGCTAGCTTCGTGAATATTCTGGGCGCTTAGTTGAGCCCGAATGGCATGACTTTGAAGGCGTAAGCCTGCTTGCCTAGTTTGAAGCCTAGGAAGGAATGGAAGTGCCTTCCTACTGGAACATGATAGTAAGCATCTGTAAGATCTATAGAGGTGGTGACGGCCCCACGGGGAAGTAAGGTTCGCACCTGCGAGACAGCATGCGGAATTTGTCGCATTGAATGTATGAGTTCAGATGGGACAAGTCCAGAATTATTCTTGGCTTGTTTGAGTCTTTCTTTGAAACACTGAACAAGCATCCTTGAAATTTCAAGTGTTTGATTTCTTTTATTACCTTCTTTTGAAGAAGGTCTTGAGTGTACTCTATTAGGTCTGCCATTGGGTTTTGATAAAAACTGGTTGAAGGAGGAGGCCCTTCTTTCCAACTCCATCCCAGTCCCTTTGCTACAATGCTGTAGGCCCAAGTGCTGAATCTCCAGCGGTTTTTGAACAGGCACAGGCTCCCTCCTACCTGGGGAGTCTCACTGGCTAGCAGAGGGTCGACTTCCCCGGCTTCCCCAGAAGCCTCTGCCTCTAGCGGAGGCTCTTCCGCTGGCTCTGTACCGGAAAGCTCCTCTGTCTTGGCTACCTCTAGCAAATCTATTATACCCCTGAAACACCCCTTGGGTTTCAAAAGAGGCGTTGAAGGCCGGAGAGGAGGTGAAAGTGGCTGAACTTTGGGGCTGCTGAGAGGGCTGGCTCTGCAGTAGCACGATTTGCTGTTGTGGTTGGGTTTTCGAGGTGGAGGGTTGACCCAACTGAGTTACGGGGACAGCCTGTACCACTGTTTGGGTTGAGTGGTCTGGAAGGGCTGGAACCTCTTTGATCTCTTCCGGCCCCTAGGATGTGCTCTGGAGGGTTCAAATTTCCTCTTGGAAATTAGCCCCCAGCGCACTCTCAAACTCTGGTTTACTCTGGCTGCTTCCCCGAGGACCCCATTCACAATGGTCTCGGGGAACAGTTTATCTCCCCAGATTGAAGATTTGATGAGCATATTAGGTTCATGTCTAATAGAAGCATCGGCCAAGACATGCTTCCTGCAGTTCCTCCTGGCTACTGTGAAGTCATATACATTGCACTGTAAGGTGTGGAGTAATGACTTCGTCAAGATCTTGAAAAGTGGCTCGTCTGCATAAACCATGGATATCATTTCAGCCATAGTGGCTGAATTGACGGATCTGCTTAACCGACATATGGCCTCATGTTCCGCCTTTACCATGGCCTCCGGAAGCCTAGGTAGGTGTTCACTAAACTGGGTCGTCGCGCAGTCCGGACTGAGTTTGCCGACTGAAAAGGTTGCCGGAGCATCCACCCAGCACTCCATACCTCCCGGGAGCAGCAGGGAGGGCAAGTCTGTCTCCCTGAGTTGAGCATCGGTTTTTCCTCCATGGCTGCTTGTAGCGTCAGCTCAACCACTTTGGAGACGCAAGGAGTAGGGGTATCATCCCCTACCTCGAACATGGTGAATGGGCTTCTATGGGGTGTCACCTTCGTATTGACACATTCCCATTCGGTCAAGGTCTGGACCCAGGCTGTTTGGGCTTGGTCTCTGGGGAAGATAACGGTCTCCTTGGGGACCTTATCTTCCCTTATCAATGCCTCCTCCGTTAGACGGACATAGCTCGGGAAGGGAAATTGGAGACCCGGCGGGTAGAATTCAAAGTCTTCTACTGGCCGGGTTTCACATCCTTCTATTGTCAGCATGCCCTCTGAGAAGGGGGCAGGTGCTGCTAGCCGCCATGGATTATTGTTCTTAAAGGGCAGTAATTTTGAGGTGTCCGCCACTACAAAGGATTGCTGAGTGTGTCTGGACTGGAGGAGTCCCGCCATCAAGTTCTGGTTCTGTAGCCTTTCTGTCAGGGACTGAATAGATTGTCCCGACGTCTCCAGGCTAGAGACCAGTTGTGATGAGATCTCCTGGAACTTGGTTTGCACCAAGTTCCCCATCTCATGCATGAGCATACTGGAGAACACCGCCGGGTCAAAGCCAGGTTCTTGGGGTCTGGCTTTGGGCTCTCTAGCTCTCAACCCCTTTTTGTGGGGGAGTAGCTTTTGCCGAGTCCGCCGCCGGCTTGGGAGCTGATGGCGTGCTGGCGCGGCTAGTCTTAGGAGGCTTTGGCTTTGTTGGTTTTGGAAGGGACTTCTTAATAGATTTAGAAGTTTCCTTAGAAGGTTTTACTTTAGGGATTACCGAGCCCGACTTGTCCCTAGAAGTCGTGGGCCTCCCGGCAAACCCCTGGAAAGAAGAAGAAGAGGATTGAGACGGGCTAAAGGACAGGACTTTAGCCCGCATACCACCTGCCTCACTTACCTCCCTACCTTCACCCAGGTTGTCGACAACCATGGGCTCACGATCCAAGTTGATGGCCGCCACCTCTCCGAGGACCTCTTCACCAAAACCCTCCAGGTCTTCCGGCAGGGCTTGGGTCTCTTCCCGGATCTTGGCTATGATCGGAGCCGCCAAGTCCGCCGCTACAGCTGCCAACATCTTCGCGTTTGGGTAGATCAACGAGCACATCTCCTCCGACAACATGTAGGGTTACTTGGACTTGACGTTACGGCCAAATCCTCCAACCCAGACCTTGAGGGTTGTAAGAGCCGAATCCTTGATGGCTTGGGGGGTCTGTAAGAGATAGTTACCTTAAAGCCTATCCTAGAATAATGAACTACTGTTTCTAATATCCATCAATATAATTCTCATTGTATCATTTAGTGGGATGGTACCTACTGATTCAGTAGTGAGGTCTGTTACCAGAGCATAACAAACTTCGCAGCCGTCCGGGTGCCATACCAGCAAGTCGTCCACCTGGACTGCACACCCAGCATGAGATCTGCAGACCTCATGCCTGCACGGCTGCTGCAAAATCGCCGTGCATGCTGTCTCCTGACAGCGTACCATCTGTAAGTTAAATGATACATGAGTATCACTATATGGACCCGCCGGAGATGTATCCGGCGGGGCATGCATCGTAAATCTAAAGCCACCGGGATTGATCCCGGCAGAGCAGGTCTACGGAATGCATGTCTACTACAAAATTTTACAAATTTTTACTTCCCAAAAGCTCCTGGCCTTAGTTATCATTCTCATTATAATAAGATAGGCTTGGAACAAGCGTAACAGGGGAAGGATGAACCTGACCTGACTCCGCTGGCCCCAGAGAAGCGTTACCTAGTAGCCTAGAATCGCCTCTCTTAGCCCACTGTCCGCCCCCACCAGAGTGAGGAATGGAGGTAATAAACGAGAATGTTGAACCCAGGGAGAGGAGCTAGGGATTTTGGGAATACTGTGCTTCGGTTCTAAAATACCCAGCGGGGTGGAAATGCCCGTTGTAGTAAATGGACCGGAAGCATGCTTAAAATTAAGCTTACTCTAAAATAAAACTACTATACATGCGTTCTGACAGTTATCATCCATTCCGTACCCCGTCCCCACCCGATTGCTATCTTTATATTTCCGGGTCCGGCTCCGTGGGATCGGAACAGGGAAAATAGGTAAAACCTAGGCCTGAATCCAATCTTATAAGTGATCGTAGCTATTATATTTATAACAGGAACAAACTCTTAGCCAGGCCCCCGGTCCCGCCGGGGCGGAAGAATAGACAAAGGATAGGAGACCGTGGATAGGGTGGCGAGAACGTGGTAGCACGCAGCGTATACCATCCCGACGAGCCAGGTGGCCAACCAGGACTCACCAGGGTGGACACCCCTGTATCATACCCACCGAGCGTGACGAGGTGTACCACTCCCCCGACTGTACCCCATACCCTCCCCCTTAATGGGTCTAAGGCTCAGCTAAACTGCCCGAGGGTAGCGTATGGTGAGCTGCAACACCCCACCGAGGTGGGTTCAGGGGGAGGGAGGTCGCCTAGAGGAGTGGCCCACTCGTGATCAGTTGGGCACCACAACCGGCCAGGTGGGACAACCTTCCGAAAAGTCGTGAACCAACCGATACCAGGGACAAAAGGCCTATAGGCCAAATGTACAATGAAAGACACGCAATATCACTAAAATAAATATAATAATGTGATATAATTAGAATAGCACAGTTAGTCCTGACGCGAGAGGGGATAGGGAGGAAGGTGAGGAGGAAAGGAAAAGAGTCCTCATGAGCAGCTAGCCTAACCTTCACAAAATCGGAACGATCTGGTCAGGTCGGCCAGGGTGGCTCTGAGCAGCTAGCCTAACCCTCCAAAATCAGAATTTAATCGCGATCTGGACAGGTAGGCTAGGGTGGCTCCAAGGACATCGTACATAGGCCACAGTCAGGGCCAACTACCCTCCAAAATCGAATTTGACCTGGTCAGGTGAGCAAAGGCTTCCTATATTTGGAAGTCTAGCATACGGACTAAGGGAATGGCTAGATCGCCCAGCCAACGAATCGGTAGGGGAGTCAGCCATAAGGGAAAGGATGATAGGGATCCCAAGCCTAGCCTACCTTCCCAAACCAATGAGGCCTGGTTGGGTAGGCGGGGTATAGCCCTCACATCAGGAAAATATCATATCAAGCATAAATCTTGAGTAAATACTAATCTAACCATCAAACACAACTACAATTAGTATGGAGGACTAATTGAAAGTTGTCATAAATAATAAGAGATTTGCGGGTAGCGATGCATGTAATGGCTGACTCAGGAGTGGCGTCATGCGGGGCTACCGCTACATAACAACTCCAAAAACATACTTATAACTAACATCGCTACGCTAACAAGTGCAAAATTGATAATTGCAATACTCAACTTAGATACGGGAGTCTCCTGACGTTCAGCCATGATGAAAATAGGCAAAAAAGGCTTCTGATACAACACACACGTGTAAACGTTGAAAGTGCTATTAAAGGAATGCCGGACGGGACGCTAGTTGTAGCAGTAGCAGGCGGTAGATGGCCTTGGGACGGCTCCTCTGTAGAATGGGGGAAATTGAGAAAGGAAGGCACTAATTGGCAGGGGACCTCTGGTAGTGGTTTCACACGCCCCAGTTTTCATACCAACACCCTTAAATAAGGGTGAGCGAGCCAGGAACCCTGGCATATCCATATAGCTTTTTCTCTTGTATATTTAGGAATATTTATACCTCAGAAATGAGTGCTATAGGAACATTTCACGGGACGACACAGGTTAGGCCCAGAAATATACTTATCAAACCTCATCATAAGTAAAGCATCTGCTATTTTCAGATTCTGTTAAATCCAGGATGGATACATTGATTCAGATTAAAACCTTTAGTTCCATCATTCTGTTTCTCTGCTAAATTAGCCATATATATGACTTGAACTTTGGTGGTGTTCCTGTCATTCTTTATTACAGGACTATGGCTAATGAAAGAGTATTTAGGAAATTTCCTTTTAAAATCCTCCAGATCATTTACTTTATCTATAATTTCTTCACTAATTTGATCATTAAAAACTCCATCTATTCTTTCAAGAATGGCAGTATGCTTATACTTTCTCTTTATGCTCTCTAGAATCTTGAATGCTAATTTTTCATTGGAACCTACCTTGTCTTTGTACCTACTTAACCAAGGAATAGGCACTACGTATCTGCCCTCATCATTTTTTGTTATGTTTGATAGTATGAAGTCCGTTACTTCCTTTTCAGATTCCTTTGTCAATTCCTCAACATTTTCATCTTCATAATCAAAGAAAATGTTACAATTTCTATTAAGTGTCACATAATCAGCAATATCTGCAATATCATCGAGGTTCTCAAAACTTACAAAGTCATCAGACCCTACATCGACTGTACCTATGCAGGATATGGTTTGAAGTGAACCCATCTCTTTGACTTAAGACGAGACGAGATCTGTTCTATTCGACAGGTTTCTAATCCAATCCATTATTGAGCCCATGGGAATGAATCTATCATCGAATAGATAAAATGAAGTTAAGTTTTCAGAACCTATTACACCACCCTTCAAGTCCATGACACAATTCCAATCCTTTGCACCAATAAATAGCTTTATTGAATTTATCCCACTTAAGTTTTCTAATTAATTGAACTTATCAAAAGCATGAATGATTCCCTGTGCCTTAAACAATTTAATTAGTCTGCTTAAATGGGGAGCTTTCATGTCCACCTTAATCTTTGGGATACAAATACAGTTTATCTTGTATTCTTTGTCACCAATCTTAAATGGCAGAGATACCGAATGAGTAGTTAGCTTTTTATCGGAATTAATACCTTTGATTATTAAGTTAATATTTTCATCAATGATTTCTAAATTCAAACATTGTGCTAACTTTTGATCAATAAAAGAATTCTGACTACCCGAATCTAAAACTGTATCAACCCTTACGATTGAACCGTTCAATTCAATTCATTAGTTACTGTTAAAAATGGCAGCAATGAATCAATAAATTCAATCTGTGTGGAAGTGGCTACCACGGATGTAGCATTTTCTTGTTCATTTAAACAGGTTGACCTTGGCTTTACTTCTTTACGAGTGAAGTTTTTATCCTTAGATCCATCTTTAATCTGAAATTTGCAAAGGAAACTCCAATGTTTACCTTTCTTACACCTATTACAAAAACCTGTGGTTTGAAACTTACAATTTTTACTGCAGTGACCAGACTTGTTACATTTTAAACACCTAATTAGTTCCTTTAATCTATTTACTTTGCCATCCACATTAGCATACTTTGTACATTTCGCCATTTTATGTTGGTCTGAACCACAAAATAAGCAATTATTACTGGGAAAAGGCAAACTCGTTTTCAACTCTGCAGCAAAAACATTAGTGGTCGAAGTCTCAAGCTTTTTATCGTGAGAAATCTGTGAATTATATCTACTGCAAGCTTCCAGGAATTTACCCACTAATTCATCCAAAGTAGGATAGGATTTATTTGTTATTGGTACAATTATATCTTGAAACATGATAGGTAACCCAGACCAGATGAAGTAAGATATAATAACTTCTAAATTAATGTAATTTTCCTTAATTGCTTCAATTAATTTCTTCATCTTTGCATAAAAGATATATGGGTCGTCTTTGCCCCAATTAAACTTTAACTCTGTTAATTCATTGATTAACTGGATTTTTTTAGGTATTTCTTCGGTGAAAGCGGCCATCAAAATTCCTTTAGCACTGGTGTAAGTTCGCAGTGTTAAACTAATTGCCAAAGCCCTGCCATGACACTGTTGCTTAAGAATGTTAAATTTTTCATATTCATTAAGCTTGTACTTATTGATTAAATGCTCAAAATGTTCAAAAAATCTTTTGCAAGTAAGCTTATCATGCTTTAAATCTGCGTGAAATTCAGGTAAGTGGAGCTTAGGCAATTCAATTTTGTTTACCTTACTAAGTGCTACCACCAGTGTCACCTGCAGGGGATGCAAAATCAGTCAACTTTATCTTAATCTTATTAAGCAAAACCTGCAATTTCCATGTATATTCTTCACACTCAATAAACTGAGAATCCAACCTAACTTGATCTACTGACTCATCAGCCCTAAGTTTGTCAAGTATCACATTATCTGGACTCTGCAATTTGATTTGGTAATCAAAATACCTTGATACGTTTCCAGTTCTGCCGCTTCTAGATCTGCCATTATATATGAAAATAATGAAAAAGTCTAACAAAAACGCTAAGAAACACTAAAGGTTAAATTACGGATTGCCGACAACAGGACGCAACGAACCGCTTCGGAACCATAAGTCCAAAATTAAACAAGTTCGAAGGACCGAGCAGAAAAATCAAGCAGTAATAATAATCTATTGTCCCACACTCAAGGAACTCAAGGGTAAAGGGATGGTTAGGAAATTATTTAATTATTACCATAAAATCTCTGAACACAATCAGGAAAGGGAATACCTCGTTAAATAACTTATCACAATATTTATTTCACATTTCAGTAATTTAATTTTATATAAAGTTACATTTATACACGAGTGTGAAAACCCCTTAACCCAAAAAATACACAAGGAGATTAAACCCTAAGTCAGAAAATACTAGGAAAAGTTATTTTACAATTAGGCCATTTATAAAATTTCAGTAGCTTTAATCCACATTAACACAAGAAGGTTCCGAAGTGACTAAGTGCATTCTAATGTGCAGAGGAGCAGCTATGCATACAGTTTTCCATTTAAACATAGCTCCAGATGATGATAAAGAAGTCCTCACAACGCCACTGTGAGAGGACTTGACCTCGCCACTGCACAAGTTCCCGCTAAAAGTAAAAATCAGGGACGTGAATATCTAAAAATCTCAAACTATTCTGACCTACACCCGCCAAAAAATCTAAATATCAATTAAATTAAATGCAGGCCAGAAGTAAAAATTCACTTATCCAATCAATAATCAAACTATGTGAAAAACTGTATAACCTAAATAGTAACAGGTTCATATATCTACTACACTGCATATAAGTTAGTGTTTACTTCATTTGGACAAATGGGTTTAGACTTTTCAATGACACTAGAGCAAGGACAAGTCCCGTACGCTAACCCTTAAATATGTCGACTGGTCTGACGAAAATTCCAAAGAAAAATTTCATGGGTGGCTACGTCCCGGGACGGCATCCACTTGGAGAATTAGTGCTTCATGATGATTTGGTGAACCTTACAAGACTTGGACGACATCGATGGCAAATTTGTAATGATAATTAATCCTGACGTATGAATAAGGTTCGTCGGTGTTAACTTCACTTCAGGTACAACGGAATCCTCGAACAAAAACACATAGATCATCTGAAAGAATTTCAGATTAATATAAAATAAAAAAGTTCGTTATTTCGCTCCCTTTTCGGCCAGGGCAGAGGACAGTTGGTTCAGCATGAGTGATGGACTGGGACTACTGTACATTTCTCCAACAGGTATGAAAAAACTTTTCACTTGGGTTTGTAACTACCCAATGGGCAATTAGCGCAATAATGCCGCTGTTACTAAAAAATGTAAAAGTTTTTTCAATAACTCTGATAAAAGGGATTTTGACAAAGGAAAAATCTATTTCTGGGCAGTGACCTGTGTCGCCCAGTGAAATGTTCCTATAGCACTCATTTCTAAGGTATAAATATTGCTAAATATACAAGAGAAAAAGCTACTTGGATTATACCAGGATAAACTTGGTTCGCTTACCCCTGTAAAGGGTGTTGGTATAAAACTGGGGCGAGTGAAATCACTACCAGAGGTCCCCTGCCATTTAGTCTCTTCCTTTCTCAATTTCCCCCCATTCCAAAGAGGAGCTGTGCCACAGCCATCTACTGTCCGCTACTGCTACAACTAGCGCCTCGATCGTCATTTCTGAAAATAGCACCCAAGCTTGGGCCTATAGGGTGAGGAAACAAGGGGTGGGTTCACTGGGTGACACAGGTCACTGCCCAGAAATAGATTTTTCCTGTCAAAATCCCTTTTCTGGGCCAAACCTGTGTCGCTCCATGAAATAGTGACAGAGAATAGGTCCCACAAGCTTAGCTTGGATATAATATCCCCAAGGCTACTGGAAGGGAGAAATTAAACTCTTTAAGTAATTCTACCCTATTTTAATCAAGTTTCCTTAAATCTAAAGTAAAGTTTTAACAAATATCTTAAGTCAGGTCCTTACTCTATGAAGTATATACAAATACCACAACCAAATTCTGGTGAGGCCAGGGTGATTACTACACCAAGTAATATAAGATATTACTACACCAAGTGATATAAGATATTTTACATATATGAATAATAGTTAAATATATACAGTACAAGAATGGTTCAATTGTGCAATCCAAGTGAAAAAACCGAGGTGAAGGCTAGGGACTATAAGCGAGGCAGGTAGGAGAGAAATAGTTAAAAGAAAGACAATATCTATTACGACTAGGTATTTCAACATGGCTAGGCTGTGTCAGTGGAAACAATGTTCCCTGCTGCCACTGCTGAATATTTAAGGGCCTCTAAGGATTTAAGGTAGTGGCATTTAAATACTTTCGGTGATTTCCATCCCGTATACTTTCTAAGGTCATCAAAGTTCATGTGGTGGAAGTAATTAATTGAGGTAGCTACTGCTCGGACATCATGTACATGTGGGATTGATTCCGGGTTAGCCTGTTTAATAAAATAAAGAATTTGTTGTCTAATTGCTTTTAGTGAGATTGTTCCACCATTCTCTCTAATGAATAAAAGACCTGAAGTTTTATTGGAAGTTCTATCTAAAAATGATCTCAATGTTTTGACTAGACAAAGGGATAGATCCTGTGGAAGTGGGACAATCTTCCAGGGGGACCACCTACTTTGAGGATCTTCATTCTTAGCCAAGAATTTCCGGTCTGGGGATAATAGAACTTCTCCAGATGGAAGAAAGTCAACATGATTTGGTTCTCTAGAAAGAGCCGACAGTTCTGATATTCTAGCTCCTGAAGCTAGGCTTACTAAGAATAGTCTTCCTGAGAAGGGTTGTATAGTACACGATTCATTGTCAGTGTCTGAAGCTAGTTTAAGTACATCATTTAGAAACCAGGAGACTGTTCGAGGTCTGTCTGCTGGTCTTAATCTAGCACAAGCTCTCGGAATTGACGAAAAATATGAATTTGTTAATTAATCTTGAACCAAACTGGAGTATTTTCCTCAAGGCAGATTTAGTTGTAGTAAGAGTACTAGCTGCTAGGCCCTTCTCAAACAGGGTCCTAAAGAAAGTAACAGCCAGATTCGTAGTCATCGTCTTTACTTTTGAGTCTTTCAAGAAAGAGGCTAGCTTCTTTACCGCAGAATCATACTGCCTAAGCGTAGATTCCCGTTTGTCTGATTCTAGAAACAAGGTGTTAATAGGATCCATGTTGGTGTCTTTTTGCGCCGCAAATTTCATGAAGTCCATAAAGTTAGGGCATTCTGAATCCTTGAGGAAGTACACAGTCTTTGTTTGTACTAATTGTGTTAGCCTCGGGTTGGGGATCCGTTGGGGACAGAGTCCCAATTCCCCTAGTAACGAGTACCAATTGCTCTTGGGCCAGTTGGGAGCTACCAGCGCAATCCAACCTTTGGAGGATCTGAGTTTGTCCAGGACTTTCATTAGTAGATTTACTGGAGGAAATAAGTAAATCCTCTGCCAAATGTTCCAATCTATGGACATGGCGTCTGTGGCCTGGGCCATGAGGTCCAGATTGGGAGCCACATAGCACTGTAACTTGTGGTTGGATTCTGTGGCAAATAAGTCTACTTGGAGACCTGGGCTCTGCTGACTGATCCATTTGAATGACATGTCGTCTAAGGACCATTCTGATTCCAGCGGAGTTGTCCTTGACAATGCATCTGCCACTACGTTCCTTACTCCTGCCAGGTGAGTTGCTGACAGATGCCACTGGTTCTTTGCTGCCAATGAAAAGATAGCTATCATGACATGATTTATATGGCTTGATTTGGAACCTCCTCTGTTTATGCAGTGGACTATTACTGCGCTGTCTAATACTAACCTGATATGGATCCTCCTCGCCGGAGAGAGTTTCCTTAGGGCTAGAAATACTGCCATGGCTTCTAAAACATTGATGTGAAGCTGGCGGAGTGTTAGTGACCAAGAGCCTTGAACCTTTTCATATTGGGAGTATCCTCCCCAAACGCTTAGTGAGGTGTCCGTGTGGACCACTAAACTTGGTGGAGGGAACTGTAATGGTATTGATTTTGCCAGGTTCCTGACTTCTGTCCATGGACAGAGTCTCTTCCATAGTATCTGAGGGATGCGGGAAATTCTGTCTCGCAATTTCCTGTTCGCTCTGGTCCGCCAAACCCGGTTTATATCCTTCAGTTTGGCTTTTAATAGAACATCTGTTACTGAGGCGAATTGGAGTGAACCTAAGATTCTTTCTTGGTTCCTCTGGGACGTTTGTCTGCATTTGAGGAAGTGCCTTGTAACCTTTGGTATTTCCCTTCGTTTCTCTGGCGGGATCGAAAGTTTGTGTGAATTGAGATCCCATTGTATTCCCAACCACAGAAACCTTGGTGCCGGAGTAAGTCAGGATTTCTTGTGGTTTATCTGGAATCCTAGGTATTCCAGAAAACTTATCACTTTGTGGGTTGCTCTATGACATTCTTTGTCGTTTGTGGCCCAGATGAGCCAGTCGTCTAGGTAGGCTACTATCATTATCCCTTGAGCTCTCATTTCTTGTACTACTGTTTCTGCTATCTTTGTAAGTATTCTGGGCGCTATGTTGAGCTTGAAAGGCATAACTTTGAAGGTGTAAGCCTGTTTGCCTAGCCTGAAGCCTGAGAAGGGGCGGAAGTGCCTTGCTACCGGAACATGATAGTAAGTATCTGAAAGATCTATAGATGTGGTGACGGCCCCACGGGGAAGTAAGGTCCGTACCTGTGAAACGGTTAGCATATGGAACTTGTCGCATTGAATGTATGAGTTCAGATGAGACAAGTCTAATATTATTCTTGGCTTGTTTGAGTCTTTCTTTGGAATGCTGGACAAGCGTCCTTGAAATTTTAAGTATTTGCTCTTTGTAATTACCTTCTTTTGAAGAAGGTCTTGGGTGTAATTTATTAAGTCTGTCGTTGGATGTTGATAAAAACTGGTTGATGGAGGAGGTCCTTTCTTCCAACTCCATCCCAGTCCCTTTGCTACTATGCTGTGCGCCCAAGTGCAGAATTTCCAGTGGTTCTTAAATAGGCACAGCCTCCCTCCTACCTTAGGAGTCTCACTGATTAGCCGAGGGTCGGCTACCCCGGCTTCCTCTGAAGCCTCTGCCTCTGCCGGATGCTCTTCTGCCAGCTCTGTGGAAAGCTCCTCTGGCTCGACTACCTCTTACGAACTTATTATATCCATGAAAAACCCCTTGGTTCTCATAGGAGGCATTAAAGGCCGGGAAGAGGTAAAAGCTTTGGGGCTGCTGAGAGGGTTGGCTCTGCAGCAGCACAAACTGTAGTTGAGGCTGAGCTTTCGAGGTGGAGGGTTTACTCAACTGGCCTACTGGAACAGCCTGGACCATTGTTTGGGGTTGGGCAGTCTGGAAGGACTGAAACCTCCTCGCTCTCTTCTTGCCCCTGGGCTGTGCTCCAGAGGATTTGGACCTCCTCTTGGGGATCAGACCCCAGCGAACTCACAAGCTCTGGTTGACTCTTGCAGCTTCACCCAGGACTCCATTCACAATGGTCTCGGGGAACAGGTTCGCACCCCTGATCGAAGCTTTGATGAGCCTATTTGGCTCATGGCGAACGGAAGCATCGGCCAAGACGTGCTTTCTGCAGTTCCTCCTGGCTACTGCGAAGTCATACACATCACACTGTAAAGTGTGAAGTAATGACTTTGTCAGGATCTTGAACAATGGTTCATCCGTGAGTGGCGGAATTGATGGACCTACATAGGCGACATCTGGCTTCATACTCCGCCTTCAGCAGTGCCTCTGGGAGCCTGGGTAAACGCTCGCTAAAGAGCGTTGTAGCACAGTCTTGGCTCAGCTTGCCTACAGAGAACGTTGCCGGGGCATCTACCCAGCACTCCATTCCTCCTGGGAACAGCATGGACGACAAATCCGTTTCTCTGATCTGAGGCATGGGTTTGTCCTCTGCTGCTGCCTGAAGTGTAAGCTCTACTACCTTAGAGGTACACGGAATTGGAGTGTCATCTGGCACCACAAACATTGTGAAGGGACTCTTGTGGTGAGTCAGCTTGGTGTTAGTGCACTCCCACTCTGTTAGGGTTCAAACCCAGGCTGATTGAGCTTGGTCTCTGAGAAAGATGACCGTTTCTTTAGGTAACTTGTCTTCTCTGATCAATGCTTCCTCTGTCAGGCGGGCATAACCTGAAAAAGGAAATTGTAGACTCAGCGGGTAGAATTCAGTCTTCTACTGGCCAGGTTCCGCAACCCTCAATCGTCAGCATGCGCTCTGAGAAGGGGGCATGTGCTGTTAACCGCCAAGGGTTATTGTTCTTGAAGGGAGGCAGTTTAGATGCGTCCGGTACTGCCAGGGGTTGTTGTGGTTGTCCGGACTGGAGGACTCCCTGCATCAAGGTCTTCTGGTTCTTCAGTCTTTCTGCCAAAGACTGAATTGACCGACCTGACATCTCCATGCTCGAGACCAGCTGAGCTGAGATCTCTTGGAACTTGGATTAGACCAAGTTCTCCATCTCTTGCATCAGCATGCTGGAAAAAGCTGTTGGGTTAAATCCAGGGTCCTGGGATCTGGTTTCAGATCCTTTTGACCTCGACCCCTGCCTAGGTGTAGCAGCTTTTGCCGCGTTCGTCATCAGTTTGGGGGCTGATGACGAACTAGAATGGCTTTCCCTAAGGGGCTTCGGTTTGGAAAGCTTAGGGAGGGACTTGGCAATAGACCTATGGGTGTCTATTTTGGCTTTAACTTTAGGGATTACCGACCCTGACTTGTCCCTAGAAGTCGTAGGTCTCTTGGTAAACCCTTGAAATGAAGAAGAGGAATGAGATGGGCTAAAGGACAGAACTTTAGCCCGTGCACCAACTACCTCACTTACCACCCTACCTTCATCCTGGTTGTCGACTATCATTGGTTCGTGGTCCAGATTGATTGCTGCGACCTCTCCGACGACTTCTTCCCCTAAACCTTCTAAGTCTTCCGCCAGCACGGCCTGTGTTTCTTCTCGGATCTTGGCGATGATCGGGGCCGCCAAGTCCACCGCTACCGCTGCCGACATCTTCGCGTTCGGATAGATGAGGGAGCACATATCCTTGGCCAGCATGTAGGGCTGTTTGGCCTTAACATTCCGGCTAAATCCTCCTACCCAGATCTTGAGGGTGGAAAGGGCCGAATCCTTGACGCCTTGGGGGTTCTTTAAAAGATGGTTACTTTTAAAATCTATCCTGAGTTAATTAATAACTATCTCAATATGTCTCTGGAAATTTTCCGCTATCTCATTCAATGAACTGGTACCTACCGTCTCGGTAGTGAGGTCCAAAACCAAACTGTAGCAGACTTCGCACCCATCTGGGTGCCAGACCAACAAGTCGTCCACTTGGACTGCACAACCTGCATGAGTGCTGCATACCTCATGCCCGCATGGCTGCTGCAGGATTGCAGTACATGCTGTCTCCTGACAGCATACCATCTGTAACTTAAAAATGATACACGAGTATTACTATATGGACCTGCCGGAGATGTATCCGGTGGAGCATGCACTAAATTAAAATTGATACCAGAGTATCGCTATATGTAGACCCGCCGGAGATGACTCTGGCGGAACATGTATTTCTACTCTATAGTCGCCGGAATAAATTCCGGCGGCATGCATTATATAAGGTATTCATTTTCATCCTCTCCCGCCAGCTTTCCGGCCCCGTTAAGCTTTCTCCTCATAGACTTTTATATAAATTTAGGCTTGGTACCAACAGAACAGGGAAAGGCTAAACCTGGCCTGAATCCATCGGCACCGGAGAGGCTTTCTTAGTAAACTAGGATTGCTTCTCTTAGCTCATGTCCGCCGCCACCGGAGTGGGGCACAGAGGTAAAAATGGTAAAACGGGGAAAAGCTAGGGAAGGGAAACCAAAGTGCTTTGGTCCTAGGATACCCGCCGGGGTAGGAATGCCTGGCATAGTAAACGAACCAAAAGCATATAACATAACTTAAAACTAAGTAAATTACTGCGCCGGAGCACTGTATCAACACTCCTTCCGGACCCAGTTCCCCTTCAATACTATCTCTCTATCCCCGGGTCCAGCTAAAGGATCGAGACAGGGAAAATAGGAAAAACCTAGGCCTGAATCTGATCATATGAGGGATCGTACTTGTTATGTGCATAATCTGAACGAGCTCTAGCCGGATCCCGGACCCGCCGGGGTGGAAGAATAGATGATGGATAGGGGACTGGGGATAGGAAAAGCGAGATGAGGTAGTACGCGGTGTATACCGTCCTGACGAGCCGGGTGGTCTACCAGGGCTCGCCTGGGTGGGCACCCCCCGTACCACCCCCATTTTGTAGGGCGAGGAGTACCACTCCTCTGACTGTACCCCCTACCCTTCCCCCGCAAGAGGGGATGGGGCTTGGATGGCTACCTGAGGTAGCGACTGGCGAGCTGTGTCACCCCACCAAGGTGGGATGGGGGGAGGGAGGTCGTCTAGAGGGGTGGCTCACACGCGATCAGTTGGACACTACCACCGGCCAGGTGGAACACCTCCCGATAAGTTGTGGATCCAACCGATCACAGGGACAGCCGGCCTATAGGCCGACTGTCCACTGAGTACAATACAATGATACGATATATCATATGATATTAAACACAATATAATAGCCCTGGCGCGAGAGGGGATAAGGGAAATTGAGGAGAAGGAGGGGGATAAGTGCATATACTGTTCTAATGAGCGACTAGCCTAACCTTCGCACAATCGGAACGATCTGGTCAGGTCGGCCAGGGAGGCTCTGAGCCGCTAGCCTAACCTTCCAAAACGTAAATTCAATCACGATCTGGACCGGTAGGCCAGGGAGGCTCAAGGTACAGAAACAAAGGCCCATAAGGGCCATACACCCCTCCATCAATGAATTTTCGGCCTGGTCAGGTGAATGAGGTATCCTCCTCATAGAAGACCAAGGGAAAAGGGAGAAGGCTAGGCTCCCCATGCAATGAATCGGAGTGGAGAGAAGCCAATACAAGTAGGATAAAGGGATCCCCGCCTAGCCTAGTTCCCAAACCGATGAGGTCTGGGCGGGTAGGCTAGGATAACCCTCACGCCAGGATACATATCATAAAATGTCAGGATATCTAAAATAACCTCGTAAATTCTTGAGTAAATGTTAAAATCAATATGAACGCGGCTACAATTAGTATGGATGACCAATTGAAAGTCGTCATGAATAAAAAGTTCACGGGTAGCAATGCATGTAATGGCTGACTGGGAGCGGCGCATGTGGGGCTCCCGTTATGTAAACAAACGCCTAAAACATACTTGTGATTAAATTCGCTACCCTAACAATACCAAATTGATAATTGCAGTAGTCAACTTAGATACTGAAGATTCCTGATGTTCAGACATCTTAAATAAATGCAAAATAAGGAGCTTCCAAACAACACGTGTATATACACTAGTGCTATAAAAAGGAATGACGATCATGGCGCTAGTTGTAGCAGTAGCGGACAGTAGATGGCTTTGGCACGGCTCCTCTTTGGAACGGGGGGAAATTGAGAAAGGAAGAGACTAAATGGCAGGGGACCTCTGGTAGTGGTTTCACTTGCCCCAGTTTTATACCGACACCCTTTACAGGGGTGAGCAAACCAGGTTTATCCTGGTACAATCCAAGTAGCTTTTTCTCTTGTATATTTAGCAATATTTATACCTTAGAAATGAGTGCTATAGGAACATTTCACGGAGCGACACAGGTTAGGCCCAGAAAAGATAGAATAGACAGACTGGAAGTTTGGGCAGCAGCAAAAGGCAGTGATAAATAAAGTGATTACCTCACACAATCAAAATGCAAAACAAATAAAAAACTGAAGAATTTTTATAAATCAAGTCAATCAGAATGTAAAAAAGAACTAAATAAGTTGAATAAAAAATAGTTTTTCAATACATTTGCTCTAGAAAGTGAAGTGTTATTACAGGAACGTAAGAACACATTAAATGCCATTCTGCTTGCTTATAAAGGCATTTTGAGCCCAACCTTAATCACTCCTAAAGAATTAGAAGACATTAGTATTACATTTTGTGTCATGGAGAAACATTTAAACCACTTGTGAAAGATGTATTCATGTATTACAACTTAATTAGTGCCAAAGTCATTTTTGATAAAGTTATCTTATTTGTACCTTTCAATATAACAATTTGTCGAAAATTGTATTTTTCCTAACTATACAAACCTGAGGTCCTTTAAGAATAGGAATGTAACCTGTGTCAGCTGGAACCGGTCGTAAGCTTCGAACAAAGGAGTTCGGTACTTAACTGCTTGTCCGACAGTCAGCGCACCGCGCGACTGGGAGGTGAAGATCCACTTTACTTTAGGCCCAGGGAAAAACAGAGTGAGGGGTGGCATGGGGTGGGACTATGTGTAAAGGACCTCAGGTTTGTATATTTAGGAAAAATACAATTTTCAACAAATTGTTATTTGTTCCGATACGTAATACAAACCATCGGTCCTTTAACAATAGGAAGACTCACTTCTTGGCGGGTGGAATCTGAGTCAATGAACAGACTGGTGTTCGTCCAACCTTGGTTCCCTCCCTGGTCGTAAGAGCAGAGGGAGGGATCCTAGCCTCTGCCCAATGATCGGGGTATGTACCACAGGATCAATGGTCAGACCCCCAGATCCCCATCCCCTAAAATGCTTGACGTCAAAGGAAAGGCCATGAAGTTCCCCTACTCTCTTCGCCGATGCCAGGGCCAGCAAGAAGAGGGTCTTGAGGGGCAGATCTCTGTCTGACAACTCTCGGAGTGGCTCAAAGGGACTTCGAGTCAGGCTCCTAAGGACGAGAGTCACATCCCACCCCGGGGGCTTGAGTTTCCTGGGTGGGCAAGACCTATCAAAGCTCCTCATAAGCAGGGAGATCTTGAACGAATTCGAGATATCCACTCCCCTCAGTTTCAGGACTAGGGCCAGGGTGGCTCTGTATCCTTTAACTGTGGGGACGGAGAGGAGCTTTTCTCGGCGAAGAAAAACGAGGAAATCCGCTACCTGCTGAATAGTGGCTCTGAGAGGAGACAGACCCCGTCTACGACACCAACCACAGAAGACGGCCCACTTTCCCTGGTACACAGCTGCAAAGGACTGTCTGATGTACCCAGCCATCTCTGTTGCTGCTCGGCGAGAAAAGCCTCTCGCTCGCAAGAGATGGTGGATAACAGCCAGCCATGAAGATGAAGGGACTGGACTGACTGGTGGTACCGTTCCACGTGGGGCTGGACGAGAAGGTTGTGCCAAGGGGGAATCTCTCTCGGTGCTTCTGCAAGCAGAGCCAGCAGGTCTGGGTACCAAATGGCCAGGAGCCACCAGGATCATCCGGAGATTCGGGGTGACCAACACTCGGCTGATCACCTTGCGAATCAGGCAGAATGGGGGAAAGGCGTACACAAAGAGGTTGTCCCACGGGCGTTGAAGAGCATCCTCTGCAGCTGCCCATGGGTCAGGCACGGCCGAGAAGAAAACCTGAAGTTTCCTGTTGTGCCGGGTGGCGAACAGATCCACTACTGGACGCCCTCACAGGTTGAAGAGCCTTTCCGCCACGTCTGGGTGTAGGGATCATTCGGTCCCTATCACCTGATCCTGACGGCTGAGCTTGTCTGCTACTACATTTCTCTTGCTTGGAATGTAGCGGGCTGACAGCTCTACCGAGTGGGCCACAGCCCACCCGTGCACCTGCAACATCAACTGGTGCAACGGGAGGGTCACTAGGGCACCCTGTTTGTTGACGTATGCCACTACTGTGGTGTTGTCGCACATCAACACCACTGAGTGCCCCATCAAACAGTCCTGGAACTCTTGGAGAGTGAGGAACGCTGCCTTGAGCTCCAGGACATTGACGTGAAGGTGCTTTTCGTGACGATCCCACACTCCTGCAGCAAGCAACTCCTCCAGGTGTGCGCCCCATCCCTCGGTAGACACGTCTGAAAACAGCAACATCTCCGGGGGTGGGGGGGGTGGGGGGGGGGTGGGGGGGAGTGCGGAGAGGCACTCCTCTTAAGAGGTTCCTGTCGTCTAGCCACCAGGCTAGGTCCTGCCTTACCTCCTCCGTGAGGGACACGGGGAAGTACGGTGGGTCTCTTGCCTGTGACCAACTCTCCTTTAGTCTCCACTGGAGAGACCGCAGGTGAAGACGCCCGTGAGGGACTAACTTCTCGAGTGACGACAGGTGGCCAATCCCGACCTGCCACTGCTGAGCTGGCTATTCCTGCTGAAACAGGAACTGATAGGCTGCCTCTCTGAATCTGCTGATCTGTGAGTCCGTGGGGAAGACTCGCCCTGCTACCGTGTTGATCAGCATACCCAGGTACTTCATCCTCTGCTTGGGCTCGAGATCGGACTTCTCGAAGTTCACCACAATCCCCAGATTGCAGAAGAAGTTGAGGAGTCGATCCCTGTCCTGTAGCAACTGCGAGCGAGAGCTCGCCAGGGCTAACCAGTCTTCGAGATACCTCAAAAGACGTATCCTGGACGAGTGGGCCAAAGCAGACACCAGAGTGAACACTCGCGTGAACACCTGTGGGGTGGTTGAGAGACTGAAGCAAAGTGCCCTGAATTGGTACACCATCCCGTCGAGGATGAAGCGGAGGTACTTCCTGGATGATTGATGGACGGGTATCTGGAAATACGCATCCCTCAAGTCCACCGTGCCGTCTCCATCGTGAACTGAGACTGGCGAACGAATCGGTTCAGGGAAGAGAGATCTATCACCGGGCGCCAGCCCCCTGAAGACTTCTCCACCAGGAAAAGACGGCTGTAGAAGCCCGGTGAACGATCCCTGACGATCTCCACCACTCCCTTGCTCAGCATGGCTTGGAATTCCTGCCGAAGGGCTACGTCCTTTGATGTTCCAGGTACGTAGGTCTGAAGGTGGACCAGGTTGGAGGTGAGGGGTGGCTGCGACTCGAAGGGTAGTAGATACCCCTCCCAAAGGATGTCTACTATCCAGGTCTCCGCTCCGTAGCACTGCCATGTTGCCCAATGGCTCGCCAGGCAACCCCCCACTTCTGGCAGCAGGTGAGGGGGAATGCCGTCCCTAGCATTTCCCGCCTCTCTTTGACTTCTTCCCAGTTCCCCCTCGTGGGAAGGAGGGCTGGGAGGAGGTCTGATGGCGACCGCTCCTGGAAGAAGTCGTAGGCAGAGGCTTTCCTCTGGGCTTCGATGATGCAATCGTCTTGGCCGCAGAGGAAGTGTTAGCCAAACTCTTGGGCTTGGCCGCAGTCAACCGAGGCTGCCCAGACGCCTTCGAGACTGCCTGGTGGACTAAATGGTCACTGTCATCAGTGTGCCGTCGTTCCAACGCAGCATCCACCATCGCTCCTGGGAAGAGAGAGGAGGAACTCCTCACCGGTCCATTGCGAAGACCCAAAGCCGCCTCACGCCCAGCTGCCCTGGTCACTCGGGTGAGGACTGTGTCCCTACGCCGAAGAACCAGGTTGGCCCACAGGTTTTGCCGTCTGGTGGGCTAGGTAGGAGATGGCTCTACCTCCAGACAGGCACAGTCTCCCGAAAGCCGGGTCACCTTCAGGAGTGAGATTCCCCGAGGTGGCCACGACCTTAGACACTGTGAGGGACCACAGGTCTAACCAGGAGACTGCCTGGAATGCCGCCATGGCGGTGGATTCCAGGCAAGTGCCTCTTGCTGCGAGAAACATAAGTTCTCCGACAGGAGCTGCTGCAGAGACACCCCCGGAGTTAGCCTAGCTAGCTCCGGGTTAACCTGTTTGGGCGGCATAGGATCCTCTGATGGCACGTAGAATCTCCTCTGTCGCAGCAGAGGCGGGGGAAGTAGCTTGGAAGACCTGCCGGACAGTAGCGAACCCTCCTGTCTGGAGACGAGAGAGTCCACCTTGCCCAGCACCGAGTCAGCCAGAGCTGATCGCAGCAGACCCACCGTTGTCTTGGGTTCCTTCTTAGGACCCCAGAACGACTCAAGCCGGGACGTGGGCTCAGAAGGTGGGAGCGGCGATCCCTCCCCGAGGTCATTGTGCTGACGAATCAGCGCAATAACCTCTGCAAACGACCTCTGGATCTCGGGAGTGACTGCGTCTTGAGGAGTGGGACCGTCAAATCCCTCCAACAAGAACGCCTCTCGAGATCCTCCTCCTTCGGAAGGAGGAACTGCGACAGACCCCTCCCGGTCTCCTCCTGCCACTTGCGCATACGACCTGGTTGGTTCTAAGACCGTGCCAGGCTCGTAGGGCGTCGTGGTGGAACCGTCACGATCACTCTGGATCACCTCGCTCTTCCCGGTGTAGCCCGAGCAAGTTGAAGGGATCGGAGAGGAAGACCTGACGCTCCCCCCTCGCCCACCAGCAGAACCGGTGTGCTTGGGGGGCTGCAGGTGATCGCCAACCCGCAGTGGCGATCGAGCTGCAGGCCTGGTCACACGGCTCTCCGGGGGAGAGTGGCTGGACCGAGAACAGCGGCTCTGGTCCCGTGCATCAGAGGAGCTGCTGCTGGTCCCCCTACCCGCCCGGTCCCGATGGGAGCGGCAGTCAGGGGACCTGCAGAGACCACTGTCGCGGTGGGAGCGGTGCCTGTCCTCACGGCACGTCGAGTCCGGCGACAGAGGGGACCTCTTCCTAGCCTCAGCCCGCGGCCGGTCTGGGACCGTCGCGTCAACCCTGGTCACCTGCGGATCGCCACAAGAGCTATCGCTGGTCTGGCGGTAGTTACCACAGCGACCCTCACCAGTCTTCACCTCCGTGCCTCAGTCCTGGTGCTGAGCGAACTCGGAAGCCTGGGCCTTGGCTGCACAGTCACCCGCAGGCGACCGTACACTCGGTACCTCTCGTGAACGAGAGGCCGAGACGGAACCTGGTGTAGCAGCAGAGCCCCTAGCACCAGGTGAGGAGGTACCGGTGTTAGCCGGTACCCCTCTGTTCCCCGTCTTCTTCTTCCTTGTGGAAGGAGAGACGGGCCCCGCTCTTCGGACCAGCGGAAGAACCACCCGTCCCACCAGAGTGAGACGGGTCCTTAGAAGTTCCCGAAGGAGACTTCTTAGGGGGGGAGGAGGCAGCCTTCTTCTTCCTCGGCTGTGAAGCCTTGGAAGTCGAAGGGGAAGAAGCGGCAGCAGGCGACGACGAAGATGACAACACCTTCCTCCTCTTCCTCTTCTTCTTTGTCAGCTTCCTCAGGATAGACGTGAGGTCCTTCATCCAGGACGGAGCCGGGGCAATTGCCGAAGCAACACTGCCTGGCACCACCTGTCCGGAAGGACCTGCAATTGGGGCAGCAACACCACAGGCAGGAACGACGTTGGCAGGGGCTGGTCCAGGCACGGCAGACACGACAGGAGCCACAGGCACGGCAGGAACGGCAGGCACAACAGGAGGCGGGGCAGAGGCCAGCGACATCCTGGGTACAGGGGGAAGGTCCAGGGGCGAGCTCTTGGGGCACCGAAAGTCGGGGGCTGAGGCGAGAGCGGCGAACCCAGGCGGAGGAGTCAAAACCCTCCTCGAGAAACCAGGAAGCGGCACCTGTACCGCAGCTGAAGGGGTTACCGTTGTCACAGGCTGTGTGTACACAAGGTGAGGAGGGGCGGCATACCCCGGGGTCGAGACGGTGGTGGTGGTGGTGGTGGTCACCGGTCCATGTGTGACCGGAGCAGAGCCACTCACCAGGTATTGCAACAGCCCCCGAACGCTCGGTGTCCCCTGGAGACCCAGTGAGAACCATACCTGGCCGAGGTCGTCGCCCGCAGCAGGAGCACCTGAGGAGGTAAAGGTCGGGTTAGTAGGAGGGGTTCCCCCTCGCCCGGGGGAGGACAAGTCCCACCCCGAACGAATGGAAGACCCTGAGTACAGCTGGGTGTTGGGGTACCTCACCCCCTCCCCCACGCTTGATGGATCGGGCGAAGAGAAGGAGCGGGAACCCCCCCCCCGAAGGGAAAGGAGCCATACGCGGGAGCTGAGATGGCGGAAGGAAAGAAGACGATGTGTCTCTGACCAAGGGAGTTGCCGGAGAACTTTCCGAGGACTCCCTGACAGGCTTACGTCGCTTCCTCCTCCCCTCATATCGCACCCACTGCTCCTCCGACCAAGATGCACAAATATCACAAGGCTTGGTGCGAGAGCATTCGCACCCTCGGCGCCGAGCACACAATTCATGAGGATCCACATCAGGGAAGGAGCGGAAGGCCCCACACTTACAGCCCTCCACACGACTGATGGGGGGGCGTGGGGGAACTCTCCAGCTCACGAGAATCCATAATTACACAAAAAGAAGTAATAAAATACAAAAAGCACACGTACTTACAGTATTTTACAATCACACTACAAATGCAAACCAAGTTTGGAGAAAAACAAAGCATACGACGAAAGGTGGGCAGAGAGAAGTGGAGAACACGTCTGTCAACCAGCGCGGCCGAAAGCAAAGTGGATCTTCACCTCCCAGTCGCACGGTGCGCTGACTGTTGGACAAGCAGTTAACTACCGAACTCCCTTGTTCGAAGCTTACGACTGGTTCAGCTGCCGCAAGTTACATTCCTATTGTTAAAGGACCGATGGTTTGTATTACGTATCGGAACAAACTAGGATCACAGATACACTCATTACTGTTTACCCATTTCCTATGTTAATTAACAATCAAGTAATCATTAGAAAAGGTAATAGCATACATTTTACTTTAGAAGAACTCATTCTACTATTGTCATTCTTCACTGATAAACAATCTGATGAGTTTATTATAAAAGAAAAAGAATATATATGTAATTTTAACAACCTATATGAAAATACTAATGCTTATCCCTGTATTCAAGAGATTGTGTTAAACCAAAACCAAGAAAATAACATATGTACCACCAACTATGATAAAACTTTTGAAGCACTAATCATATCTGATGAAAGTTTTGTATTTTCCCTAATACTGTTGTAGCTAAAATTAAATGTCACAACATTAGTACAGAAATAAGGTTTAAAAATGTTAAATCTTTTTCAACATAATGTCAGTTAGTAATAGCGAACCAATTGTACTATGAACCTCACCTTTTCAGTGAATATAAATTCAACACACATGTACCAGTGTATGTTAGATCACCACTTCAAGCCTCTTGTGCGCGGTGTCCTTACTTATTATAGTTTAATAACAGTTAAAAGGGCTTCTGATCACATTGCTTTAGTTATACCATTTAATAATAATGAAATTAATAACTTGATATCAATTTACCCTTTCCCAATGTTAGTAATAACAAGTCAATTGTTTTGAACCAGGACATGGTACATTTTGCATTGGAACAGAACTCCCTCCTTTTAGTACAACTAAGTAACAAAGATTTTGATAATTGTATCATGCTTGAAGCCAACGAGTTTGTTTGTAATATATAGAGTTTTTATGAGCCACTAGCAAGTTGTATTGCATAGATGATTTAATTAATGACAGAAATGGTGAGAATAACTGAGTATGCCCCTTACAATCATGATTTCAAGGCTCAAATACTGTATGATGAGTTAGAAGTATTTTCACACTATCAAGTAACAGCTATAGTCACTTGCAAAAATAATAAATCACAAATAATGTTTAATAACATCAAATCATTTGTTACATCTTGTGAAGTAGTTATTTTGAATTATTTATACTACAAACCTACCATTTTTGCTCTCTATGCGTACATTGAATTTATCAAGCCACATAAATCATTTTGAAAATGTTAAGGATTTCAAATTGTCCAAACTTGAGTTAGAGTCATTCAGCAAACTTGAAGAAGCTAACCATTTTTTCCATGTGTACAAGACTGACATTTCACCCATCATGTCAATGGTAAATGTTATTTTGTTAGTAGTCTCCATAATAGCTATGTATTGTCAGAGTGTTAGTTATTAACAAGCTCAACACTATTAAGACTTTGCTTAATAATTTGCCTTCAAGTAACTGATATTCTAACATTTGTTATACATATTGCCATTTGTGATTACTTTAAACATTGTGTTTTTTATGCATAAGTACTTTGTGATAAACTTGGCTAAGTTTTGGCATTGAGGCCAACGCTGGTAGGCAGCCGAGTGATGTTAAGAAGTGCAGAAGTCTGTAGGAATAGTTATGTAGGAAATATATTAGCTAGGAAAATCTACTAGTAGAGTTATAGTAGATAAAGGAGAGAGAGAGGTAGAAACGGAAAAGTGAGTCATAAAACCAATGCCAGAGACAACAAAAATCGATGATGCAAGCTGTTAGAAGGATAACAAGTGGGTGGTAACGATTGCTCATAGCATACACCCTGATTCGTTAGAGATCGTAACCAGAAGTAGCAGGCGTACAAGATTAACCAATTACGAAGAATTAGGGTGATCTCCAGTAGAAAAGAAGGTGGAGTCAGAATTCAAGAAAAGGTCCTAACAAAAATTTTTTTTCTATTCAACTCAGTTGAATAGAAAAAAGTTTAGTTAGGAACTCACTTCTGGACGCATAACTTGTGTCGGTTTATACTCTGTTTATCCTTTGTCATTTGTGTTTGATTGGACAGTAAATTTGTGTGTGTTACAATAATAAGTAAGAGAGAAACATGGTATTTAACTTGCCCAGAATCCTAAAGGAAAACGAACTCATGTCAAACCCTCCTAAGATAAAAAGTAATCAAATGAAAAGAATTAAAAGAGATTAAACGAGAAATCAGCAAGACTTCCAGAAAAGTATTCTACAAAATTTACCATAAGTTCCTAAGAGAGATAGAAACCACCAAGCAGTATAGATAGAGGGTATCCCCACATAAAACTAAAGAGAAGCAAATACAAACCAAAACTACAAAAAGAAAAGACTTAATAACACAATAAAACTCCCAACAGGTAGAACTGGTCACCTACAGTGGTCCCCTGGTATTTGCGGGATGCGTACCAGACCCCCCCTGAATAGTTGGAACCTCTATAAAAATGCTGAAACCCTCTTATTTTATTAATTAAAACTCAAGGAAAACCCACTGAAAATTTTTATACCTGGTTTCTTTTATAGTTTTATCACAAAACGTGCATTTTATGATGAAATTGATAAAAAAAAAACCAGGAATTTGTAGATATTTTTCATACAAAAATACAGCGAATAGGCAAATTTTCCACGAGTAATGTGGGGAGATGTTCCAGAGAGAAATCTGTAAATGTGTGAATCTGCGAATCTGGATTACGCGAATACGGGGGTCGACTGTAGTTTGAAGTGTTTGCTGCAAAATTTTGAATTTAAGCTGCTGTATAACTGGAACTTATAGTTATGTAATTAAGGCAGTCCCCGGGTTACGACGGGGGTTCCGTTCTTGAGAAGCGTTGTAACCCGAAAATCGTCGTAAGCTGGAACATCACCAAAAATCCTAAGAAAACCTTACTTTTAATGCTTTGGGTGCATTAAAAACTATGTAAACTGCATTCTTATTGCATTTTTCATAAAAAAAACCTTCAAATATTGATTATTTTGCATTTTTGGTGTCATATTTCTTCTGCCAGATGAGCGTTGTAGGCGTCGTAACCCTGGAACATGCCTTGTAACCCTGGAAATAATTTCTGATTAATATAATTGAAAAGCGCCTTAACCTCGGAACGTCGTAAACCGAACCCTTCGTAACCCGGGGACTACCTGTACTGGGTAAGTTACTTGATTAAAAGCCAGGATTAAGATAAGAGGCTGTGGAACACTTATGGCAACCTAGTTTGCATATGTGTCATACCATGACTCTCTCACCTTGGTGGTTGCTAGGTCCTCAAACCTAAGAGCTTCTTTTATGGGCAGCTTCATTCTATACTTTCAGGAAGTTCAAGACATAGTGCTGGAAGTTATGGTCTCAACTACCTAGGAGCTTCCTGAGGAGATCTTTCCCATCAAGGTGTCCAAGCAAAAAGTGACAGGTCACTGACATGTGAATGGGCAGTGACCCGCTCACAGCCTTGCTACCAATTATTCATCTTCTCACCATGTTTCAACAACTATTTTCAGTTCATGCCAGGAATACTCTCACAAATAAGGTGATGCTTTGTATTCTCATAGGAGAAAAAAAAGATAGTGCATAGTTGACGGCAATAAGCACTGTCAATTTCAGAACCAAAAAATAGTTTTATCTATACATACAAGCACACCATGGGATGAGAACACAGTATAAGATTAGGTAGCAATATTACCACATTTACTTTACAGTGGGGTGCACATAACTGTAACTGGAGTTGCATTAGCTGCATACAGTGTTTTCAGACCAACAATTTTGTTGCTACCATAGGAAGAAAACAAACACCCTCATGAAACAACCCAGTCGAACATGACATGCTAGGGACAAAGCTTACTAAATACACCCTCAACAAACACTTGCCTCTACCAGCCACTTGAAACACTTTTGAATAGGGTCAAGTAGAATGCCTCCATCACCCAAGTTATAAATTTTATACATATACTATAAGATATAGGAGACTCATGGTTAAGTAAGTGGAGAAAAAACATTAAAATCAATTTGATTAAGTCTGACATTGTATCTCCTATCAAGATCACTTTACTGACAGTCAAAGGGAAGATTGGAAGTAGGGAGATATGCCCAATATCTGTTGCAATCAACAGTACAGTACAGTATGTATTACATTGCAGGTCTCACGAGATTATTGGAATCCATGTTAAAATTACACATCAAAAACTTGAAAAAAAACCATCCTTAACTTCCAATTAAAGATTACATATCCAGTCTTTGCTGGAATTACAAATGAAAGCCTCAACTTAACAGTACTGTGAAGGTCATTACCAATATATAAAATAGGCAAGAGATACTAAACATCAATAATACCAAATTTTACTTACCAAATTCAGTTTTCCAGCAACAGGAGCTAAAGTTCTATTGGCAAACAAGGGCCTTGACAAAGTTGCAACAGGTATCCGAACCAGACTGTAACTCATCTGAGATAACAAAGAAGGTAAAGCCTTCCCACTTGGAAAAAAGGAACATGTTATTTGTTTCCTATACCAGTTCACAATAAAATCACACACATGTTGCTAGAACATCTTTTACTTCTTCCATTATGTTATACAGCTTATGGAAAAATATAATTTCTTTTACCAGACAGCTTGCAAAATAAAAAATCAAGTTACAACAATAAAATATTTTAAAAAGCAACAAATCAAAAACAAATTTTAAAAGTAATTAGTATTTTTTTAGGCATAAAAAGCAGAGCCTTTTATGTAGGAGCATTCCACAAACTGAGGAATGCTCCGCTGTGTAAACTTTGTAACAAAGTACAGTAGTTAGTCTAACTAGTAGTAAAGGGGTGGGTAAGAGGGAGAATCCCCAACACACACTGTCACCACTTTTCTTTGGCATCAGGGACTATGATGGGTGCTTGAGGTAGGATTGCATCAGGGACTATGAGAGGTGCTTGAGGTGGGATTAAGGTAAGAAGCTCTGGTTTGTATACAGTATCTATATACTTAGGAAAAATTACAGTTTTCTAATAAATTAACTTTTTGTATATATTTACCCAGTATAATCAAATAGCTATAGTTTCTAACTAAACAGCTGCTAAGATCTGAAATTCACGGTAGCAATTCTTTTTTGTTTTGGTGTAGCAATAGCCCCGCCCACTATCAGGGAAGAGAGGAACAACTCAGCAAAGACCTGACAATTTGCTAATGCCCTATGTCCTGCAAGGGGAGGCAGGTGGGGCTCTAATCTTCAATTATTGGGTAAGTATATACAAAAAGTTATTCTATTAAAAAATGTCCCTTTCGTTTATGCAACTTACCCAGTAATTAAACAGCTGATTCCCAGACTGACAGGAGGTGGGATGCAAGGACATATTCTATTTCCAAAATATTAAGTAATGTAATAACTTTGAGTGTAGAAAATTTGTCAGCTTTGGTAAAAATGTTTGTTATTCCTTACCTGTAAGAAAGCTGCTGCAGGAAGATACTACCTCTGGTTGGTGCTCATCTTACATTGTAGAAGTGTGGCAGTATAGCCAAGGGTCACCTACTATGAGAGTGGGAGCTTTAAGCTATGGAAGTGCTCTGGACGCTAATAAAGCATAACATTTTGCCCCTTCCCAGGGCGCAGTACCATTACCAATATAACCAGAAAACAAAACGATACCTACATCAAACTGATTGTAAAAGCACCAATACCCATCCATTAAAAACTGACTGGATGGTACCCAGGTACACAGTACCCCCAGACTCCCTTATAACTTGACAACCTCTAATAAGGTGAGGAGAAAAGAAGGCAGGTACAGGGTTCGGCTTATGACATTCAGAGGTTACGCGCTTTTCAGTTATATTCATCATAAATTATTTCTAGATTTACGATGCATGTTCCAGGGTTACAACGTTTAAGACGCCTATCTGATGGAAGAAATATGACTCCAAAAATACAAAATAAATATAAGGTTTTTCTGATGAAAAATGCAATAAAAATGCAGTTTACACAGTTTTTAATACACCCTAAGCATTAAAAGTAAGGTTTTCTTAGGATTCTTGATGATTTTCCGGCTTACGACGCTTTTCGGCTTACGACACATCTCAAGAATGGAACCCCTGTCGTAAGCCGGGGACTGCCTGTACACTTCCTACGCATCTGGCCCCAATACCATGCCTGCCACTGCCAAAGGGCCTAATGTACTGCAGTCACTGAAGGCAGTCTCTACTTCTTTTAGGTAAAACAACGCAAACACTGACTTGCACCTCCAGTAGGTGGCTTGCACAATGAAAGATAATGAGAGATTGAGCTTGAAGGCTAAGGATGTAGCTACAGATCCAATTTCATGTGCTCTGACTTTAAAAATGAGAAGAGGCTCTTCTTTGATTTGTGAGTGCGCCTCGCTTATTACATCTCCTAAGAAAAAAGAAAGAGCATTCTTAGTTAAAGGTCGAGACGGGTCTTTCACTGAACTCCGCAGATTACTGTAGGATCCTCAGATCTTCTCAGTTCTGTGTAAGAAGAACTCAAGAGCTCTTACTGGACAGAGTACTCTTTCTTCATCATCTGATCCTAAGGTATCACTCAGATTTTTAATAATGAAAGAAAAAGGCCAGGGTTTTGCCAGTGGCTCGTTCTTAGCCAGGAATCCTAGTGTAGCACCAAATCACATCACTTTGCAAGAAACCTACCCATCTATCAATCGCCTGAATCTCACTGACTCCAGAAACCTACCCTTCTATCAATCACCTGAATCTCACTGATCCCCTTGGCAGTTGCTAATGTAATCAAGAATAACGTCTTCCTAGTCACCTTTCTGAAAGAAGTTGAACTAAGTGATTTTAAATTGGGTCCTGAAAGCCATTTGAGAACCACATCGAGATTCCATGATACTAAAGTACACTTCTTAGATTTGCAAGTGTCAAATGACTTCATGAGATCAGTAATACCTTGATTATTTGTAAGATCCATGCCTCTATGTTGGAACTGTGAGCTGAGCATTGATCTGCAGCCTTTAATTGTAAGCGATGATAAACCTTTAGGGATGTCTCAGTAGTTGAAACTTTATAGCTTCTGCACCAAGGGCAGAAAATTGACTGCAGAAGATTGACAGCACTCGCCATAGTTGGCAAATGCCTTTGAAAATCGATGATACTGATAGCTCCCTTCTGGCCACTGAGAGAGTGGTTCCCAGAACTTCTAGAACTCCTTAGCGACTTTCTGGGACTGCTCCCTCAAAGTGCCAGTCTTCTCAGACAGCCCACCTCAAGCTGTATCATCATGGTCTGTCAAATCTAGCTCTGACCGCCTTCAAACAGTCAAGAAGTTGCCCAGAGCTAGATTTGACAGACTGTGATAATACAACTTGAGGTGAGCTGTCTGAGAAGACAGGCACTTTGAGGGAGCAGTCCCAGAAAGTTGCTAAGGAGTTCTTGAAGTCCTGGGACTTGAATTTGTTCAGGAAGTCTCTCACCATCCTGAACAGAGGGAAGGTGTACAGATGTTTGTTTGACCAATCCTATAGCATGGCATCCATTGCCCATGCTAGGAGATCCAGCACTGGGGAGCAGAACAGTGGAAGATGGTGAATTTTGGAAGTCGCAAAAAGATCTATTATGGGAGTCCACCATAACTTCCAAAGTTCTTGACATACCAACTGATTCAGCATCCACTCTGTTGGAATCGCTTGGTTTCGTCAGCTCAATTGATCTGCTAGGATGTTTATTCATCCCTAAACAAACCTAATTACAATGGAAGCTTGATTCTGCTTTGCCCAAACCAGTAAGTCTCTTGCTGTTGTGCACAGAGTGAAGGAATGAGTTCCCCCTTGTTTGGCGATGTACGAAAGAGCTGTTGTGTTGTTAGAGTACATTGCAACAATTTTCCCTGCTACTTCTGGGGCAAAAGCCTGAAGCCCCAGATGGAGTGCTCTCAGGTCTTTGATATTAATGTGGTCTCTCAACTGTTCTCCCAACCACCTTCCCGATACTTCCTTGTTCTCCAAAAGAGCTCCCCATCCTATATCCGACGCATCTGAGTAGAAGCTGAGGTTTGGGCTCTGCAATAACAGCGACATCCTTTCACAAACAATCAGTCTTCTTGCTTCCATCAAAGCAGGTGTTGCTTGACCTCTGGAGAAATAGGCATGATGAAAGAATCCAGATATTTCTTCCAGTCTCAGCTGGCCTTGAGGTAGAATTGCAGAATTCTCATGTAAAGTCTTCCGAACAAAACAAACTGCTCTATGGAGGCTAACATTCCAAGCAGACTCATCCATTTATTTGCTGTGCACATGTGAACAGACAGGAATCCATCTATCATCTTGAGGCAGGATTCCACTCTTTGGGGGATGGGGAAGCCAGAAAAACTTGAAAGTTCAGCGTCATCCCCAAATACTATACTATCATCTGAAACGGGACCAGCTAGGACTTTTGCAAGTTTATTAAAGGACCCAATTCCTGGGATAAAATGAGTCTTGTGAAGGTCCTCCATGCACTGGTCCTTTGATGTTGATCGAAGTAGCCAATCGTCCAAATACAGGGCAAAGTTGATCTCCATCAGATGAAGCCAACTTGCTAGGGGAGCTAGAATGCGTGTGAAGACTTTGGGGGCATTTGACAGTCTGACGCACAAAGCTTGGAACTGGAAGACTCAGCTGGAACAGTCCGAAGCACAAAGCTTGGAACTGAAGACTCAGTCCTGGAACACAAACCTTGAATATTTCCTTGATGAAGGGTGAATGGGGAGGTGGAAATATCCCTCTTTTAACCCATGAAGGATGACCTGTCCAGATAATGGATCTACCAAATTGCGAGCATCTTAATTGTGGATGCATATTTTCCCTCCGTCCTCTCTAAAATGTATGGCTTTAGTTCCATCTTCTATCAATGTCACAGGCTACTGAAAACAGTCAGTGATCGTGTAGGAAGCAAAGTTGCCAGAAATCTTATAATTTGAGGCTATAGGAGTGTTATTCCCTTTCACGGTTGGAGGTGTGGGTGGGGGTGGTCTGGTTAATCAAGCTACTTTTTTATCTGCCCAGCTGATAAAAGTTAACTTAGTTTTTACACAAAAATAAGCATTTGTTTATTTTATAATGGCTGATATTATCATAATGATTCAGAAATAAGTGCTGATGATTTGGACAGACATAGTATGATAGTGATGATTTTTAGTGATAGTGACCTTTATGATGATGATAATAATGACAGTGAACCTGTTGCTTCATCCTGGGCTCGTGTTTATTCCCCTGAGGACATTGATTGTGGGAGTGAATTTGTTTTTACCCAAAGAAATATAGGTCCTTTAAGGATTTCCAACTGCAATGCAAAGCCTATTGAATACTTTTCTTTATCTGTACCTGATGACATTGTAGATATTCTGGTTTGTGAAACCAACAAATATGCCGACACATTTTTAGCTAGTAAGGGAGAGTGGGTGAGAGACCATCCACCTAGCAAATGCATAAAATGGGAACCAGTAACTCATGAAAGAATGAAAAAGTCTTTAGGTCTTAGTTTGGTCATGGGATTGATACGGGTGCAAGATATCAAGGATTTTTGGAATGCTTTCCGTTCAACTCAAATTCCTTTTTTTGGAGAAACCATGCCACGAGATGAATATCTCTAAGTAAATTCAACACTCTAATCTATATGTGCAGAAGCCTCATTCTTGAGTTGGTGAATATTTAGAATTATACAATCGAAGTTACTTCACTTGATATGTTGATACAAAATTTTTTATTTTTTTTACCATGCTATTACTATATAGAATATTCTGTATTTTAGGACTTTTTCAAAACTAAATTCTTTAGAAAGTTAACACTAATAAAACATATGGGAATAATAAGTTTTGTAATTATTCAGCTTCAAAGCAATTTGATTCTTTTTTTTTTCATTTCTGAGAAATTTTCTTATGTTATCCAAAATATTTAACTTATACAAAAATAAATAACTTATTTAAAAAGTTCATCTTGTGGTTTCAATAAGAAAATTTTATAATAAAATAAGGTTTCACATATACTTACAAAACAATTACAAAGCTGTAAGCTTTCTTACCTGGCAGTAAAAAATTCAAATTTCATGTAGGTGATACAGGTCCCATCAATTAGTTGAGCGGCAACGTCCATCTGTGGGGAGGAGGGAGGGCTCTGATTATGTAATTGTTTGGTAAGTACACTTTATGTGAAACCTTATTTTATTATAAAAATATCATTTTCACATAAGTGACTTACCAAACAATTACAAAGCTGAATCTACGTTACCTGGATGGTGGGTATATGGACAGCTTATGAAAAGACAGCGATAATGTGCTCACATTATAAATAATGTTAGAAGTACCTTACCTTGTGAGAGAGCAGCTGCAGGTGAATACTGCCTCTGGTCGGTGCTCTCATCACTTGTAGATGTGGCAGTAATGGCCAGGGTGGTCGTCCCTACTAATGGTGGGATTTTGTAACCATGGAGGTTCACCGATGGTTAACAAAATCAAAAGTTTTGCCCTTGCCCTGGGCTAAGACCAGATAATCCACAGAACTATCACCTACATTAAAAACCATACCCATACCCTACATAAAAACCAACAACCCTAACCATAAAAAACTGGAGGGTACTCTGGGTACCACATACCCCCAGGCTTCCCAACGACTCGACAACCTTAACCAAGGCGAGGAGATAGTAATTAGTAAAGGGAAAAAAAGGTCCCAATCTAGAACAATTTTCAAAAACGGTTTCTACGTCCTTCAGATAATGTGATGCGAATACTGATTTCGACTTCCAAAACATCGATTGCAGGATGGAAGATAGCGATATGTTATGTCTAAAAGCTAATGAAGTCACCACTGCACGAACTTCTTGCACCTTTACCTTAAGTACATGAAGAGTCTGATCTTGAGCTTGAGTGTGAGCTTCCAAAATCAGATTCCTCAAGATGAACGAAATAGCGTTCTCGGAGAGAGGATGGGAGTGGTCTCTCACTGAATACCAAAGTTGATCTGAGTTGCCTCTCAACTTTTCTGTCCTAAACAAGTAGTGTTGAATGGCTCTGGCCGGACATAATGATCGTTCCTCATCTTCTGATACCACTATGTCTGTCAAGTTCTTAATAATGAAAGAGCGAGGCCAAGGGTTTGATGGGTTCTCGTTCTTTGCAAGGAACTCCTTTACATAAGAGCACACTGTGTTACTCTGTGTGACACCCATTTCCTTAATAGTTGTTTGCAACTCACTTATCCTGCCTGCTGTGGCTAAAGCAACTAGAAAAAGTCTTCTTCGCGACTAGAAAAAGTCTTCTTTGTTAAATTCCTCAACAAAGATTTGTTAAGAGGCTCGAACTGTGGACTGGAAATCCAGCTCAGTACTACGTCCAAGTTCCAGTCGTCTACCTCAGACTTAACCACTTTTGGGGACTCAAAGGATTTAACAAGGTCACTAATGTTCTGATCTTTTGAGACGTCGAGGCCTCTGTTTAAAAACAGACGAAAGCATGGATCCTTTAATCGTAGACGTGGTTAGCTTTCTAGAATCCCTCAGATATAAAAGGAAATCGCAATTTCAGTTATAGTAGTCTTAGAAGAAGAGATGCTATTTTGTCTGCACCACCACTTAAAAACTTTCCCCTTCGATTGGTAGCGCTTGGCAGAAGAGCTTCTTCTAAGCTCGCAATAGCTTCTGCCACTCGACACAAAAAGCCTTTTGCTCTAACAAGGTTCCTGGCAATCTGTATCCTGTCAGATTCAGAGCGGACAATCTTTGGTGATACCGGTTGAAGTGGGGTTGTTTGAGCAGACACGGACTTTGTGGAAGGAGCCTCGGGAAGTCCACTAGAAGTTTGACTAAGTCTGGGAACCATTCTTTCCTGGGCCAGAATGGAGCTATTAAAGTCATTGACACATTTTGATGAGACTGAAGCTTGTTGATGATTTCTCTCAAAATTCTGAAGGGAGGAAAAGCATATACGTCGAGGCCCATCCAATCTAGAAGCATAGCGTCTGTTCTCCACACTTGCAGATCCGGCACTGGAGAACAGAAGATCGGTAGATGATTGTTTCTTGATGTGGCGAAGAGATCTATCTCTGGCTTTTCCCATAACTTCCACAAATCTCGACATACACTTTCGTTTAGAGTCCATTCCATCGACAGGACCTGCTTCGAGTGGCTCAATTCGTCTGCTAAAACATTCATTTTCCATTGTATGAACTTCGGGAAGAGTGAAATCTTGTGCTCTTTCACCCAGAGGAGGAGACCTTCTGCTACCTCGTTGAGAGAGAATGAATGTATTCCTCCCTGTTTTTGGATGTACGATAGAGCCGTGGTGTTGTCTGTGACGATCGCCACCTTCCTTCCAACGACTAGAGGAGCAAATGCTTTAAGTCCTAAAAGAATCGCCTTCAATTCCTTGACATTTATATGTAGGTCCCTCTCTTGTTCTGTCCAAACAAAGACCTGAGGTTCTTCTGTTCCTTATTAAGGCTCCCCATCCTTTGTCTGAATAGAACTCTAGGCCGGGGTTTGACGTTACAAGGGAGAGCCCTTCCTGGAGTCTCTCCTTCGCGAACCACCAGTGAAGGTTTACTTTTATCTCTTCTGTCAAGGGAAAAACTATTGAATCTGGTTGAGTCTTCCAGTTCCAGTTTGCTTTTCAGGAAGATCTGGAGAGATGTCATGTGGAGGCAACCTAACATCACGAAACCTTCCACTGAAGCAAGGGTTCCGAAGAGGCTCATCCAATACTGTGCTGAGCACGACGGGCATTCCAGGAACTCCTGGACTGTCGTAAGGCATGATTCTATCCTCTTCGGGGAGAGAAATGCCCGAAAAGCTTGAGTGTCCAGAATCCTCCCTAAATAGGGAATCCTCTATGTCGGAGACAATTGGGATTTCTCGATGTGTATTTGAATTCCCAATTGTTTAGTCAGGTTTAATGTCCTTTGTAAGTCCTTCACACACTGACGACTGGACTTGGACCTCAGTAGCCAGTCGTCTAAGTAGAATGCTGCATTTATTCCCATTAGGTGCAGCCAAATTCCTAGAGGCGTGAGAATACGAGTGAATACTTGTGGAGCTGTTCATATTCCGAAGCAGAGGGCTGTGAATTGGAACACCCTCTTTTAAAAGATGAATCTCAGAAATTTCTTGGACTTCTGATGAACTGGGACATGAAAGTATGCGTCCCTCATGTCGAGAGACACCATCCAGTCGTCCGGTTGTAAGGCTGACATCACTGACCGACTGGTTTCCATTCGAAACTTCATCTTTTGTACGTAGAGGTTCAATGCGCTTACATCTAATACTGGCCTCCAGCCCCGGGAAGCCTTGGAGACTACGAAAAGTCTGTTGTAGAAGCCAGGGGAGTTCTTGTCCGTTACTTCTTCTATGGCTTTCTTGTTGATGAGCGCTTCTACCTCTTTGGCTAATGCCAAAGGTCTTCCTGACCCCTTCAAGTACGCTGTCAAGCAGATGGGTACATGGGACAGCAGAAGGTCTTGTACAAATGGGATCGTGTAACCTTCTTTCAGCACCTGGACTATCCACTGCTCCGCTCCTCTCCGACTCCATTCCTCCCAAAACAAATGGAGTCTCATTCCTACGGGTGCGTGAAGGGCCTCCCGATCACTTCTCTGATTCCTTGAAAGGAGGTTTTCTGGTAGACTTTGCTGGTGCACACAAACTGGTCCTTGGTCTTAGCTCCCGTGACAGGGGGATCCTTAGGGCGTCTAGTTGTGTCAACAGATTGTTCGTAGACTACTTCTCTAGGTCTGACAACCCCTGTTGAATTGTCTGCTCTTTTAACAGGTGGGACTTACACAGGGGAGAGAACATCAAAGCAGACTTCTGGTTAGTCATAACTCCCCTGGATACAAAAGAACACCACAGCCAGCTCACCTGAACCATCTCTCACCTCTTTGTCCGCGCAGGGACAAAATGTCAAGTCTGCCAAAAACTCCTCTTCTAGAAACTGAGTCTTCAAGCTTCCTGGCCAACGCAGAAATAGTCAAGTCAAGAAAACTAAACACTTCTATCACCTTATACGAGTTGCATATCAGGTGATCGAAATCAGGCAAAGAGAACATTATCTTCGTAGTCAAAAAGGCTGCTCTCCTGTTCGCATCCACTAAGCTGGAGAAGTTCCCTTGAGAGGAGGCAAACACTCCCAAAGAAGCCACTTTTCCTGTCACATAGAACTTGTTCGTCTTTCTCTGCAACTTCGATGGAGGATAAGCGAAAGAGGCTTTGCCTAAATCCTGCTTCTTGGCCAGCCATTGGTCCGCTTCCTTAAAAAGTTTCTTTGCCGACTGAGACAGGACCAGTTTCGGCAATCCTTTAGACAGCACCTTTCTATACTTCACAAACATCGACGGTAGGGATGAAGGTGAAGCTAGCTCAAAACAGTCTGGATAAGTCACCAGTAAGAACCTTAAAAGGCTGGAATATGCCAACAAAGATTTGGACTCCTCTCGAGCTTCGTCCTCCGAAAGAACCAACGAAACTGCCTTCCTTTACATGAGGGGTCGACACTTCACCCTCCACATTTGTTGCCTCTTATTTGGCAACAGCACATCAGAATCAGACTCCAGTGGCGTTTTGTCAACAACTGCGAGTCGACAATCTCGGCAGAGTTGACAACTACCCGTAAGCAAACTCCCCCAGTCTCCCTTCGACCTCCGGTATGTCTTTTCCCGGGTGCAGGGGAGTGGGACAATGACCTTTGTCTAGAACTGGGGGGACGGGCAGCCGCCTCCTTGGACACAGCACTGACACGTTGCACAACACTGCACTTTTCACTATCACTCTTCTCCATGAAAAAGCAGATCAACAAACCTAAATCCATAATGGATTTAGCCAAAATCTCAATTTTTTTTTCCATATTTGGCAATGGTGTTAGGATCGGAAGCAAGGGCTACCTGGACTGGAATCATAGGTAAAGAAGTAGGAGGGCTATCAATTGGAGAAATATTAGATAAAAGAGGTGAAGAGAAAGAAGACTTCCTCTCCATTTTATCTAAGTGAGCTTTAAAAGTCTTCCACCCCTGCTCATCTAAATCTTAGCATTCGGTACAAACTAAGTCCTTTACTGCAACTTTGCCCCCTACACTTAACACACTTAGTGTGTGGATCATAACACAACTTAAGTAATCTCGTTTTGCAGCATTAACAGATGACAAACTAGAGTCCAACATAATATACTAACTCCTAGTTGACTGGAAGCTAACCAAGCAGCTAACAGGCAAAAATAACCAAGAATTAGTGCTTCACCAAAACAAACTAAATCCAAAATGGCAATAACAGTTGACTGCAAGAAAAACCCACAGGTGTTACTCTGCAGGCAGCAGAAAACGAACTGACGGTAGTTAGCTCTGCAGTACCAATTAACAAACGCGGGCAATGACAGGTACTCAAAAGCTACGGTGCCAGATGTGCTCACATTTTTACATTTAACGAAAGAAGCTCTTGTAGCTTCATTGAAAGGTCTACTCTTCTCCTTGCAAACAGAAGAGAAACTTTCTAGAGAATCCCAGAAGCGGCAAAAAGGTTGATCCTGCACTGCAGGAATGCCTTTAGACTTTTTAGAAAGCACCTGAGGGGAAGTGGGTGCTTCCGACGATGGCCTCTTCAGTGGCCTAGACTTCTCCTTAAAGCACCACTGGCACCTAATCTCTGGACTGGAAGCTTCAGAGCTCAACTTAAGTTTTGACATTTCCTTTCCAATGGCTGTTTGTGATGTACTGGGATGCAACAGGTGCGTCTGAGGGGCCGACTACACGTGGGCAGACCCCACTGACCTCCCTTAGGCTTCCCATAAGGCTTCTCCCAGGTTCAGAGGAGTGTGCCAGGGACCTCTGCTTAGGAGAATCAGCGGGGTGGATAGCCAGCTCCGCCACTAATACTTCACTTGCCCTATCACCACCTTGATTACTTACCTTCGCAATTAGGGCTTTAAATGAAGAACCTAATGAAGCCATAGACTCTGAAATAATACTAAACTTATGGTCAAGTTTCGACTCCAGCTTCGACCCTAATTCGGCAATGGCATCGGGGACATTAATGAAAGAATCAGGTAAAGGTTGTGGTGTTAAGATTGGGGAAGGAATATGAGACATCACAGCTACAGAGACAGGAAGGTGAAAACTAATATCTTCACTAGCATTCGTCTTGTCATGTCTAAGATTAGCCTCATTCTTCTTATCTCTTTCTAACTTATTTAAATGGTATTTCTATATAAGCATTCCACATCGTTCGTCCCCACGAATACAAAAGCCACCAGGAATTGGGGCGTCAAATGTATTTCGCTGTGTTTAGCATGAGCCCCTGGGGGTTAATTACAGTCGTCCGAATAAATATTACTTAAAATTCTTGGGTATTTCTACAGAAGCAATCCGTGGTTGCTTAGACTATGTCAATTGATGTTTTCCTATGTTATTTTACTTGCTGTACAAGTTTTAAAAGTAATATTTATTCGGACGACTGTAACTAAGCAGTAATTTACCTTTGAAGACTACATGACGGTACCAACGGGTCGACATATGACTTCAAAGGTAAATTAAAGTTTAGCTCCAGTGGAACAAAAAAAATATTCCCTTCAACTCTTGTAAAGCAAGTAAAATAACATAGGAAAACGTCAACTGCCATAGTCTAGATCGCCGTGGAATAGTTCTATAGATCGATCTACCAAGTGTTTGGCAAAATGTAAACACAGCCGCAATTTTTGAATTCCGCAACTACCACGGAGCCATATGTTCACTAAGGGGAAGGTTGGGTACTGGGGGCACAGGAGGTACGAGTTGGCTAAATGTGATGGTAATTGCTTCATAGGAAAGAAAGTTAAAGGAAAGGAGAACGCATTTTCGAGAAGTTCGGCAGCAAGGAGGCGTTAGCGCAGTGTGTTGGAGGTACCTGTCATCATGATGGTTCTAGAATCGGCAGGAGTGTTGTGGATCTCGTCGTTACGTGAGAAACGCCGCGATTTCTGATGCAATGCCTCGTCTAGATTCATCTAAGAAGTTCTAGAAATCCCTGGAGTCGGTGACGTTCGCTGTAGGCTCCGCCCCCAGAGTGCTGTATAAATACGACGAACGAACTTTGGAGAGCAGTGATCGTAGAAGAGAGAGAGATCGTAAAAGAGAGATCACCAGTTAGTCACAGAGAGCCACAGATCAGATTATCAGTGAGAGATCAGCAGCAGCAGAGATCTTCCGTGAGATACGAGAAAAAGGAACCGACGAAGTATCAATCAAAAGAAGTTGTTCGAGAGTTGGTTGGATATTGGTCTAGTCGTCTTCCGGTGTGGACGGCCGAGTTGTCTCTACGTTGAGCAGACTTCGGAGAAGAAAAGGGGAGAGTTCCTGCCTTACGAATAGACTATTTTCTGCAATACGGAGGCAAGAGGACGACTGCAATTGCCGCTCTACTTTCATGAAGCCACCTCTTCGAAGTGCCAAACTGTTTAGCAAGTATTCTTATTACCTCACTGTTTCCCCCAGTTCATGCAGTGTAAGATTCTGTCTTTTTATGTAAATAGGAGATACCATTCTGCATTTACCTTTGTTAGTAAGCTTGTAAATAAACCTTTGTTGTGTTAGTGTTTCTTTCTATATTCATATCCCCAGTTTCAACTGTTTGTGTTGATAAGTTTTTTTATTTATTTCATATCGAAACTGAAGCGGACCTCCCTCAGAGGCCGTAACATTGTCTCTGAGATCTCAGGGTCCGTAACATTTGTGGCGACCTTGCCTAGGCTATCAACACTTTAACAGTTCGAAACAGGGAGGATATAGAAAGAATCAGAATGAGTGAGATGGTGAAAGAGTTTATTGAGTTAGGCAAACTACTAGGTCTAGAGGGGAATGATCTCTGTGAGTATGTTGAAAAGAAAGAAAGAGAAAAGTATGAGAGAGAGAGAGAGAGAGAGAGAGAGAGAAGTAATGAAAATGCAGCAGGAAGAAAGAGAAAAGGTGTGTATGCATGAGCAGGAAGAGAGAGAGAAAGAACGTATGCATGAGTTGGAAATTGCTCGGATAAGGGAAAGTACTCATAACAGTCAGACAGGCGAAACTGATAGGTTAGGCATGAGTGCAGTGTTGAAATTAGTACCGAAGTTTGATGAGGAAGATGTTACGACATATTTCATGTGTTTTGAGAAGTTAATGGAATGAGTAGGTTCTCCTAAAGAAACGTGGACTTTATATTTGCAGTCAGTTTTGAGTGGTAGGGCACTTACTGTGTATAGTTGCATGTCTAAGGAGGAATGTGATAATTACGTTATCGTGAAAGAAACTGTTCTTAGCGCATATAGGTTAGTACCGGAGGCGTACCGTTAGAAATTTAGAAATTTGAGAAAGGATGAAAATATTACGTATGTAGAATATGGTAAGAAGTTAGATAGGCTGTTTTTTGATTGGTTAACTTCTGCTAAGGTTGAGGATTTTGATAGTTTGAAGAACTTAGTGTTGTTAGAAAACTTCAAAGATAATGTATCCCCTGAGATTAAACTTTATATAGAGGATAGGCGAGAAGTATCTTTTGCAGGAGTAACTAGGCTAGCTGACGAATATAGTCTAACTCATAATTTGAGTGTAAGTAAGAAACGAAATGATCCTTCGTCTGGTAGAGTACAAAGCAGTAAAAGTTTCAGTCCTAGTAATAGCAATGCGAGAAAAGGTAACTATTCCTGTTATACATGTGGAAAACCTGGTCATACGTCTAAGGTTTGTAAGAGTAGAATGGCATTTAGTGGCTCAGAATTAACTTGTTTCCGATGTAATGGGAAAGGGCATTTAGCGAGGAATTGTGCAGTAGAAAGGAAGGACGGTAAGAAACCAGTATCACTAGTTAACCTTTCGTCAAATAGGGATGATGTGATGAGAGAAACTAGGAAAGTTTTTGGCGAATTTCTGTCGGAAGGCGTAGTTTCCTCTCTTGGAGGAGTAGATTCGAGAGAAGTGGTCTTGCTTCGAGACACAGCCGCCGCTGTATCACTGATAAGGAGTGAGTGTGTGCCGAACAGGGCAGAAATCAATATGGAAGAGAAAGTCATGTTAGGTGGATTTCCTAACACTTGTGTTCTTTGTCCTTTGTTGAAGTTGAATTTAGAAAGTCAGGTAGTGTCAGAAGTAAAACTTGCAGTTGTGGACAGTTTGCCCGTTGAAAGCGTTGACATTATTGTCGGTAATGACTTAGCTTTATCCAAGAATGTGAATCCTGTTGTGAGGAATATTCCAGTGCCTGAAATGGTAGTAACTAGGTCGGGTTTAGATACAGACGTAGACTACGGTGATAATAAGTTCGTGGATTCGAACGTGAATAAGTTCGTGGATTCGAACGAGTGTTAGTTCGTGGATTCGAACGTGAGTGAGTTCGTGGATTCGAACGAGTGTGATAGAGGTAGCGAGGTTGATCTTAGCATGAGTGTTGCTGAGAGACCGAACTCTATCGTGGACAGTAGTAGCCAAGGGGAAGGCGTAGCTGTCGAGAGTAAAGTAGTAAATGTGCCAGTATCTAGTACTAGTTACGGTGATGAATTAGGCTCTAACATTTTGGATAGGGATGAGCTAGTCAAGTTGCTGAGAGAGGATGAGACACTAACCCGAATTTTTGAATGTGAGCTGCATGACGATCTCGATTATGTGTGTAAGGAAACTATTTGTTTAAAGGACGAAGTTTTGTGTCGTTATGTTCGACCGAAGTCAGGTAGTGAAGGGGGAATCACAGGAAAATTTGTAGTTTCTAGGAAGCTTCATGAATTAATTTTGAAGTTAGCATATGATGAGCAAGGACATTTGGGAGTAAATGAAACTTTCAAGTGTATTAGTAGGGCATACTTTTGGCCTAAGAAGTAAGGGTAGAGATGATTGCATAACTAATCTTGATTATTATAAAAACAATCTAAGAGATGTTTGGCAGCTTGCGGAGGAGAACGGAAGCGCTTGGCAATTAGCGGAAGTAAAGGGGAAACTGAAGGAAACCCTCATCTTTGAGCAAAAGAGAGAAGTTTGTGTGTAAGAGATAAAGTTTTAGTACTAGTCTCGAGAGAAAGTCCATTTTTACCTTATAAGTACGAAGGTCTTTATTCATTGTTACAGGAGAGGGGAAATATATATTATAGAATTAATGTGGGTAAGAGTAGAGTAAAGACAATTAATGTAAATTTGCTTCAGAATTATAAACAACGCCCCGTGCCGTGGCCTCCGCCCGTATAACAGTGTTACTGAGTGAGATTAGTTTTGAGAAAAACACAAGAGGTGTTTAAGTATTTATAAGTTTTAATCAGAGTTCAGAAAACGGAAAAAGTAAGAGAGAAGGATAATGTTATAGTTAGTAGCCTCTAGAGATTTTTCTCAGAATGAGTAGCCTAGTGACCGTTTTCTGTTTTGGCACGAGTGGTTGAGTGAATGAAAAAGTATGGAAGCTTTATGCAGAATTGTTTCCCCGCAGTTTAATTCTTGCTTCTCTTTAGAAAAAAAAAAAAATAAAATCAGTTGATTTCATTTTTTTTCTCTTTTGGGGGGGGCGTGTGATGGTAATTGCTTCATAGCAAAGAAAGTTAAAGGAAAGGAGAACGCATTTTCGAGAAGTTCGGCAGCAAGGAGGCATTAGAGCAGTGTGTTGGAGGTACCTGTCATCATGATGGTTCTAGAATCAGCAGGAGTGTTGTGGATCTCGTTGTTACGTGAGAAACGCCGCGATTTCTGATGCAATGCCTCGTCTAGATTCATCTAAGAAGTTCTAGAAATCCCTGGAGTCGGTGACGTTCGCTGTAGGCTCCGCCCCCAGAGTGCTGTATAAATACGATGAACGAACTTTGGAGAGCAGTGATTGTAGAAGAGAGAGAGATCGTAAAAGAGAGATTCACCAGTTAGTCACAGAGAGCCACAGATCAGATTATCAGTGAGAGATCAGCAGCAGCAGAGATCTTCCGTGAGATACGAGAAAAAGGAACCGACGAAGTATCAATCAAAAGAAGTTGTTCGAGAGTTGGTTGGATATTGGTCTAGTCGTCTTCCGGTGTGGACGGCCGAGTTGTCTCTACGTTGAGCAGACTTCGGAGAAGAAAAGGGGGAGAGTTCCTGCCTTACGAATAGACTATTTTCTGCAATACGGAGGCAAGAGGACGACTGCAATTGCCGCTCTACTTTCATGAAGCCACCTCTTCGAAGTGCCAAACTGTTTAGCAAGTATTCTTATTACCTCACTGTTTCCCCCAGTTCATGCAGTGTAAGATTCTGTCTTTTTATGTAAATAGGAGATACCATTCTGCATTTACCTTTGTTAGTAAGCTTGTAAATAAACCTTTGTTGTGTTAGTGTTTCTTTCTATATTCGTATCCCCAGTTTCAACTGTTTGTGTTGATAAGTTTTTTTATTTATTTCATATCGAACCTGAAGCGGACCTCTCTCAGAGGCCGTAACATTGTGTCGACCCTTTCAGGATATTCCGACACTGTAACATTGTCTCTGAGATCTCAGATCCGTAACACTAAATGACGATGGGTCGTTGGGTAGTGGATATGGCAAATAACGATAACTAACCAACAAAATCTAACACTTCTAACTGAAAATTACCAAACTACGATTGTTCTAACAATAGGGGAATATAGTTTGGGAACTTTACCTTAAAGAGGCAGATGGTACAATTCAGATACACACTTAGTCATGCTGAATCTCGTCCTCGTCTCCGATTCTTGAAAGTGCCCATCTTGAATCTTGAACAGATTTTCAGCCAAATACCAACGAATCACGAACACAGATAGGTTTCCCAAAATTATATTATGGTGTCCGTATATTGTAACAGGATTTTTAACACTATTACTGGTGAAACACAGTCACTTTGAGGGTATGGAGTATGGGGTGTTAACACTGTGACTACTTCTTGCTAAATGATTCTAAAACGCAAATTACACTCTGTTGAATGGAATGTAGGTATCGGTAGTGCATTGGTGACAAGGCCTCTGATTGGTCAGAAGAATTGTGGGTGGGTACATTGAGGGGGATGATTTCACACGTATGTGGAAACTAACATCGTATTTTCAGAAAAGGAAAAAAAATGTGCAATAATGCGTAACATACATGAAGAGGATATTGAAATGAACGGTTAGTACAAGAAATCAGAGAGGCCAGTTGAAGAGACAATCCGAACTCTGTAAAATCGTAAAACTTAGTGTCTTTTATTTCCATGAAACCTAAGGTATTGTGCATATTATTAAAGGAAATAATATTGCAATGAAATGTGTAACCTAACCTAGAAGAACATATTACCTGGCCGGGGGGGCAGAGCCCACCCGTACCCTCCCCCCCCAGTAAAGGAAGACAAACTTGAAGGTAGACTAAGAAATAACCAACCTAACGTCACCAACCTAACCTAACCTATCCTAGTAGAAATATAACCAACCTAACTTCACCAACCTAACCTAACCTAACCTAGTAGAACGTGTTACCTGACCGGGGGGGCCGAGCCCCCTGTAACCCCCCATTTAGAAAGACAAACTTGAAGGAAGATCAACATATAGGTTAACATACTGACCTAACCTAACCTAACCTAACCTAGTAGAACATATTATCTGACCGGGGGGTAACCCCCCCGTAAAGGAATTCAAACTTGAAGGTAGCCTATGATATAACCAATGAAAATGTTCTAATGGTAAAATTTTATCCAGAAATTTTTTATGGGTGAGAAAAGTTTGTAAAATTATGAGCGTAAATAGACAGAGGTGGATAATGGAAAGATAAGGGAGAAAAAGGTGTAAATTGAAATGTGTGTAAAAGGATGTAATGGAATATATATAAGTAAATGTTAAAAAAAGGACAAATTTTAACAAAGAAATTGTTATGGGTATGAAATGTATTCTTAATGATGAAATGCAAACAGTCAGACGTGAATACTGGAAAGGGAAAGGAGTGAGTTGTGTATAAATCATGTATGAAATATCCCAAGCAACTTGCAATTTCACGTAACCGATAGGAAGGTAGGTATCGAATCGTCCTAACACCCACTTCTAGTCCAACCACGTAGGCATTTTCAGGTGTCTGTCCTCAATTATAACTTAATATTTCAAGGTATATATGACAAAATTATTAGGTGAGGACAAAACAAAATGGCAATTTCTCGAAAATTGCATTTTTCCTAACCATACAAACCTGAGGTCCTTTTACAATAGGAAGGTAACTAGTGGCAGCTGGAAGAGTCGTAAGCTTTGAACAAGGGAGTTCGGTAGTTAACTGCTTGTCCGACAGTGCGCGCGCAGCGCGACTGGGAGGTGAAGAATCACTTTTGCTTTAGGACCAGGAAAAAACGCAGAGTGAGGGGTGGCATGAGGTGGGACTATATATAAAGGACCTCAGGTTTGTATAGTTAGGAAAAATGCAATTTTCGACAAATTGCCATTTGTTCCAATACGTAATACAAACCATCGGTCCTTTTACAATAGGAAGGCTCACTTCTTGGTGGGAGGAATCTGAGTATTTTGAGAAAAGACTGGTGTTCGCCCAACCTTGGATTGCCTCCCTGGTCGTAAGAGCGAGGGAGGTATCCTAGCCTCTGCCCAATTGATCGGGGTATGTAGCGTAGGATCAATGGTCAGACCTCTGGACCCAAGTAATAAGAGAGAGGCAAGCGTATCTCCTAAAACTAGCAAGCAAGAACTTGTTCCTGTTGCAAGCGGCAACATAAAGTTATGGCTTTGTCTCTTGTTGGCTTCCACTTCCCTCCCTTTGTTGGGGTAAGTGGTGGATATTCACTCCTATCCTTAATGAAAGGGATAGGATGGGGCTCGGTCGAGTAGCTTACCTGCATCTCATCCTTTCCAGCAGGGTGACGACCGTGTCCCTCTGCCCACAGGTAGAGGGGAGATAAAGATGGGGAAGAGGAGCCAGTCACACTCATTCACTCATCCATTCTACAGTCACACAAGGAATCGATGCTGTTCTGCCTGCTAGGGGCTTGGTTAGCTACACAACGTGTTGAGCAGCCACCACGGGTCCCAAGGAAAAAGCATCCAAGGACCTGTGGGCAATATCCCAAAGGTAGAAGGAGGTGAAGGTGGTCTGGTTGGTCCAGACCCCTGCCTTCAGGACCTGCGCCTCGGAGAAGTTCTTGCGGAACGCGAAGGAAGGACCAATGATCCTGACTTCGTGGGCTCTCGGACGGAGTGTACGGATGTCGTCACTACCATCAGCTTCGTACACCCTCCTGATCACCTCACACAGCCAGAAAGAAAGTGTGTTCTTGGATACTTCTTTCTTGGTCACCCTGGTGCTAACGAAGAGCATTTGACACTCAGGCCTGAGGTGCCGAGTTCTCTTCAGATAGCGTCGTAGCGCCCTCACAGGACATAGCAACATCTCATTTGAATCATTGTTGGTGAAGTCCAATAGGGAGGGGATTGTGAAAGACTCGAACCTGTCGTCAGGGATCGACGGGTTCTGAGTCTTAGCTACAAAGTTCGGGACGAAATAGAGCGTCACAGATCCCCATCACCTGGAATGTTTAATGTTGAAGGACAGACCACGAAGTTCCCCTACTCTCTTCGCCAATGCCAGGGCCAGCAAGAAGAGGGTCTTGAGGGTCAGATCCCTGTCTGATGACTCTCGGAGTGGCTCGAAGGGTCTTCCAGTCAAACTCCTTTTTACGAGAGTCACATCCCACTCAAGTTCGAGATATCCACTCCCCTCAGTTTCAGGACTAGTGCCAGGGCAGCTCTATATCCTTTGACTGTGGGGACAGAGAGGAGCTTTTCTCGACAAAGAAAAAAGAGAAAATCTGCTACCTGCTGAAGGGTGGCTCTGAGAGGAGATAGACCCCGTCTACGACACCAACCACAGAAGACGGCCCACTTCCCCTGGTACACAGCTGCAGAGGACTGTCTGACGTGTCCAGCCATCTCTGTTGCTGTGCTGCGAGAAAAGCCTCTCGTTCGCAAGAGATCGTGGATAACATCCAGCTGTGAAGATGTAGAGACTGGACTGCTCGGTGGTACCATTCTACGTGTGGCTGGGCTAGAAGGTTGTGCCAAGGGGGAATCTCTCTCGGTGCTTCTGCAAGCAGAGCCAGCAGGTCTGGAAACCAAATGGCCTGGGGCCATTTGGGAACCACCAGGATCATCCTGAGATTCGGGGTGGCCAGCACTTGGCTGATCACCTTGCAAATCAGGCTGAACGGGGGAAAGGCTTAGGCGAAGAGGTTGTCCCACAGAGGTTGAAGAGCGTCCTCTGCAGCTGCACATGGGTCCGACACTGCTGAAAAGAAAACCTGAAGTTTCCTGTTGTGTCGGGTGGCGAACAGATCCACTGCTGGACGCCTCCACAGGTTGAAGAGCCTTTCCGCCACGTCCTGGCGTAGGGACCATTCGGTCCCTATCACCTGATCCCGACGGCTGTGCTTGTCTACTACTACATTGCTCTTGCCTGGAATGTAGCGGTCTGACAGCTCTATCGAGTGAGCCACGGCCCACTCGTGCACCTTCAGCGTAAACTGGTGCAACGGGAGAGACACTAGGCCCCCCTGTTTGTTGACGTATGCCACTACCGTGGTGTTGTCGCACATCAACACCACCGAGTGTCCCATCAAGCGGTCCTGGAATTCTTGGAGAGTGAGGAACGCTGCCTTGAGTTCCAGGACATTGATGTGAAGGTGTTTGTCGTGATGGTCCCACACTCCTGCAGTCAGCAACTCCTCCAGGTGTGCGCCCCATCACTCATTTGATGCGTCAGAACAGCAGCATCTCCGAGGGGTAGTGCGAAGAGGCACTCCTCTTAAGAGGTTCCTGTCGTCTAGCCACCAGGCTAGGTCCTGCCTTACCTCCTCCGTGAGGGACACGGGGAAGTACGGTGGGTCTTCTGCCTGTGACCAACTCTCATTTAGTCTCCACTGGAGAGACCGCAGGTGAAGACGCCCGTGAGGGACTAACTTCTCGTGTGACGACAGGTGGCCAATCACGACTTGCCATTGCTGAGCTGACTGTTCCTGCCAAGACAGGAACTGGTCGGCTGCCTCCCTTAATCTGCTGATCCGCGAGTCTGAGGGGAAGACTCGCCCTGCTACAGTGTCGATCAGCATACCCAGGTACTTCATCCTCTGCTTGGGTTCGAGATCGAACTTCTCAAAGTTCACCACGATCCCCAGATCGTGGCAGAACTCCAGGAGTCGATCCCTTTCCCGTAGCAACTGCGAGCTCCCGACTAACCAGTTGTCGAGATACCTCAAAAGACGTATCCCAGACGAGTGGGCCCAAGCAGATACCAGAGTGAACACTCCCGTGAACAGCTGTGGGGTGGTTGATAGACTGAAGCAAAGTGCCCTGAATTGGTACACCGTCCCATCGAGGATGAAGCGGAGGCACTTCCTGGATGATTGATGGACGGGTATCTGGAAATACACGTCCTTCAAATCCACTGAAAGCATGAAATCGTTCTCCCTGATGGAGTTGAGCACGGAACGTGCTGTCTCCATCGTGAACCGAGTCTGGCAAACGAAACGTTTCAAAGGAGAGAGATCTATCACCGGGCGCCAGCCCCCCGAAGACTTCTCCACCAGGACCCCAAAACGACTCGAGCCGGGACGTGGGCTCGGAAGGTGGGAGCGGCGATCCTTCCCCGAGGTTGTTGTGCTGACGAATCGGCGCAATAACCTCGGCAAAGTTCCTCTGGATCTCTGGAGTGACGGCATCTTGCAGAGTAGGACCGTCAAGTCCCTCGAACAAGAGCGACTCCCGAGATCCTCCTCCTTCAGATGGAGGAACGGCGACAGACCCCTCTCGGTCTCCTCCTGTCACTTGGGCGTAAGACCTGGTCGATCCTACGACCGTGCCTGGCACGTACGGCGTCGTAACGGGATCGCGAGGCCACTCCTTGGTGCCTCGCCCTTCCCGGTGTAGCCTGAGGAAGTTGAAGGTACGGGAGAGGAAGACCTGACGCTCCCCCCTCACTCACTGGCAGAACCAGTGTGCTTGGAGGGCTGCAGGCAATCACCAACTCGCGGTGAGGATCGAGCTGCAGGCTTGGTTGCGCCGCTCCCCTGGGGCAAGCGGCTGGACCGAGAACAGCGGCCCCGGTCCCGTGCGTCAGAGGAACTGCTGCTGGTCCCCCTATCCATCTGGTCCTGGTGGGAGCGGCGGTCAGGAGACCTGCAGAGACCACGGTCGCGGTGAGACCGGTGCGTGTCCTTGCGGCGCGTCGAACCGCTGGTACCAGCTGAGGCTGGCGCCAGCGATCGGGAGGACCTCTTCCCAGCCTCAGCCCGTGGCTGGTCTGGGACCGTCACGTCAACTCGGGTGACCGGCTGGTCGCTGCGAGAGCAGCCGCTGGCCTGGCGAGTCACCTGAGCGGCTCTGACCAGCCTTCCGCTCCGTGCCGTGATCCTGGCACTGAGCGAGCTCTGGCGTCTGGGTCTTGGCTGCACGGCCACCCGTGGGTGATCATACATGGTACCTCTCGCGGACGAGAGGCCGATCCGGAACCTGGTGTAGTGGCAGAGCCCCTAGCACCAGACGAGGAAGTACCGGTGTTAGCCGGTACCCCTCTGGTACCTGTCTTCTTCCTAAAGGAGCAGGAGGACCAGCGGAAGGACCCCCAGTCCCACCGGAGTGGGACGGGCCCTTAGAAGTTCCCGAAGGAGCCTTCTTAGTGGAGGGGGAGGCAGCCTTCTTCTTCCGTGACTTGGCAGTCTTGGAAGTCAAAGGGGAAGAGGCGGCAGCAGGCGACGAAGAAGAGGACGACGACACCTTCCTCTTCTTCTTCATCAGCTCCCTCATGACAGACGTCAGGTCAACCATCCAGGATGGAGCTGGGGCTGTTGTTGCCGAAGCAACAGGGCCCGGCTGCACCTGTCCGGAAAGACCAGTATCTGGGGCAGCAACACCGTGGGCTGGGATGACGTCGGCAGGTGCGGGAACAGTGGGAACAGCAGGAACAGCAAGAACACCATCAGCGGCAGGTAGAGCAGGTAAGCCAGGAGACGGGGCAGAAGCCAGCGACATCCTGGGTACCGGCGGCAGGTCCAGGGGCGAGCTCTTTGGGCAACGGAAGTCCGGGGGAGGCAGCACGAAGAACCCGGGCGGCGGCGGCACGCCCCTCCTCGGTACGGCAGCAATCGGCCCCTGCATGCGGCTGTAGGTGTCACCGACATCATGTGGGGGGTATATACCAGGTGAGGAGGGGCGGCGTACCCTGGAGTAGAGATCGTGGTGGTGGTGGTGGTCACTGCTCCATGGATGACCGTCCCAGACTTCGCCAGATGCTGGAGCAGCCCCTGGATACTCGCCACGCCCTGCAGTCCCAACGACACCCACACCTGTCCAAGGTCGTCCCCCACAGCGGAAGCAACAGTCGGGTACACAGGAGGGGTTCCCCCTCGCGCACGGGGACGGGGGGGTCGAACCCCACCCCGAACGAACGGAAGACCCCGAATACAACTGTACGTCGGGGTAACGAGCGCCTCCTCTACACTCGACAGATCGGGCGAAGAGAAGGACCTCGATTACCCCCCCAAAGGGGAAGGTGCCATATGTGGGAGCTGAGCGGGGGGCAGGAAAGAAGACGAAGTATCAGTTACCAAGGGAGTCGGGGGAGAGCTTTCCGACGACTCCTTGGCAGGCCTTCGTTTCTTCCTGCCCTCGTACAACACCCACTGCACCTCCGACCAATTAGAACAAATGTTACATGGCTCGGCCCAAGAGCATTCTTGCCCTCGGCACCGAGCGCAAAGGACATGAGGATCTATTTCTGGGAATGATCGGAATTTCCCACACTTGCGGCCCTCCAACCCAGGGCACAATCGCCGGATGATGGGGGAGCGTGGGGATAGTTCCATTCCTTGATCCATAATGAATTATCAATAATATGAAAATGAAAAAGACACTGTACTTACAAGTTTCACTTTCATACACAAACAAACCAGTTGAAGAAAACACAATAAATCCAAAGCATATGACGATGAAGCAGGCAGAGAGCGATGGCGAACACGTCCTCACACCACACGGCCGAAAGCAAAAGTGATTCTTCACCTCCCAGTCGAGCTGTGCGCACACTGTCGGACAAGCAGTTAACTACTGAACTCCCTTGTTCGAAACTTACAACCGTTCCAGCTGCCGCTAGATACCTTCCTATTGTAAAAGGACCGATGGTTTGTATTACGTATCGGAACAAACAAATATTATACAAATACTATGATAAAAGAAACAGGAATAAACACTAGAATTCATATAACATGATTAAAAAACAAATTAGGAAAATGAATTTATGTAACTCAATGTATGAATACCCCCCAATCCTTCACTCGGTCCTATAGCAATGTAGAGGTCATGCTGCAACGTGCTTGGCTAAATACATGTACCCCGCCCGTACAGCCCCATTTTTTTCCTCACTAAGAAGTCTGCGTTTAGAACAAAAGCTCCCTTACAACTAGCGCATGCGCAGTAGAACTGGTGCATGCGTAGTAGGATTCGGTGTTGTAATAGTAGTAGTAGTAGATGGGATTTGGATGTGAAACGGCTCCACTATCAATGCTTTTGTTATCTCTTATTTTCGATTGTATTTCGTGTTTTAAATGTCATAAATAATGGGAAATACCACAATAACAAGGCAAAACCTCCCTCCAAGTGGTTTCTCCCCACCCAAAACCCCGGTTCCCACTGGGGGTCCCCCTTACCGTAGGATAAGAGTAGAACGGCATAATTCTCCCCAGTGTTTTGTCCCCACCCAAAACCCCGGTTCCCAATGGGGGTCCCATTTACCGTGGGATAGAGTTGTCCAAATAAATATTACTTCAAATTCTTGTTCAGTAGGTAAAACTGCATAGAAAAACAGCAACTGCCATAGTCTGGGCCGCCACGGATAGGTACCCTAGATCTACCAATTCTTGTTCAGGAGGTAAAACTATATAAACATACTGCAACTGCCATAGTCTAGGCCGCCATGGAATAGTAGTATAGATCTACCATTTAAATGAGAAGACAAAACTTTCCATTGCTTAATATCCAAATCTAGGGTAAACAACTGCATGGACTGGCCCAACACACCGACGGTCACGGCATGCCACCCTCCGAAAAAGTACTTATAATGCGTCCTGACACCGGAGATGGGCATCAGTCATGACTTGTTGTTGGTGAGACACGGAGCTAAAGACCTTTACTCTCCTTTCAAAGTAAGTATTTTCTCCAAAGTTAGAAATTAAGGCCAAATTTAAAGCTTTAAACAGAGGGTAGTGAAAAGGGTGTCCAACGCAGTGCAAATCTCACCAAAACACTTTCGAAATTTTTACTTACGCTTAAATATCTTAGAAGATTGATGCCATCTAGATGTTTGCGGAGTCGCTTGTGTCAACAAACTTCCCATTTCCTGTGATAAATCCGCACACCACTTGTACCCATAGACGCAGGGGCACTTTCATCACAACAATAGGAACACGGTCCCTAACCACGACGTTTTTAAGGAAACTACTGTTTTGGTAGAAAACTACGAAGCGTGCACTAGATAATTATTTAAATAAATAGTAAAACATCAATATTTTACATATGATGATTAATTTGAAAATATTCGTTATTGAAAAAGTAGCTCAATTCTGACTCAGATTTAAGTAATTATTTTTCGGAATTAGAACGTTCTTATGTCCTGTATTATGACATCACGACATCTTGACTTTCGTACCTATTGTAAATGAATTGCTATACTCAACTTTCTTGGAGAACAGTTTACCAGTTATTCATGCAGATTGTTATCAGCTATTCATGTAATTGTTATAATCATAATGCGCATACAGTGTGGCCCCCGTATTCGCGTTCTCCGTATTTGCGGACTCACACATTCGTGGATTTCTCTTGGGAACATTTCCCCGCATTATTCGCGGAATATTCGCGCATTCGCGGTATTTTTCTATGAGAAATATCAACAATTTCCTGGTTTTTTTAATCAATTTCATCATAAAATGCACTTTTTGTGATAAAACTATTTAAAAAACCAAGTTTGAAAATTTTTAGTGGTTTTTCTTGAGTTTTAACCAACAAAATAGGTTTTTATAGGGGTTCCAAACATTCGCGGGTTCTAACTATTCACAGGGGGGTCTGGTACACACCCCGGCGAATACGGGGGGACCACTGTATATATCTTTAGTATTTACTTTTTGGATATATGAAGATGTTTTACTGCCGGATTCCCGCCGTAGTGTGACGCAATCGCTTTCGCTCCCTGAGCCTCTGTCTGTTTTCGCACCATAAGAGATTAATGGGGCCGAATTTGCAATGACCAGAAATTCGTTAAATGAGGAAAGTTAGCATTGAGGGGCATATGTTTTAATTGAGAAAAATACAAATTTATACAATAGCTAGCTTGTAAAAAATACTTGATTACAAAAAACTTGATTGACAACTTAGCAGCATACCTACTATGGGTTTCAGAAACAGTGCAAGCACATTTTTTGGCAATATTTCTGTAACGAACACTCGTATTGGAACGAGATTTTGCTATAGTGTATTACACGCAGTGCCGTAAGTTATAAGGGTATCGTGAATCACTAATTGTACAGAATAAAACACTTGTCCTTGTACCAAGAGACAAAAACGCCATTATCCAGAAATGGATACAAACACGCGTAAAAAGCTCCACCTACCCTCTCCCCCCACCTCCACCACCAACCCTGTTCTTCCTTCCTTCACCTTCCCTTCTCTCTCTCTGTTGCCAATTGGTATGTGTTCACCCTCCAAACTGGGTATAAGACTTACACAAAGCATGGAAATTGGTGAAATTAGGCTATGTATTGAAAGTATATATACATAAATATTAAAGTAATTTTATCATTATTGCATTACTATGACAACTAGAATTCGTGGAAACAGTTTATAATAATGCATCGGCGTATGTGTGAAGCTCCACTAATGTGGCAACGATGATTTTGCCATTCTTAGCATGCAAACATTAAAGGTTACATTTATTTCTGGCATACAGTTATTAAAGAAAATCAAAATACTAATATAGACTTAAATCAATGAAAAGTGCTGGCAAAAACAAAAAAGCAAAAAAAAAAAAAAAAAAATGATATAATCCACTTATCCGTAGTCGTTCCTCTATGGTTTTTGCCAGCCAGATGTACGACAAGGTTAGAAACATTGGATTGTATCTACTTTAGAAATATCTGTAATTTTTCGGGATAATTTGGTTGCAAAAAAGGGATAATAGACATGAATTAAATAAACATCTTGAAATAACAAAGTAAAGTTAAACTAAATAATGTGTAAAGTAAACAATTAAGGAAATAAAGCTTTGCACATCATAAACAGTGTTGTCTGCTGCTGCTCGTAACTGTGTGGAGTGAGCGCTCAGCAACCGGGAACAGCTACATGGTTCAAGTGCAATGTGGAGTGAATTATGACCAAAATGTGTATAATTACAATCAAATAATATCTGTGGAGTTTCAGTTGTGATGGCAGTAAGGATAAAACCACCGATTACAGGGTAAAAATGAATTCAGTTCAAACTATGACCCCAGGAATAACAAGTTTCATACTTTCACCAACATAGGAAACAAAAGGTTGTTTCATTGTGCTGATTACAACTGCAATCTCGAGTAAGATCAATAAACGTTACATAGGGTAAAAAACCGCATGGCCTGAATCAACTCACCGACGGTCACGGCATGCCACCCTCTGACAAAGTACTTTTAACGCATCCTGACACCGGAGATGGGCATCAGTCGCAACTTGTTGTTGGTGAGACACGGAGCTAAAGGCCTTTACTCTCCTTTCGAAGTAAGTATTTTCTCCAAAGTTAGAAATTAAGGCCAATTTAAAGCATTAAACAGAGTGTAGTGAAAAGGGTGTCCAACGCAGTGCAAATCTCACCAAAACGCTTTCGAAATTTTTGCTTACGCTTAAATATCTTAGAAGATTGATGCCATCTAGATGTTTGTGGAATCGCTTGTGTCAACAAACTTCCCATTTCCTGTGATAAATCCGCACACCACTTGTACCCATAGATGCTGGGGCACTTTTATCACAACAATCGGAGCACGGTCCCTAACCACGACGTTTTTAAGAAAACTACTGTTTTGGTAGAAGAAGACGACAGAGCGTGCACTAGATAATTATTTAAATAAATAGTAAAATATCAATATTTTACATATTTATGATGATTAATTTGAAAATATTCGTTATTGAAAAAGTAACTCGATTCTGACTCAAATTTAAGTAATTATTTTTTGGAATTAGAACGTTTTTATAAGTCCTGTATTATGACGTCACGACATCTTGACTTTTGTACCTATTGTAGATGAATTGCTATACTCAACACAGTTCTCTCACTGATACCACAGTGAGAAGAACTTCCCCTCCCTGAGACCTGCCTGCCGACTGCTGCTGGATACTGCCTGCTGCTGCTGCTACCGCTGCCGTTTCCCGAGGGCCTGCCGACGACTGCTGCCGCCGCTGCTGCTTCCCAAGGGCCTGTCGACTGCTGCTGCTGCTGCTGCCTGCTGTCTGCTCTCCTGTAGTGGCCGCCCCTGCTGCCTCTCCTGCAGAGTAGACTGCCGAAGGGCGCCCCCAGCATCGCCTGCTGAATTTTAAGGCTTTGCCTAATAATTATTGCTGATATTCAGCCATTGTTATAAGGAAAATAACGATTGACTATAAAATAAGTCTCTACCTTCCAAATAACTTTCCATTACTAACAGACTCTCCTGTGGAAAATCTGGTAGCCGTTGTGGTCTTAAAACTCCAGTTGAAGCAGGACCCAAGAGTCAAAATCTCCCACTCTCGCCGTCTGTGGCAAGTGGCACAGGGCTGATAGGCTTGGCGCCTATAAGCCAAGAACCTAGGATAGGGAGATAGGTGTTTGAGAGGATTGGGACTATAAGCCAAGAGAAAGTTTGTGAGTGTGAGAGTGTGTAATTTTGAACAGTACACTGGTTTGTGTTTTATTATTCCTTCCCCATCTTAAGGACCTCCCTGACTGTAGGACTTGACTGCTGGGTCGTCTTAGTACTCTGAGAGCAGTAAGGAGATTCCCCAGCTGCAACTGCTGCAGTCAGTATACAGCTACCAATAGGCTAGATAGGGCCCCCCTGAAAGCAGAAAAGGAAATAATACAATAATAACAATAATACTTTAAATTATAATAGAACAGCAATAATAAAACAGTAATAATAAAATAAAGTAAAGTAAAGTAGAGTAAAGTAAAGGAAAGTCAAGTAGAGTAAAGTAAAGTACAAAGTAATAATTATATATATTATATATATATATATATATATATATATATATATATATATATATATATATATATATATATATATATATATATCTAAGTCTCTTTGCTTTTGCGAAAGACTTTTTTTTTGTTTCTCCTTACGACTGTCATTCGTAAGTATTTCTGGTTCCTCCCATCTCCTTGTGATATCTTAGTAGAGTGGTTCTTCTTAACTAAAGGAGGATTCAAACAGATAAGTTGAACAGATATAACAACTTTATTCTGTAAACTCCCATACTAAGAGATGCAGATCGGTCGGGAGACCGATATGTTTGAATGCTGGCACGGAACTGCCATTCTAAAGCATCACGTCGATAGCGGAACATTAGCTATCTCAGCGATTCATATAAAAACATACGTAGTCCGCCGGCTCGGAAGTTACAAGTTTCCGGCGTAGGTTAACAGGTCAACCGCTTCCCATGGAAGTTGTTGTGCAAAGTTATCATTAATATAAAATGCTGACAATGTACAGAGCTAAATCAGACTACTGCAGACAGCGCATAGCGTAATCTAGATCTGCATTGGTCACGTAGGACCCTCCTAATGCCATGACCTCAGGTCATGGGTTTTTATTTACAGATACTGTAATATGAAATAATGTATTTATTACATTAGGCTCGGACTGCTACCTATTCAAGCCTTGAATAACAAAAGTTACTGTAAACATTGTTTCTTAGGAGCGTGCTCGTAACATATGTCCAGGTATAAACATAATAAGCGATTAAATGCATAAAAAGGTTCTGTTACATACCCTTTTTGACATATTCATAAACAAAGATAAATGCATGGAAAATCTAGATCCATGTTTGGTAATAATAATGATTAGGTACCCAAAAATAATAAAAAGGTAAAAATCAAAAGATTAACATGTATACATGATTAATATGATAATAGGTAACCTGATTAAGAATAGTGGTTACTACAGAGATTATAGCATGATCATGGATAATTGTTAAAGAGTACTTGTCACTCTTTGTAATAGATAAATATAATTGTACAATTGTATAATAGTATAATTGTGTACTTGTGCACAAATGCAATATATAGGGCTGATATATTTTATTAGGTGCCCGAAAAATACCTTTAGGAGTATATTAATGTATAATATTGGGCTATAATATTTTATTAGGTGCCCGGGAGATACTTTAACTGTTCAAATGCAAAGGCGTGAGTCTTTCTTGTCCTACATTTTTGCCAGCATACGGACCGCTTTTCACACACAACACAATTCCAGACAATTTCCCTAGGCACAAAATGAAGTGGCCAGTTTCAGGCGGCCCTAAACTCAAACGACTTGAGTTTAACGGGTACGTCATCTAGACGGGACAATACGTTTCCTTGGAGATCCTTCTGTTTACGCCTCAGCCTACGCCAAGCAAAGATGTTGACGGCGATAACCAATATGGCCGTCACGCTGAACACGGCCAGCAGAATGTAGTAACGAAGATTTTCTCAACCTGCATAAGTCGGTGACGCGTGGTTCATCTCAGCCAGTTGCGTCAAACGATGAGCCACCCGCGCGTTGTATGGGAGAGGTAGTGATGGGATGATTGTAGACGCCCAAGTATAGTTTGCAAAATACGCCTTCTCACGTATTATCGTGTTGACCCCTCTGACGGTGTAGTTTGTAGATGTCCCCGTACAACCATCAGCTGCTACAAAGATAGGGGAATGGGCGGTGGTCCCATCCGGACATACTACGTTGAATCCGGCTTTATCGTAACGGATCCAGGAACCATTATTCATCCTGTAATTGAATTTATTACTGTAAAAGGGATAAAGTTTCCCCAGACAACCTTCGCTTGTATGAGAGAGAGAGCCGTTTAGCACTATGCCTAACTCACATGAATCCGTTGATATAGGATAGAATTCAAAAGAGTCAGCTGTACAAATTTTATTATTCATGGCTTCTGAACAGTGAGTGAGTTTATCTAAGTCTTTAATGACTGTAAATGATTTCCTATCAGAAGAAATCAGTACATGCCCCGTCAAATTGGATATTACTGGACTTGAGTTATTCGTCATGAAAGTAGGAAACGGTGCTATTTTGTATGATTGCCAAGCATCGGAAGAATCAAAATGTATTGTGATCAAAATTCTATAATTTTCAACGCTGACTGATATTAGGCTATAATAGAACTCTACTTTATGGGCGTCTAATAAAGGAATATAACCTAGTTTCTCCCGTCCGTTTTCCAAAGTTAACGTCAGAACTTTAATAGGCATGAGGTGAGGAGATAACACACCCTTTGTCGCTAACGTAATAGCTTCTACATAATCTTTTGATTTCTCAATAAAATGTGATATTTTCACACGGATATGATCTATTTTCGAACTATAGTAAGCTAATGTAGCCAGCAAATGTTGAACTTCCATGACCTGATCGATATTATTTGAATGTTCGTTTACGATACTCATTATTTGATTGATTGAAGATAACTGACTGCGAAGTTCCGACAAAGCTAATTCGGTTTTGTGTTGCAAAAACTCAATTCTTTTATTTTGATTATTTATCTTAAGGCGATTTGAAATTCCTAAGCCTAGATTCGCAACAGATCCTAAGATGTTTAGTCCAGCCAGAATAAGCGGGTTGCGGCGTTCGAGAGTATTGTGCTGCACAGACCACATCAGCAGGTCACGAGCAAGTTCCTCTGCCTCGGCGGTTTTATTTTGTATGTCATAAGACAACATTTCCGCGACGCTTAGGGTTTGAGCTAGCGAAATCTCTGAGTTAGCATGAAAATTACGTTCGTGTATTTCCTTAAGCGAAATAGCAAACCTCATCAGGTCATGATTAAATTCTATTTCTTTCGTCCTAGCGCTCTTTCCATACAACAAAGATGTCTGAATACACAATCTCACTCCTAACAATAACAGATTCATTTTTGAAACCTGCAATGAGTAAAACATATGTAATAACTCGCGTAAAAGAATAGGTTTACATACAAATATGATTAATAGATATATATATATATATATATAAATTATTATACAAGTTTCATAAATACAACCATTTTTTCCCTCACTCCATCTACCTTTCTTAGATTCTGATATGTGCCAATGGAACTATTCTCACATCAGTGGGTTTGGATACATTTTGAACCCTAAATCTATTGGCCGTTAAATTTTCTAAAATGTTAAACGGGCCTTCAAACTTAGGTGTCAGTTTATAATTTAAACCTTTACGTACGTATACTTGTATGTATACCTGATCGCCCACGGCATATTGTTCTAGTTGGCTTAGCTATTTTATCATGATTTTTTTTCATTATTATTTGTGCTTCTTCTAGATTCTTACGAAGTATATTATATCGACTTATGCTTGCATCCATAACATCCTTTAGAGGATTTGATAAATTAGTTGTAGGCGTTAGGATGTGGAAAGGTGTTCTAGCCGGGATACCGTACAGTGCCTCGTGCGGTGTCATTTCAATAGACACATGATACGAGTGATTAAGTGTGCTTAGTACAATAGGTATGGCAATGTCCCAGTTGGGGTCTGCCCCCCCTAAGGTGACCCTTAAAATGTTTAAAACCTTACGATTTGCCCTTTCCACTAGCCCATTAGACTCTGGGTGATAGATCATGGTATTGATTTTCTTTATACAAAGGAATTCGCACAAGGAGTTAAGGAAATGATTATTGAACTCCCCGCCCGAGTCTGATATAATGATGTGTGGAATTCCATGTTTACAAATGTAGCACTCGTAAAACTTCCTAGCGCACTCGACCGCGGTTTTTGTTTTAAGCGCTATAAGTTCGGTATATCGAGTCAAAGCATCTATGATTACTAGGAGGTGCTTATTTCCTCTGTCTGACTCGTAAAATCCTGTTAATAAATCTAAATGTACTCTTTCAAAGGGTTGATTTGGCACGGGGTAAGCCCCTAGGCTGACAGGTGTCTTCGTGTGCCCTTTGTATTCTTGACAAGTGCGACAATTTGCTATGTGCTTTTTTATATCTGTAAGCATCGTATGCCAATAAAATAAGGAGTTTGGCTTTCTGTGACATTAAGGAATAACCCGGGTGTCCATGCAGTTGGTATTTTCATGCAAACCCATTTTCAAGACAGTGGGTATGAGTGAGATAGGTACCACCACCTGGTTGTTATTCAATTGTGGTGTGTTGCGGGTTTTCCTCGTCACGGATCTACACAGGATATTATCCTTGATGATATAATTCTGCTGCTTATACTTTATGTATTCCTTTTCCTTCGGACTTCCGTTTAACGCAATGATGATTTTTTCTATTTGCGGATCTTTTCTTTGTTCTGTCTGTAATAGTTCAGCACTCCAGCCCAGATCATCCTGTTCAGATATAGTTTTAACAATGGGTGTGGAGGTTGAGATATCTATTAATTCAGCTAATGGCTTGGTACAAGATGAAGAGGGGTTGCGTGATAATGCGTCAGCAATGATATTTGCTTTCCCAGGTAAATACCCGATCCTCACGCCAAAGTCCTGGATGATCATGTGCCACTGAGTTCGCTTAGGGCTGTGACTAAAGCCTTTAAAGAAGTCGGTTAGGGGCTTATGATCAGTGAGAACCTTGACGGGATAACCGTATATTATGAATTCAAAATGCACGAGTGAATTAACAATAGCGAGCCCTTCCTTGTCTATTACTGCATATTTACTTTCGGAAGGTCTCAGTTTACGTGAATAAAAAGCTATAGGGAAAAACTGTTTATCATATTGTTGAAGCAATACCCCACCTACTCCTAGGTCTGAGGCGTCTGTTGCTATGAAAAATTCCTTACCGAAGTCAGGAAATTTCAAGATAGGAGAACTACACAGTTCATCTTTCAATTTATCGAACGCCTGTTGATGAATTTCAGACCATATGAAATCTACGCCCTTTTTATAAGATCGGTTAGGGGAGCGGCTATGATTGAGTAGTTGCGTATAAAGCGGCGATAATAGCCACTACATCCTAAAAATTGCTGTATTCCCTTGACGTTAGTAGGTATCGGAAAGTTACGGATAGCCGACACCTTATCATGGACGACTTTAAGACCTTCACTAGAAACCGTGAAACCTAAATAGACGAGTTCTGTTTTAAACAAAAAATTCACACTTACTTATCTTTACCCTTAAATTATGCTGCCTTAGTCTTTGTAGCACTAACTCTAATTTACGTAAATGTTCTTCTAATGTGTTGAAAGATTACTAGTCGTCCATGTAGGCATGTAGGATATCTCCTAACAAGTCTCCAAACACAATGTTTATCATACGAGTAAAAGTTATGGGAGCACAACGTAAACCAAAAGGCATACGCAAAAATTCATAATGTCCCCTGGCTGTGCTGAAGGCAGTGTATGGGATACTCTCTTGTTCCAACGGAATCTGATGAAATCCCTTTAGTAGGTCTAAGCTGGTGAAATATTTGTTCTGACCTAGTAAAGATAGGATATCATCAGTACATGGTACTGGGAATCTGTCAGGGATTGTTTCTTCATTTAAACGACGAAAATCGACGCATATCCGCCAAGTTCGATCTTTTTTCGGTACTACTATTAACGGAAAATTATAAGGGCTGTTTGATTTCCTCATGACTCCTTCCTTTAGCATTTTACCTACTTCCTCTGTTATCTCATTCTGAAATTTCATAGGAAGTCGGTACGAAGGTACATAGATTACTTTCTGTTTGTCCTTGAGCCTTATTTGATGCTCGATGACATCTGTTTTTCCTAAGGTTCCATCCGTAGTGGAAAAAACATCATGATATTAGTTAAAAGATTCAAAAATTTCTGCTGAATTTCTTCTTCTTGAATGTCCTTATTGATTTTGTTCTTTATAGATTGCAAAAGGGATTCATCCGCAACTGATTGAGCGTGATTTATCTCAGCTACGGTAAGAATGCGATGTTTATAAACTTCTGCATCCAAGATATGTTGATTTTTGTGGATTACTAAAGTGGTATTCAAATGATTACAGACTTCGATGTGACATTGTTGTTGTGAGCCGACTGTATAAATGGCTTGTGTGACGGATAATCCGTGTGTTTTCAGAGTTTCGGAAAGGATTAACGTTTCAGATCCTGGCAAGGTTCTCTTTACACGCACTAATATGTTCGAAGTTACGTTAGGCTCGAGAGTTTGCGTGCAAGCTGATATTACGGGTGAGCGAGAGTTCTGTTGGGTTGCATGTATTATTTCTTGGTTCTATGAGACAGGTGATTGGTTCTTTAATGTAAGTGACAACTCTGTCTGTCTCTTTATTATCTAAAACTGATTTTAGGGTATTAGAAGACTTATAGAATTTCCCTTTGATATACACGCCGTGTTTTGCAGGTGCTAAGATAATATTTTGAGTGCCCATAGACGGGTATCCGATAATTACTGCGGGATACATATTAATGTTTTGTACAACGATAAAGGTATCGGCAAACGTGCGCTTACCGACCTTGTACTGTACATGAGTTACTCCTACCACATTTAATTCATTATTCCCTATGCCTGAGAGTCTTATTCCGGACTTCTCTATAGGGAAATTTGAAAAGAGTAAATGATGAGTCCTTAAATCCATGATATTACGTGGACTACCAGAATCAAAGAACAAAGTGAATGACTTATGGTCCAAATTTACTGCATGTAAGGTTGGTCGCAACTCGTTTTGACTAATAATTGCATGAATTTGTTGCAAATCTACGGGAACCTGCACAGATTTTTTGGATTCGTTCGTGTGTTTCATAGGAAAATCAATTGCCTCACAATGACCTGATAAATGATTAAACTGATTATTTGATACAAAAGATGTTGATATTGATGACCCAACATCGCCCTCTCCCCCCTTGGAGTGAACTACGTGGTATTTGTTTTGTTTATCACACCTTGAAAATTCGCTTGCCCTTGCAAGTTCTGGCTAGACGGCCCAGGAACAGAGGTACCTGAAGCACGAATTTTGTTTCTGTTGTTGTGTAGCATTTACGTTCGCTTGTTTCTTTTTATAGTACTGAGGACCCTTCTTTTTATTTGCACTGGCAACTGGTTGCGTGTTTGTAGCATTCTGCTGTTGATTCCTCGAGTAGCAACGATTATATGAATGAGTGGAACTATTATGTATTGAACAAAAACGCGTCCGACAGTCTGAAATCATGTGACCTGGTCGTTTACAGTTATAGCAAACCATCCCTGCAACTTGATTATTATTATGTACCACATTTACTTGTTGTGGCTTGTTCTCATTTTTTGCAAAAAACTTGAATGAGCGAAGGATCTAGGTCGGTACATTTAGACATGTTTTTTGATTTGTTTTTTATACACATCTAATTCCGTACTGTTGGGCTGCAATTTTTTGTCAAAACACCGCACTAACGCTTCAGGCAACATTGCAGTGATACTCGTAAGGTAGATCAAACGGATAAAATCTTTCACGTTGATTTTGGCACTCGTAACCCACCCGGAGTTACTTAAACTAACTTGATATTCATTTAGCCGGTTGGCAATTAGCGCCGCCCGCTCGACAACATTAAGCTGAGTCATGGAGGCTTGGTTAAGGATATTTCTCAATGCCAATACTACATCTAAAGCCTCTTCACCCCCATACACGGCACGTAATCTGATTTTGAACTCGTCCCATGTAAGCGCCTCTTGGAAAGAAACCCCCCTTAGATAAGCACTTGCGTCTCCTTTAGCAAAGTCTATGAAGCTTTTGGCCTCCTGTAATTGTACTGCTGGGTCTGTGATGCTTTTTGCATTTAAATGAGCGTCTACAGATGAGATCCATGCCTCAACATTTTGAGGCAGGAACCCATTGACCCGACCTTGAAAAGGGACAATTGCTGACCTCGCGCTCACGAGAGTCACCACATTGGGGTTGCCAGCCGGAGTAGTTGCCATTTCCACTTTTACTTTTTTCTTATCACTTCTATTCCTTGCGATCCTATCAAAATATCTATAAGAGTACACTCGACCACTACGTAAACGCATATGCAATATACTGTATAAATGTGTTATAATAATAGGAAAATCCCCCAAAAGATACAAAAATACAGATAATTTGATAAAATATTATACGGAGAATTCCTGCAAGAAACGATTAGCAACAACGAGAAGAGAAAAAAATAATCTACGGGCGAGAACTCGTAGTTGAAGATTGATTCTGTAATGAAGGAAGATTAAGATGGCGAACAACTCACCCCCAGAATACTGGACGATCGACTCCTGATGAACAACACTTCACTGAGGAAAGAACCTGAATAGATAAAATGGTAATTAGCTCCAGATTATATGGTGAAGGATTGTTGACATGGGATGACGTCTCAGTCCCTGTCGTCTCGCGTCGGAAGTCGTAATGACGTCACGGTCTTCTCCCAGGCGCGCGATGCATGAAGAAGTCCAAGATTGATGACGTCACAGCCTCCGTCCTTGCATTACTTCCTCTTGCTCTACTCTCTGCGTCCTTGCTCGTGATCGCGCGATGTTTCCTTTGTTTGTTTTCTTCTTTCTGTTGATGTTCGATGCTGCTCTCGTCCGGTGTTGATTCTCGAAGATAAGTGACAACAGTCACTCAAACGTCGGTGTTGATGCTTGTATTCTTCTCGATGAAGGACATATCTTCGTCTTCATAAAATGTTGCGTTGATTGAAGATCCCGTTTCCTCTGTTTAGTTTTGATTTCGAAGGTGGAAGTTGGTTCTTGTAGATCTTCGGTCGGCTGATATGGGTCTTGTTAATTTTATTCTTCGTCTTTAGCTGCCACCAGTCTAAGTCTCTTCGCTTTTGCGAAAGACTTTTTTTTGTTTCTCCTTACGACTGTCATTCGTAAGTATTTCTGGTTCCTCCCATCTCCTTGTGATATCTTAGTAGAGTGGTTCTTCTTAACTAAAGGAGAGGATTCAAACAGATAAGTTGAACAGATATAACAACTTATTCTGAACTCCATACTAAGAGATGCAGATCGGTCGGGAGACCGATATGTTTGAATGCTGGCACGGAACTGCCATTCTAAAGCATCACGTCGATAGCGGAACATTAGCTATCTCAGCGATTCATATAAAAACATACGTAGTCCGCCGGCTCGGAAGTTACAAGTTTCCGGCGTAGGTTAACAGGTCAACCGCTTCCCATGGAAGTTGTTGTGCAAAGTTATCATTAATATAAAATGCTGACAATGTACAGAGCTAAATCAGGCTACTGCAGACAGCGCATAGCGTAATCTAGATCTGCATTGGTCACGTAGGACCCTCCTAATGCCATGACCTCAGGTCATGGGTTTTTATTTACAGATACTGTAATATGAAATAATGTATTTATTACATATATATATAATATATATATAATATATATTAATATATATTTATATATATATATATATATATATATATATATATATATAAGATAATAATATATATATAGTATATATATCATATATACTATATATATATATATATAATATAGATATATAAATATATATAATGATAATAATAATAATAATAATAATAATAACTATAAAGTAAAAAGAGTGAGAAAGTAATAATAATAATAATAATAATAAAAATAATCGATTACAGTTCAGTTTCAGGTTCTTTAATTTCATTTTTCCACTCCAACTTTCACTTTGTCTGGTGCCCTAGGGCTTAAAGGGTTGGACAACCTAACCAGGCACACTGACTATCCTTACAACCCCCCCTCTTTTGACTTAGAAGCACCCCTAAGGATGATGGACATTGAACCAAAACGACTCCAGGAACGAGAAGAGACCACCAAGATGGAAGCTACTGAGGACCTGAGGAAAAAGAGGACGAAGGAGGATGATGACGACCAGGAATGGACCACCGTTACCTCAAAAAGGACAAGGAAGCAGGAAAAAAGAACCAGCTTCAAGGAAAATGCACCAGAAAACAACAGCAATGGAAACCAAGTCAGGGAAAAAATCACCCACTTCAGAGTCATGGCAAACAACTCAACCGAAGGATTCAGAGCCAAAGCAGCCTTCCAGACCAGGTTAAAAAGCCTGCAATTCCAGGCTAAGCCCAACAAGCAGGGTCAGTGGACCATCACATCCAGAGATACAAAAACAATTAGTACCCTGAGGACCACGACAGCAATCGCCATCAAAGAACTAAAAGAAGAAGAGAGGATCAAGAAAGCAGTAGTGGTTGGCTACCCGCTTGAAATGCCTGAAAGCCACCTAACCAGCGCAGCCAATGTGACAGCTGCGGTAAGAATGAAGAACAAGCAAGGCATACTTACCAAAGCTGTACTAGTCACATTCGTAGGGACCATCCCAGAGAGAGTTGACCTGGGAGTATTCGGGAGATATGGGGTGAAAACTTACTACCCGGAACCCCTAAGGTGCTTCAAATGTCAGAAATTTGGGCACCATAAGAGCCAATGTCAGGCAAAGCAAGAAACCTGTGCAATATGCAGCAGAAAACATGCCACTGAAGAGTGCATTGCCAAGTGGAAAGCAGGGGAGACCACAACACCGAAGTGCCCCAACTGTAGCAAGGCACACATCGCCATGGCCTGGGGATGCCCTGAGAGATTGGCAAGAGTAAAGGCCGCTCTGCCCAAAGAGACAAGAAGAGAGAGGAGCATATCAAGAGGAAGGGCAGCCCCAAAACCTCAGCCCAGAAGAAGGTTTTACACCAAAGAAGAGCTGGAGGAATCCAGGAGGGAAGCAGACCCAGCAGGAAAAGGAACAGCTCCAGGTCTGCATCAAGAAGACCCACCCCCCAGCAAACAAATCCTCAGGCACCTAAACCATTGTCAAGGACCATTTACATCAAAACAATCGATCTCAGGGACAGACTGACAGACTTCTCCAACCGCATCATAAAGGGAGACATCAACGCAGAAACTATCCAAGAGTGCATAGAAGTACTTCTAAAGAGCTTCTTCAAAGGAGCTTCCAAGTCCCCCTCCCCCTCTACCTCTATGCAGGAGGCAGCGACCCAAGCTGCACCAAAACCCACTCCTCAAACCCCCTCACCTCTACTTCCACATCCACCCTCAACCCCTCACCTTCCACATCCTCTGAACCAATAAACCACACCCCTCTCAACTCATCCAACTCATCCTCATCATCACCATCAGCCACTGAAGGCATGACAGAGGAAACTGGAAGAACATTCGCACCAAGGGACCCCAGACAGTTCTCCTCAACATATCAATCATGCTGAAGATCATCAACTGGAACGCTGGTGGAATAAGGACAAAGGCAGCCACACTAATTGCAGTCTGCAAAACAGAAAATGTGGACATCATTCTACTTCAAGAAACCATGCTAACAACTGGGACAAAATTCAGAATAACTGGATATAATGTCTACACAACCCCATGCGTAGGCACAGACAGAGGATTGGCAATTCTCGTCAAGAATACAATCCCAACAGCGAGAACACACAACCCAATCCCCTGTGGCAACAATGTGGAAACCCTAGCAGTGAGAATCACACTGCTAAACCAGAGGATAGATATATACAACATATACAGAAAAATACATAGAGAAGAACCAGGAGAACTACAGCTCGCACAGCTCTTTGCACATGCAGCAGATTCACCAACAATTATATGTGGGGACTTCAACGCACATCACCCTCTGCTATCATCCCCATCGACCACAAACCAACCTGGAGAGCACATAGCTTTCTCTCTAGATGAGTTTGAAGGAGTCTCACTACTCAACTCAGGGCAACCTACACACATAAGAGGAGGCAGATTAGATTTGACATTTGCCACAACAACAATCAGACACCTAACAAGGTGGCAAGTACACACGACACTAGTGAGCGACCACTTTGCCACAGTAACAGAGCTGGAGATGCAGCAACTACCGCCAATACCGCCACCTCCTCCGACATGGAACCAAGACCTAGCAGACTGGGTTGTATTTCGTCTAGCCCTTGAAGAGTGGGCAGCACAATACACACCTCCAGAAGACATAGATCAGCTATAAAAAGATCTAGTTGAGGCTATACACAATGCTGCAAACAGGGCAATGCCCATGAGAGTAGGAAGAAGAGACCACACCTACAAAGACTCCTGGTACTACTGCCCAGAAGTAAGAAGACTGAAAACCCTACTGAACAGGGTAACAAAAAAACTATAGGAAAAAGAAGGACAACAGAAAACAGGGAACTACTACAGCAGTCAAAAATGATGTTCAACAGCAGCTGCAAGAGATAAGAATTGAAAAGTGGATGGAATGGTGTACAAAACTATCACAGTACACATCTCTCTCAGAGCTATGGAAGTGTCTGAACAGAGTAGCCGGAAAGAAGAGAACACCCGTAGCAACTCACCCTCACCCACTAGAAGAAGCAGAAAGACTGGCAACATCCTTCGCCAATAGGACTAGCTCAGGTAACCTCTCCCCTGAAACAAGAAGAATTCAGGATCAACTAGCACCGATTCGATGGGAGGAGATCGATGCGGCCTGCCACAGACCAGATGATACTGACACCCCTTACACAGTAGAGGAACTGAAAGCAGTTTTTAAAGTTGGCAGAGACACAGCACCAGGAGCAGGCAGGATAACATACACCATGATCAGCAAAATGGGTCCTGCAGGAGAAACAGCCTTTCTGAGAATCTTGAACAAAACACACATCGAGCACACAAGACCACAAACCTGGCGGCAACAAGACACGCAGCCAATCCCCAAACCTAAAGATCCAGAGAACCTAAGACCAATCGCATTGGTGTCCTGCATTGAGAAAACTGGAGAAAAAATGGTACTAAATAGAATGAAGTACAAGATTGGAAGGAGTCGGAACTACAGAGTGCATAACAGATGTTCTCAGCTATATAAATCAGAAGAAGGCCACAGTAGTCTTCATAGATTTTGAAAAGGCTTTTGAACTAGCCAGTCCAGCAGCAATACTTCAATCAGTAGTAAGGGAGGGAGTCCAAGGACACTTACTAGCCTGGACAAAAAACTATGTACTGGGAAGGCAGGCCAGAGTAAAATTCCAAGGAGTGATGTCTACATTCCACGACTTGGAAAATGGCACCCCTCAGGGAGGAATTCTGAGTCCATTTCTATTCAATATACTAATGGAGAATATAGCCTCCCTGCAGCTTCCAGAAGGCGTAGAAATCTTCATCTATGCCGATGATGTGTGTGTAGTAGCAAGAGGAGCTGTTAGAGTACCCAGAATGCAAAGGGCACTCAATGACATCAACAATAAATCAAATGAGCTAGGCCTAAAAATAAACATAAATAAACATGCCATGAAATAAAAGCCCACAGACCGCTGCAACCACTAACAATAGGAGCTGAGCCCATAGAATGGGTAGACAGCTACATGTACCTGGGAGTTGTCATAGATCAGCAGCTAACTTTCAAGGAAGAAATCAAGTACTTGAAAGAAAGAGCAAATGCAAGACTGGCCGCCATGAGATACATGTCATCCCTGAAGGAAGGAGCAAATGAACACATACAAAGGAAGTACTACCTAGCCTGCACTAGAACATTGGTGGACTATGCTGCCCCCACTCTGATGAGGCTGACAGAGGCTCAGAAAGAATCACTGGAGGTCATTCAAAACAATGCAATGAGGCTCATGCTAGGAGCACCTACATGGACAAGGCTGTGCAACCTCAGGCTTGAAACTAACTTGCCAAAACTAGAGGATAGGATTGCACAGCGAAATGCAAGCACAATGGCCAAGATGTTCCTCTCAGAAAGAGATTCCATCTCTAAGAAAAGAGCAAGAGAGGAACTTGCTAAACACCCAGAGATACAAACTTCGAGTTCCTATGGTAAGGACCAAAGTGACAACATCAAGAGTCTAGGCATGGCAGAAACACTGCTGCAACTAGGTCCAGACACAACACAGGGCACACAACAACTACCACCCTGGAAGAAGGACACTGCAATATACAAATACACAAGCCTGCCAAGAGCAAAAGAGGACTGCACAAGAGAAGAGCTAAGAGCGGAGGCCTATGAAGCAATCAGAAACACTGAGACCATAGGGGCACAAACATACTACACTGATGGCACTGTAGATCCTGAGAATCAAACTACGGGAGCTGCAGTATATTCAAGAAACTTCACAGCCTGCTGGAGGACCTCCAACCACGCCTCCACTATGCATACAGAGTTAACAGCAATAAGACAGGCACTGCTGTACTCACTGGAGAATGAAGAAGGGCCTGTAATCATCCACACAGACTCAAAGTCCTCAATGCAAGCCCTGCAACAACAGAAAAATAAAGAAAATAAGGCACTGCTGGCTGGAATTAAAACACTGCTACACCAGCACAGCGAAAGAGGAAGACCGGTCACCTTAAACTGGATACCCAGTCACATAGGAATTCCAGGCAACGAGAGGGCTGATGAGCTAGCAAAAAGTACAAAACACATTGACAGAGTGCAAATACACATACAACCTGCACTGCAACAAGTCAAGAATGCAATGAAACCACTCTGCAAAAGAAAAATTGCTAAAAGACCATTGAGAGTGGGTAGAAAAGAACTCACCGTCTGCCAGATGGTATAAGACATCGACTGGTCTAGTGCCTCCTCCCATAGACAGGCACACACCAAGAAAACTTGCTGTGATCATCCACAGACTCAGGCTAGGATATAAAGCCTGCTGGGAAGTTGTGGAAAACAGTGTCAAACCATGTGAACACTGTCAAGAAGAAACACAGCAACCACTCCTTCACTACCTGCTGGAATGCAGAGAAACAGCACAGCTAAGAGGTGCAGCACAAAATGAAGTACCTGCACAAGATGCTGAGCATGCAGCTGCCACAGTCACAAAGACAATCATTGAAAACTTAGAAGAGCATGCCCAGGTGCTCTACAACCTACCTCCACCAAGGTAATCAAACTAATAAGTGAAATCAATCACCCTCATCACATCCCCTCACCGTAAGGCTCTATCCACATCATCCACTATCATTCTTTTAAAACTTTACCTACAACTGAAATCCTCCCGCAGGGACCCAAAGTCATTGTTATTGTTTTTATATTTTAATGTTTACAATGTATCCTACTTGTTCCTTATTTTATGTTGTATCAATTTGTTAGTTTCTTATTTTTGTCAAAACCCAAAGAAAGGGGGATGTTTATGTTAACTACTTGTTTAGTTGTTTGTGTACATACTGTTATCTGAAAACAACTTAACTACTCTACTGTAAATATCCAATCTATTGTAACATTACTCGTATGACATTTATCTTTTGTTTACTTAACTATAAAACTGTAAATAAGTTAGTCAGTGTATATCGAAATTCTAAAGGAATAGGAATAAAGCACAGCAAGCAGTTTCTGGAGTTTCCCTGTCACTGAAAACACAATTTTATCCCTTATCATTCGCTCTTTTTCTTGAAAATTACATTTATCGGCCTGAACCTTGAGTTCTATCAAAAATGAATTAAATGGCTGTTTGTATGTAATTTTCCAAAACCTGAAGGACTGTAACACTTCACTGGTACGAGGACAACAATACTCTTCTAATCTCCTAATTACATCATCAGGATTATCTTTCTGCTCCTCTGTTTCAAAATTAAACTGGTCAAATATTTCTACCATTTGTGGTCCTGCGCAATGGAGTATAATTGCAACCTTCGTTTTCTTGGGTTTAGAACTAGCTCCGCTTGCTGTCATATAGATGTCCACTTGTCTCCTCCATTTTTTGAAAGTATCAGCAAGATTATCATCCAAGGGGTCTAGTGGTGGAGGCAAACGAAACACAGATTCAGCCATTTTCTTCAGGAAAACACGTTTTGTAGCAATAGTCTTCTTTCTTCTTTTTTTTTTCTTTTGGATTCTTTAAATAACCGCTGCCACCATGTTGATTTCCTTTGGTAGAAATATAAAACTCCAGAAACTGCTTGCTGTGCTTTATTCCTATTCCTTTAGAATTTCGATATACACTGACTAACTTATTTACAGTTTTATAGTTAAGTAAACAAAAGATAAATGTCATACGAGTAATGTTACAATAGATTGGATATTTACAGTAGAGTAGTTAAGTTGTTTTCAGATAACAGTATGTACACAAACAACTAAACAAGTAGTTAACATAAACAGGTTGGACAACCCCACCTGCACCGCTTCTCCGATTTTCGAAAGCCTTACATTCCTTCAAACTTCAACTATAATATGACATGATGGCCCTCTCTTACTGACACCATCATCCTTCCCCTGTCCACTCCTATCTCTACAACTAAAGATATTTCCAATTTCAAAAAATCTAACCATGTACCTAAAGAATCTTTTCAGATCACCTACGGGCCAAACAAGGGAAAGGCCCATGCCAACAAGAAGTGTTGGCTTAATACAACAACAACAACAACTATACTCAACTTTTTTGCAGAACAGTTTACCAGTTATTCATGCAGATTGTTATCAGCTATTCATGTAATTGTTATAATCGTAATGCACATATATATCTTTATTATTTACTTTTTGGGTATATGAAGATGTTTTACTGCCGGATTGCTGCTGTAGTGCGACACAATCGCTTTCGGTCCCTGGGCATCTGTCTGTTTTCGTACCATAAGAAATTAACCCTCTTACGCCGATTGGACGTATTATACGTCAAGATAAATTGTCTGTCGGGTGCCGATTGGACGTATCGTACGTCGACACAGAAAAGTTTTTTTTTAAATTCGCGGAAAAATATGTATAGGCCTACCAGCTGAAAACTTTTGAATCACGCGCCTTGGGGGATGCTGGGAGTTCACGGATCAAGGTGTTATTTTGTTTAGAAGTGTGACCTAAGTGCGCATGCGCGAAATGCCTCCTTCTCGCATCAGCCAGCATCAGCGACGCATCGTCTGAGAGCGATCTTTTGCCGCAATCGTGTTTTGCCGAACTTGTGCGACAGTTTGAATATTTGTGGTGCTACAGGACGTTCATAGAGATGTCTCAACGATGTATGGAATGCAAATGGCGCATTTTACCTGTCGGAAGGGATCGTGTAAGACAGGGGTCGGCAACTATGGCACGCCGAGTGCTTTGCATATGGCACGGCATGTGATTCGAAAATGCAAAGAAAAATCCTAAACAACAAAACAGATAATATATATATATATATATATATATATATATCTATATATATATATATAGTATATATATATATATATATATATATATAAATAGAGAGAGAGAGAGAGAGAGAGAGAGAGAGAGAGAGAGAGAGAGAGAGAGAGAGAGAGAATATGTATTGTGCATTATTATTCTTATCTATATGGTTTATTTCCTTTCAAATCATATGATTAAAAAGTAATTTTTTCCTATGATACATGAATTAAAACAAAAACGTTTCATATTCATGATGAGGGGTACGGTACATGATTGCATCGAGATGTAGGCTGGACGAGATGTAGGCTAGACGAGTATGATACATGAATTGTAACAAAAACGTTTCATACTCATCACGATGAGGGGTACGTGATTGCATCGTACTCTGCTGTTGTTTCAGTTACTCTTTAGCCACCTTCCACTATTAACACCCTTCCCAGTTTAATTTGTCGCCATGGCTACTGCGAAAAAAGTCAAGCTTGATGTCCGATCATTTCAGTCGTCATGGACAAATGACTTTGGATTTATTCAGCAGAATGACCGTGCTGTGTGTGCTCTCTGCTGCGAGAATGTCGTATGCCGCACATCAAGTGTTAAAAGACATTTCGAAACAAAGCACGAAAAGACTTTCAAGGATAGTGCTGACAAAGCTGAGGCGATCAAGAAAGCAGTATCCCGCTATGGAAAACAGAGTAATGTGTTTAAAAACTTGAGTGCTAGCAAAAGTAATGAAACTGAGGCCAGTTACAAACTAGCTCTGTGTATTGCTAAGCATGGAAAGCCTTTTACTGATGGAGATTTTATAAAAGCAGCTTTCCTAGAGTGCTCTGAAGTATTATTCGATGGAATAACAAACAAACACGTGATTATCTCAAGGATAAAAGACATGCCTATCTCAGCTAGGACCGTGGAGAGACGTATTTCTGAAATGGCTGATAATGTAACCCAGCAGCAAACGGTTGCTTTAACAATTACACCTGTGTTCAGTGTTGCCCTGGACGAAAGCGTGGATATAAATGACATTCCCCACTTGGCTGTTTTTGCCAGGTATAGTGACACAGAGGTACACGAGGAACTGTGCTGTCTTGAACCTATGTATGGAACCACCAAGGGAGAAGACATACTGAAGGCATTCACCGACCATTTTGAGAACAGAGGGGTAGACATAGGAAAGATTTTTGCAATTACAACGGATGGTGCTCCTGCTATGGTAGGGAAAAACAAGGGTTTTACGAAGTTGGTTGAGGAGAAAATTGGGCACCCCATTCTGAAATTGCACTGCATAATTCATCAAGAAAATTTATGTGCCAAGATCTCGAGCTTTGTTCTCAAGAAGGTGATGACTACTGTCACAAAAATAGTGAATTTTGTTGTTGCACACTCTCCTCTTACGCACAGGCAGTTTCAAGCTTTTCTTGAAGAGGTGGACAGTGTGTACAAAGATATACCTTTGCATTGCAGTGTTAGGTGGTTAAGTTGTGGGAAGGTATTGGAGAGATTTGTGGGATGCTTTGATGAAATCAAGGTTTTCTTATCAGAAAAAGGCCAAGACTATCCTGAGTTGGAAGACGGAGATTGGATTGTGAAACTTATGTTTCTCTCAGACATCACCAAAAATCTAAATGAGTTCAATCTTCTCCTGCAAGGTGCAGGAAAAACGGTATTGGGTTTGTACGATAATTGGAAAGCATTTGTTGCAAAGCTTGCAATCTACTCAACAGATGTGGAAACCGGCTCTTTCCGTTATTTCAAAAATCTGAAAAACTTATCTTCAATGCATCCAGTCAACACTTCTGATCTACAACTGTACATGCAAGAATTAAAGTCAGAATTCTCAATCAGGTTTCAAGATTTTCAACACATGGACCCAGTGTTTTCATTTTTAATCAGACCGGACACCTTTAAATACAGTGACTTGGACACGACTCTCTTTGAGTGGATGGAAACTGAGGAATTAGAAATGCAGTTAATCGACTTTCAGGCCTCAACATTGTGGTCAGCTAAATTCAAAGATCTTCGAGAAATACTGGAAAGCAGTAAAAATGATCATGCAACATCCATCTTAAGGTCTTGGGCATCACTACCTGATAAATTCAATTGTATGAAGAAAGTAGCTTTTGCACTGCTATCAGCGTATGGATCCACATATCAATGTGAGCAGATATTTTCACAAATGAAGCACATCCTCAGCCCTCATCGCAGCAGGCTTACAACGGATCACTCTGAGGGTTGCGTGAAACTCAAGGTGTCGAAATATTCACCTGAAATTTCAACTTTGGTCAAAGGGAAGCAAGGGCAAGGATCGCATTAATACTAAGTGTATAAACTTCAAACCTAAAATAGTTTTTGTTACAGACAATAATAGATGCAGAAAATAAATAAATAAAAATTATATTTGAATTACATTTATTGTATGCATGTTCAGGAAAATACAATATAATTACAATGGCTATTACAGTACAATTATGATTTTAATTTTCCTATCCCCAGGATATATGTATATTATCTATAATAGTGCTTGAAAAATAGCACCTGGCACGCAAGGTACTTAAAAAAAATGTATTAAATTATTAACTGGCACAGCGTGTTCAAAAGGTTGCCGACCCCTGGTGTAAGACGTATTTTGGACTTGGATGCTGGCGAGGGACCCAGCACCCAAGATGACCTTGCGCCTCAACACTGTTCTGTGCAGCCACGTGTGGATGAAAGTGGTTTAGGATCACAACGTGTGTCTTGTGTGCCTTTAGTAACCCCTAGGAAGCATCAGGGTGTCCTTAGGGGCATTCGTAGGCATTTGGGAGGCCTCGAACCAAGGGACATTGATGCATACTTATCGGAGCTCGATCGGGAGTATATCGCGAGTCCTCATTTTGATGGTGGTTGGTCATCTAGTGATGAGGACATCACTCCCGATGTCAGTGATGATGAATATTTGCCCCCAATGTCCGTTCGAGGCTCACATCCCGAAAGTGAGCTCGAATTTAGTGGTTTTAGTGCCTATGAGGGGGAATCCGAGGAGGGGGAGGATGAGGATATAGGGTCTAGTTTTGTCGCCGATGACGATACAGAAAGTGAGGGCCTAAGTGAGGGAGGTGGGCCAGTGGGGGGGTTTCGTGTGCGAAAAAGTGCCCGAGCTGGTGCACGCACACGGGCACGTAGAAGGTCGGAGCGTCGCGCCAGCCAAGGTGAAGGTCGGTCGTCCGAGAGCGACGAGGGGTGGATGGAGGACCCCACCCCACCTAACATGCACCCATTCACGGCAACACCTGGGCTCACCGTACCTGTTCCTCTCACTGCTCTGGGCTTCATTCAGCTGTTCCTTACGCGGGAATTGCTGGAGTACCTGGTAGCAGAGACGGCAGACTACGCTCAGTACTGCCGTGATGAACTCCGCACGACATTGTCGTATCGCTGGCGGGGCTGCAACCTCACCGACATGGTGCATTTTGTGGGGCTCCACATTTATTTTGGATTGATGCCTGCTGCCGACGTCAGGCAATATTGGAGGCGGAATTTTTTTTTAAGTACGCCCAATGTGCCTGGCGTTATGCCCCGTGATATTTTCCTGGCGTTGGACAGATATTTCAATGCCTTCAACCGAAGGGCCATACCCCGGAATAACTCCGATCGCCTCATCTTAGGCCGCCCAGTGTTGGAATTCATTTGTGAATGGTGCAAAATTCTCGTGGTTCCTGGAAAGAACTTTTCTTTGGATGAGGGGATGATGTCTTACAAAGGACGTCTAAGCATTAAAGTGTATAACCCCAAGAAGCCGAAGAAAAATGGAGTGAAATTTTCTTTTATTAACGAGTCTAACACTGGATATGTCATGGACTTTTTAGTGTATTCCGGGGTCTTCTCCATGATGCGTAACACTGTTTTCAGGTTTGTGGATCATTTCCGTAACCAGGGATACCACCTGTTTATGGATAATTATTATAACTCGGTATCCCTGGCCCAGGAACTGTATGAAGCAGGTATTCACGTCAGTGGTACCCTTCGCTTGGTGCATGGGGCCCGAATGTCCTCAAGAGGTTCACTAGCCATCCGCAACATCTGGCAAGAGGAGAGACAGAGTGGTGGTGGAAGGGAGCTGTCTTCGTCATCTGTTGGAAGGGGGTCCGACTCGTCCCCATGATTACAACGAGTCATGAACCCATCCAAGAGGAGGTCGTACAGTGGAAGAAGACATGTTGACAGGGCCGAGTTGTGTATGAGGAGTTTCATATCGAGCAGCCTACCGTCATTGGGCACTACAATAGGCACATGGGAGGAGTTGATCTCTTTGATCAACTCATCCAGTACTATCCCTTCGCCAGGAGAACCAGGAGGTGGACCCAGAAGCTCCTCAAATACATCCTTCAGTTGGCCCTCCAAAATGCCTACATACTGTACTATGGGTACTACAGTCACGGGCTCCAGAGGATGACCCACTTACAGTTCCTCGAGGCAGCCGGGAATGCCCTCATCCACTTTAATCCTGATGAGTGGCCTTCCATGACTGGCCCCCTGCCCCAAGCTGCAGATCTGCCCCTAGAAAAAAAGGGCAGATCTTAGGAGGGCCAAATTCGGTCGTCCTGCTGCTGCTGCTGCCGCCGCCGCCCCTGCTGCTGCCAGCGGAGGGCACACGGGACTGCGTGTCCCATCAGTAGCAAGGGCGCACATCTCCCTCCTCCACCTGTACTTCGTTATGTCGAAAGGAAAAAAATGCACGACTCTTCAATGGAGGAGGGAGAAAACAAGAATAGTACGAAGAGTCAGGATTACGAGTGAGTATTTTGCATTTATTTTATATTTATTTTTATATTTATTACAAGTTTTTATTTATCCGTATCTATTGATGCATGATATGTTATTTCATTCTATGCAAAAAGAAAAGTTTCACCTGCATTCCTTTTAGTTAGGTATTCATACCAGAATAAAAAAATTTAATAGATATATATATATATATATATATATATATATATATATATATATATATATATATATATATATATATATATATATATATATATATATATATATATATATATATATATATATAATTTTTTTTATATCTATATTGGTATTTTTGAGTAAGCAAAATGCATAAAAGTCTAGTAATATTCAGTCATTTACCTTAATTTTGAAACAAATTCGAAGTCCCATGCACATTATTTAGATTTATGGTGAATTTTTGAAAAAACTTTTTTCTTCCCTCCACGCGCCGATTCTCCGCCGCAAATCTCCGAAATGCATATGTCGCATTCTCCTAATATTTGTTCCCTTTCATATTAGGCGTTTCATAGTTTTATATATGAAAATGTGCGCAATTTCATGTAAAATATAACAAAAAATGTTTGAAGGTTGTAGCTTTTCTCATTTTTGAAATAATTGCATACAAATCACGATAAATAGAAAAAACTATGTTTGGGTACTTTGACTCAACCGAAATGGTCAAAAAACGCAATTGTAAGAAAAGACTATTACAGTCTAGTAATATTCAGTCATTTATATTAATTTTGAAAAAAATTTGAAGTCTCTAGAACAATATTTAGATTTATGGTGAATTTAAAAAAAAACTTTTTCCTCCCCTCCGCGCCGATTCTCCGCCGCAAATCTCCTAAATGCGTACGTCGCATTCTCCTAATATTTGCTCCCTTTCATATTAAGTGTTTTATTCAGTTTTATATATGAAAATGTGCGCAATTTTATGTAGAATACAAAAAAAAATATTTGAAGGTTGTAGCTATTCTCATTTTTGAAATAATTGCATATAAATCCCGATAAATAGAAAAAAAACTATATTTGGTCAACTTTGACTCAACCGAAATGGTCGAAAACCGCAATTGTAAGCAAAAACTCTTACAGTCTAGTAATATTCAGTCATTTATCTTCATTTGGAAACAAATTTGAAGTCTCTAGCACAATATTTAGATTTATGGTGAATTTAAAAAAAAAACGTTTTCCTTCCCTCCACGCGCCGATTCTCCGCCGCAAATCTCTAAAATGCATACGTCGCATTCTCCTAATATTTTCTCCCTTTCATATTAGGCATTTCATAGAGTTCTATATACAAAAATGTGCGCAATTTCATATAAAATACAACAAAAATATTTGAAAGTTGTAGCTTTTCTCATTTTTGAAATAATTGCATATAAATCACGATAAATAGGAAAAAAACCACGTTCGGTCAACTTTGACTCAACTGAAATGGTCGAAAAACGAAATTGTAAGCAAAATCTCTTACAGTCTAGTAATATTCAGTCATTTATCTTAATTTTGAAACAAATTAGAAGTCTCTAGCACATTATTTAGATTTATGATGAATTTTTGAATAAAACTTTTTCCTTCCCTCAGCGCGCCGATTCTCCGCCGCAAATCTCCGAAATGCGTACGTCGCATTCTCCTAATATTTGCTCCCTTTCACATTAGGCGTTTCATAGAGTTTTATATATGAAAATGTGCGCAATTTTGTGTAAAATACAACAAAAAATATTTGAAGGTTGTAGCTTTTCACATTTGTGAAATATTAGCATATGAAAAAATATATATAAAAATTTTGACATTCGGTCAACTTTAACTCGTCCGAAATGGTTGAAAACTCTTACAGTATAGTAATATTCAATCATTTGTCTTCACTTTGAAACAAATTGGAAGTCTCTAGAAAAACATTTAGATTTATAGTGAATTTAAAAAAAACCCATTTTTTTACGTCCATGTGTTATGAATTCACGCATCATTTTGTGATAACATTTTCTCTGTGTTGCTTTGATCGTTTTACAATGTGTTATATACCAAAATGATTGCAATTTAGTGTACAATACAACGAAAAAAAATTAACTTGTTAGCTTTAACCGTTTTGCTCACAGTGCGATTTGAATACAATTATATATGAAACTCAGTTTTTGCACTATCATATATCGCATTATTTATATATGATAATGATATTTTTTCATTTCATACTAAACTTCAGGCAATGAAAAAAAGGAGCCAAAAATGAACTCTTAATCTTGAAAACTAAACGCGCTGTGATTTAAAAAAAAAAAATATATTTTTTCCGCTTCATCGCTCACTCCGAGACCCCCCCGGCATACGGGAGACAATTTTTATTATACCCCTTCGGCGTAAGAGGGTTAATGGGGCCGAATTTGCAATGACCAGAAAGTCGTTAAAAGAGGAAAGTTAGCATTGAAGGGCATATGTTTTGATTGAGAAAAATACAAATTTATACAATAGTTAGCTTGTAAAAAATGAAGTTTTTATTGTAAAACTAATATTGTAATACCTACCTGAACACCTGAATAAGCCCTGGTCACTTACCAGCCCGAACCCTCATTTATTAAAAATTTACCAAATCTTTGGTTAAAATAAACAATCAGTGTTGCCAATCTCCTGGCAAACACCCTCGTTACCTAGTTACCAGCCCACCGCTGGTAGCCCTGCCTCACGGGCCGGTCACACCTGCCCTCTCACGTCAATCATAACTCAATAACTCTGTATGAGAGGGGAGGAGGGTGGGAATCATTCAGGTGTTCAGGTAGGTATTACAATATTAGTTTTACAATAAAAACTTCATATTGCAATACACCCCCTGAACACCTGAATAAGCCCGATTAATAACATTAATTTGGAGGTGGGGAATCAAATATGCCCGGCCCTCCACTGTACCAGTTGTCAGTCAATATAATTAAGCACTCACCCGACTCATTTTCTTTACCAGAATGCATTTGGAGACGAGTACCCAAGTCAGTCTCAAGTTCATTTGTCACTCGTCCAAACTAATCTCCCATGTGTGGCCTTCTAGGCCTCCCATGTGTGGAGGGAAAAACTCCCTACAGGTCAAAACTCATTGAGTGCGGGAGGGATACAAACCTGTTTCCTCTCAGGTGGCTATGTGCCTCACCTGAGTAGAGGAAAACTGAATACCTCCCATGTGGCTCTCGGCCTCTCATGTATGGAGGAAATCTGAAGACCTCCCATGTGGCTCTCGGCCTCTCATGTATGGAGGGAAACTGAAGACCTCCCATGTGGCCTTAGGCCTCTCATGTACGGATGAGAAAACCAAAAACGTTGTGGTGTCTGTCCATCGGTGCGTCTGCGACGGTGTCGTCGTTTGTAGTGCTGTCCTCTCCTGTAGTGTTGTGCCTGCCTGTCTGTTCTCTGCCTGGTTGCCACTTGGAAGAATACCCTCAGATAGACCCAGACCTGTTCTTTCCTATCTGTCCTAATACTTAAAATCCTCTCGTGATATGTCCTATCATGAATACCTCCTACGTACCCCTAATATTCACTCCCTACTCTAATACTAACTCTGATCACTGACTCATATTAACTAACGGCTATCCCCTATAACTGCTCCCGCTGCCACAAATGGACCTAAAGAAAACCCTTCTTTGGACTGAAACTGAACATCACTCAAGTAGAAGGAAGTGAAAACCGAAACTGACTTCCAAGTCGCTGCCTGCAGAATCGCCGATACTGAAAAATTTCTTAAGAAGGCTGCCGAAGTTGCCATCCCCCTAATGCTATGAGCTCTGACTCCTGTCAACCCAGTACTATCTGAACCGGTTGAGCCTTCAGTTATTTCTTGTCGAATAACTTCCCTGAGGAAAAAGCTGATTGCGTTTTTGGAGATCGACCGAGAGGGGTTTTAAGGGGAAATGAATAAGGTTCTGGGTCTGGGTTTCAGTTTCTTCGTCTTATTCACATAAGCCATCAATGCTCTCACCGGACATAACTGCAACTCTTCCTTGTCTCCTCCCATGAAGTCGGTCAACGCTGTTACTCTAAACGACCTGGAAAGAGGATTTGACTCTGACTCTGTCTTTGCTCGGAATTCGGGAAGGTAAGACAGGAACAGATCCTCTCCAACCCACGAAATATCTCTGACGATAGCTTGAAGTTCCCCTATTCTTCTTGCTGTTGCTAACACTACTAGAAAGAGGACCTTCTTCGTCAGCTCTTTCAGGGTTAAATTATCCAAAGGCTCGAAATCTGAAGAAGCCAGCAAACCTAAGACCATTGAAAGATTCCAGGGAGGTGCGTGAGACTGGGTCCTCGGCCTCTCGATCTTGAAAGACCTCAACAAATCATGAATCACTCTGCTGGAATATATTTCAGTTAGATGGAAACGAAAGGTGCTGCTAAGCATAGCTCTATACCCAGCAATTGACGAGTACGAAAGGTTCTTCCTTTGTCTAAGGAAAAGCAAGAATTCCGCTATTTTCGGAATTGTAGGACTGGAAATAGTATGGCCCTGCGACCTGCACCAACTTCTATACATGGCCCACCGCACCTGGTATAGTCTTCTAGTGGAATTTCTTAGACAGAGAGTAAGCTGTCTAGCCACTCCTCATGAAAAACCCGCTTCTCTTGCTGCTCGCTGGCTAGTCTCCATGCAGCCAGCCTTAGCACTCGAAGGTTTTGGTGGAACCAATGAAAATGTGGCTGTCTTAAAAGTTCCTTTCTGTGAGGAAGAACTACTGGGGGCATTATTAGAAATTGTAGAAGATCCGGGAACCAAGATCTTTGAGGCCAGAATGGGGCGATTAGGGTCATTTGAGTGTTTGAACAGTCCCTGAGTTTCCTCAGTACCTGATCCAACATGCCGAAAGGAGGGAACGCATACACCTGTATCCTGTCCCACGACTGCAACATCGCGTCTGTCCCCGCTGACATAGGATCCATCACCAGTGAAAAGTAAACCGGTAGTCGGTGGTTCTGACTTGTGGCAAAAAGATCTATCGTTGCTGGCCATCTGTTTAAAAGAAGGTCTACTTCCTCCTGAACCAAAGTCCATTCTGCCCCCAGAACTTCCCTTGATCTGCTCAAGGCATCTGCCACCACATTCCTTTTGCCTGCGATGAATTGTGGTAGAATCTTTACCCTGTGTGTCTCACACCACCTTAAAATTCTCTGTGCCACTTCGTTCAGATTGCCGGATCTTGTACCTCCTTCATTCTTCAGGTATGCTAACGCTGTGGAGTTGTCCGAAAACAAGGCCACTGTAAGGTTTAACACCTGTTCCTCGAAGGTGCATAATGCCTCCTCTACCGCCTTGAGTTCCCTGAAATTTATGGACTCTTTCCGTTCCGGATCCCTCCAAAGGCCCTTGGCCTGAGCTCCCTCCAGGATTGCTCCCCAACCCTGATCTGAAGCATTTGTGAACAGATGAACGTCCGGAATCGGGAGGTCCAAATCTACGCCGGTGGTCAGATGATGTTCTTCTGACCACCACCAAAGATCCTCTCGGCAAGAATCGTCCCAGCTGATCACTGCGCTCCTGTCCCGAAAGTCCCAGCAATTCCTGAGACATGCCTGCAAGGAGCGCATCCCAAGACCAGACCGAGGAACTAGAAGGGAGAGAGAGGACATTCTCCCCAGGAGACTTAGTCATTCCGAAACTGGTTGCTCTCTTGTTGACCTGAACTCCTCCAGTTGCCCTAGTAACATCTCGACCCTCTCTGAAGTCGGGAAAACCTTCAAAAGAGGCGTCTGAATCCTCATCCCTAAATAAGTCTTCTCCTGTGAAGGCACTAGATCGCTCTTGTCCTCGTTTATCCTTATACCCAACTTCACACATAAATCCAGCAAAAAGCCTGTCGCTCTTACTGCTTCTTTTCTGGAGTCTGCTTGAATTAGCCAGTCTTCCAGGTATCTTCTCATCCGAAAACTTCGACTGTGCATTATCTTTGAAACTGGAGACATCACTCTCGTGAACACCTGTGGAGCCATGGTCAGCCCGAAGCAAAGTACCTTGAACTGGAAGGTACCCGGTGGACCCAAGAAACGAAAGAGCCTCCTCGATTCCTGATGAATTGGAATCTGGAGGTACGCATCCTTGAGGTCCACCGTCACCATCCAATCGTTTCTTCGAACCGACCTCAGCACTGAAGCCACGGTTTCCATGTGGAATTTTGTACATTTCACTCTCTTGTTGAGCTCCGATAGGTCTATAATGGGTCTCCAAGACCCTGACGCCTTCTTTGTGATGAAAATTGATTAAAGCAGTAGATTTTTCTTGAAAAAAAAACATATGAAATACTCTTAAACGTGAACGTCACCTTTCATATTTCTTATCCTTTCAGCTAATTATAATATGCTTATGGTAGTAGATCTAGGTATACATGTGAAACTAATTTGAATTAATTTCTATTTAGAAGAAATGGATAGCTACAGAAAGATCAACCTAAGAAAGCTTAATGAAAGTAAGCCTTTCTTAATGTATTCGTCAGTTTTGACTCCCACAGCTTTCCAACGTATCCAAATGAAACAGGATGACATGCAAGGAATTCGATAAGAAATAAGACTGAATTATATTCGTTTGATTTTTTTATGATTGCTTTTTGACTTTGAATAGCTATGTCTGAGTTAATTATGTTAAGCAATTATGAAAAGGATAAGAAGAAAGCGAACATAGCTAATAAAACAAGAATAGTCAAATAAAGCAGATAATATATTTATATATATATTATATATATATATCATATAATATATATATATATATATATATATATATAATATATATATATATATATATATATATATAGATATATATATACTATATATATGATATATATATAAATATATATATATAGATAGCATATTATATAGACATATAATGATTAATATACATTTAACATATATCTATAATATTAATATATCTATATATAATATATATATATTCAATACTATATATATATTATATATATATATATATATATATATATATATATATATATGATATAGATATATATATATATATATAGATATAATATATATATATATATATATATATATATTGTCGATTTAAAATATTCATAAATTACGTATCCGAGAGAGTATACCTGCTGAAAATAGACCTAGGCTAATCTTGTGGGAAAATCAGAAGCCCAATTTAGGCCCAAAAATGTGTCATGCAAATTATTTTATTGATCAAAGGATAAAATTAGTTTAATTAAACATCGTTTTCAAAGAATGTTAACGCCTTGATGTATTATTGATCGGCTGTAGGAGACGAAATGACAACACCCCAGTGCAGTACGATACGTTGAGTCAAGACTCGAGCGGCAGCAAAGCCAACTTCAAAATCTTCGGTATGCTGTCACGAAGCTAGAGTTGAGTATAAAATTAGAAATCGTGGACCCATCGGTATATATTTTCCTTACTTTGCAAAATAATTATCTTTAATATGTTTGTTACAAACCTCTGGGGTTCTAGTACAGGTTCTTAGGTACTTTATTTTGCTAGGATCGTAGACAGTATATGCAACCCATGTTCAAGGAAAGCAGGCACAAAAACACTCCAGAAAAACTTAACAGTATTTATTACAAAATGGAAATATACAACTTAAATCAGCCTTGCGGGTTTAAGTAAAATACATACAGCAAAACAGCTTGAAGCAAGAGGACTAAATACCAGGTCCTCAACGAGCCACAAGGCACCCTACAGCTAAACATCTAAACCCTACTAGAAATTCAGAGGAGGAGAACAAATGTTTCATAAATCAGTGAGGATCCAAATATATGCCGGCCAAAACTATCCTAAATAACAAAAGGCTGAAGGAAGTGGAAGATATCAAAACAAGGAAAACCTTAAATTTACCTACCTAGCCATATAACTAAAGATATGGAATACTATCCACCAATAAGTAATAAACAATAATGGCAACAATAAGCTTATAATATAAACAAGTAAAAAACTATGAAAAAGTATATGTATATTTTTACGTATTTAGCGGCCTTGAGAGGGGCTACATACGTAAACGGAAATAATTGAGGGATTTCAAGAGGAATTTGCTTTAACTTACCGTAAACTGATAGTTATTGATAATTTCTTTAGAGGGAAGGTCGCCAGAAAACTCAGCTCGTTACTTTACAGCTATTTATTTACAAAAAAAGGCCCTTGCTGGCCTGGAGAAAAGGTAAATGCTGGCTCCAACTGGAGTAATTCAAGCTGGTTTCATAAACTTGGGTAATGCACACTTGCGGGCAGAGAGACGGCACGTGACTCATGGAATCTGGAAAAGAATCCCAGATTAAACAAGATAAAAGGAAAAATGACTTCTTGCTTTGATTAATTAATTCTCTAATACTGGGGAGAAGGAACTTTTAATGTTTCACTGAAGTATGCAATGACTTCATTGGTCTGGGACGATCACACAAGGGGAAGCATGCGGCCATGAGGCAGTGAGAGGGAACAAAAGGATGAATTCCTTTTGGGGCTGGAAATTTAATTGGGAGAATGAGTATCAAATGATAATAGGATGGGAGAGACTGGCAATATGCTGTTCCACAAGACGTACCTGGATGCAATGTTCAGTGTGGACCTTTGTAGAAAATGTGGCGCCAAGCTTTGTCCAGGTCTGGGGTTCGTGCGCGCCAGTACGCCGTGGATAGGCCTAAATGGAAAGCAGATGGTCGGACATCCGTCCGACGGTCACGTCTGGAGACGACTGAGGAAGAGTCCAGGCTGTTTGCTTGGGTGTTGGAAGTCAGCTTAACCTCCCACGAGCAAGGCAAATCCTGGAAACAAGACATACAGCCAGCAGAGGGGTCACAGGAAAGAGAGCTTAAGATATAGGTCTAAGAAGTACCAATCTGCCTACATCCTTCCCTTTTGAGATACGTCCCTAAAGCTGACAAAAGACTATATTCCCCCAACTGGGGAACTCCCTATCTCTAGCTGGCGGGTTTTGGGTTTCCCGCGTTTACTAAAAATCAGCAGATATTCTAAAGAAATGGCTGCCGTTTTCCAAATCAAATTAATTAATTGATATCTGGGTAGACGAACGATCTATAAACGTCACAGCTCCCCCTGTTAAGAAGGCATTCACTCCCTTTCGGGCGTGAAGGTCTTGGCTTAAATAAATTGATCGTCTCGACTACCCAGTTCTCCTACTCCAACTTGAAGTTTTTTGAGCAGCGATACAGCTAACTACAGTGGCCTACCTAACTTATAGGTGGAGATGCTAAGTGTACTAACTTAATGTAGTAATGTAGTCTAGCCTAAGTAATAACTACGGGTTGTCTGTGACGACAGTCTACTGTACCCCTAGATAAGGTTCCTTGAAAATTCTACTTACTACTAACCTAATGCCCTGGTACTAAATCATTAGCCTAACCTACTCAATATAGTTAAATGAAGACGCAACCATTCCAGAGTGTGGTACGCACAGCAGTGATGTGTCGCAGGAATTGTTAAAATACATGAGGTGAGGTAATGGTGTGTGAGGATGATGAGTGGTTAGTGCATTACCAGGATGGAAATGTAATGAGGTAATTATATTTAAGTGAGGGTTAGTATCACAATAGCTAGGGGTTAGAGGGTTAGTTCTACTGGCAGAGATCAGGCTGGCTACCTTCTCTGGGTAGGTGCCAGGATCACTCTACAATTGAATGCGACACTGTACCTCGGGCACAGGTGTCAAGGAGAGCATGTGGCTCTTTGGTTAGTGTGTTAATGATTTGCGACGTCCCTTCTTCTTCTTCTTCTTATTCCTCCAGGACCTGGCTATACCAGTCCTAGGAGTAGACGGAGGCACCGACTCTGGGGAAAGGCCAGAAACGCCGGCAGGAGCAGAGGCAGTGGTAGCCTGAGGGATTTCAGGAGAACACCCTACTTCGGTATCTGCAGCAACCGTCGTAGAGGTGGAACCTACTGCAGGGGAGGCCCTCACTCCGGCTGCTGCGACAACCGTCGTAAGGGGAAAACTCCAGGCTGACTCCTGGTCGGGCAGTTCCTGGTTTTCCAGATGAGGTGAGAATGTTAGGTCTGCCGGAGGTTCATCCTCGGGCGACAGTGGTGAGGGTGAAGAAGAATTATGGGCTGGAGATTGGCCATGGGCTGCGGTAAGCTCCATGCCTGTTGGAGGATCTCCTGTAGGAGGATCCTTGGTTAGGTTAGGCGCCGGCACTAGCTCGGGGCCAGGCGCAGAAGTCAAGTTCTGTGGTGGCTCTACGTCCAGGCTGGACGGAGCTTGGCACTGCTCAGTGCTGCCAAGTGGCACTGGCAGAGTGTGGAGGTCGACTGGACCTGTGACGGGTACCGGAGGTGCAATACCTCTCAGCGTGCACTTGGAAATGGGAGACAGAGGCTCCTGTCTCTTGTCGAAGGCTAGGCCTTGTGGAAAATGGACATTGTCCGCTGCTGGTAGTCGGCTAGGGCACCTAGGCCAATTCGTAGAGTGTCCTAGTACGTTGCAGGTTTTGCAACGGAACTGTGAATGATCAATCTCCCTCCTTGGTAACGGGGGAGACTGTTGGTGGACGTACTTCCTGGAGGAAGTAGAATTTCGATGATTCCTTGCTTTGGAGTGATTGGTCGTGGGGTTATGACCCCTAGGCTTTTTGGAATGGGAGGGAGACTTCATGTCTTGCCCTAGGAGGAGGTCGTAACCTCCTGGAATGTAGCTTGCAACTGCAAGAGTACATACTTTGGAGAAATTAGGTCTGGTGACCCTCAATTGTACGGTCGGAAGGATCAGCTTAATATGGTTGATACCTTCAATGGTGATTAAGTGACGTCTATCGACGTTCGCCCCTCGGGGGATTCGATCTTCCCGTATCAGGGAGAGTTGAGCGCCAGAGTCGTCGTAGGCTCTGACGTGGCTTGGCTGATAATGGCTTTGGAGGGGTGCGACGGTTATAGGGCCCTTAGCTGGGGGTCCTAAGGAGGAAGGAAGTGTAACTGCCATTGCGATGGCAGGAATATTAAAATTTGCGCACCCTCCGTAGTTGGCAGACATGTGACCCTTGCGGCCACAGTCTCGGCAGAACTTGTTCCAGAACCTCTTCCGTGGCACTGGACGGTAAGGCTGAGATGCCCCACAGGTTGCGAATCTGTGGAGTCACCAAGGCTGGCAGTGCGCTCTGGCACAAGTGAAGAGTCCTCTCTGGCAGTAATTTGAGGTAGGGAGGTTAAGGAAACCTCTTATGAATCACCCTTGGAAGCAAGTCCGGGGTCAACTGGTGGGCTTACCTCTTCCAAAGTGGATGAGGTAGGCGGTTAAATGGTAAGAGGCTGAGATGATGCGGAAGAAACGTCTGGCTCTGACACTGGGTCAGGGCCAGGTTCACAAATAAAAGGGATGTCTGGGACATCGGAGGCACTAGCCTCTGAATCTAAAATTGATGTTTGATTATGAGGCATGCTGCAGGGGTCCAGTGCATCTGGTAGTGGGAGCTACGTCCAGGGGAGATACGGCTTAAGTAAATCTCGGCCCAATATCACCTGATAAACATCATGAAATTGGTCAACTACGCCCAGGCGGCACAATGTGGTTTCCTTGGTCACCTGGTCCAGAAAGGGCATTTCTACATTCAGAAGGACCGAAGGAACAGAATAGAGGTTACCGTCAATCCATTCAAACTGAATTTCTTCGTTCGTCTGGATTTTGGCACCCCTAGGCAATGCCTTTCTGGAAATAAGGGAGACCTGGGCTTCAGTGTCGGCCATGACTTGTACCCACTGATAGGCCGTAGGAGACTGTTCATCAGGCAGGGCTACATGGTAGCCTTGGAGAAGTTCACCCTGGAAGCTCTCCTCCCAAGGTAGAGACCGACTTGGGCACTGGTCGGAATCCACAGCATGCCCACGCACACAACAAGTGGTGCAGAACCTCCGCAACCACCTCTTACCGGGAGTCCAGCTCATGGTCTGGGGCTTAGAAACTAGCCGAGAGATTTCGTCATCTAGGAGAGCTAGCTCATGCTTTCTCTCTTCTTCTCTTTCCTTTCTCTCTGCTTCTCCGGCTTTCCTCTCTGCTTCTCCGGCTTTCCTCTCTGCTTCTCTTTCTTCCTTTTCTTGCAGGCGCGCAGCAGCCTGCTGCACCTTTATCCACTGGTCAAGTGCTGGTCCAGTGTAACCGGCCTCCTTCCCCAGAGTTATGAGGGCTCCGAGCTTCTCTAGCTCTCTGGCAAAGAAGTCGCGGGAAGCAGGGGAAGACATTTCCCTTAGGCTGCAGTAGAGGCTCGGAGGAAAATGAAAATAATGGCCAGGAAGGGTACTGAATGGAATGGGAGTGCCCACTGTGGAAAGTAGCACTCACTTGGAAATGGGTTCTGCAATGTGGTAATGAAAAGTCTGAAAAGACTGGGTGCTCGGTGGCACTTTGTGAATGGCACCTTCTGATGAGGTGAAAAAATCGAATGAAGTGTGCGGCGTACGTCACACTTACGGGCGTTCCCAACTTGGGAGACGTTGGAATGGGCTACCTGTAGGTCCAATACAGGTGCACGGCACTTATGAGGAGGCGTTCCTTGGTTCAGTGATCCAAAATGGTGGATACTCTAATGAATGAGCGTTCCGTAGGACGGACACGCCGGTATAGGGCTACCTGTACGTCTGTACAGATGCGATGGCACTTCAGGAGGCGTTCCTTTTGGACAGCACTAGTAGTGCTGGTATTGCGGCACTTCGGGAGGCGTTCCTTTTGGACAGCACTAGTAGTGCTGGTATTGCGGCACTTCGGGAGGCGTTCCCTTGATTGGTCCGAAGGATCACTGATCCTCGTACACGGACATTAATGAATTGGGTGTTCCGTAAGGACGGACACGCAGGTTTGTCAGCACTTAGGGCTGGTATTGCGGCACTTCGGGAGGCGTTCCCTTGATGAGTGTTCCGAAGGATCACTGACTCTTGTACACGAACACACTAATCAATTGGGCGTTCCGTAAGGACGGACACGCAGGTTTAATGGCTACCTGTATGGCCTGTACAGGTGCAATGGCACTTATGGAGGCGTTCCTTGGAGCACTGGTATCGTGCTGGTGTGTCCCGGACACTACATGCAGTATACTTAAATATACTGAAGTGAAATGGCACTGCTCATGGCAGAGTGTAATGGTGGAGGGGAGAAAGTAAAAGGTGGGAGTACTTCAGCAGCCAGTCGATGGACAGTGTCAAGAATTAGTGGCACTGTAAAATGGTAAGACCTGACGTGCACTGGTGGTGGCCAGTCCTAAACTGGTAACGACTTCCCTGTCTGGAAGTAATGAATTTGCGTGGCACACTGTGCGAATTGTGCTTGCGGTATACGCAAGTCTTTTGTGATAAAAGAAAATGAAAAGACCACTCGGGCAACGACAGGTAATGGAAATTTTAGAAATGCTCAGTCCCTCGCTGAAGTACTCGATAAATGAAATAAATAAATGCTTGCAAACTGCAATGGACACAGGCGCGTACGTATCCCGCTGTGTAAATGAAAGACACAAGAGACTAAAATAATGTTAATTCTGCATGCTATAATTAATGGTAAGATGTAGTACTCTTGGCTTCGTGAATACTGGGTTCTGGTTTTCTCTCTCTCTCTCTCTCTCTCTCTCTCTCTCTCTCTCTCTCGGAGAGGGTGAAAAATGATATATGAATGAACTCCCTTATATTTGAATTGAACTACTAATGTTAGTTTAATATGACTCAACTTGCGTTAAATTATCTACTTACGTTCACGTTTTTAATGAAAGAATTGCTTTTGATAACGTTTTATGAAAATGATAACGCGCTCGTGGTGAACGATTTTTACGTTACTAGTAGCGGCTTGCGCTTATGAAATGATTTGCGTTTCAATATGAATTTTACAAAGACGCGTTTTACGTTAACAATTCTTGTAAGTGACTCTACTTTTAATATTTACGTTAACTTTACGTAAGGACAAGTGAAAAATGACGGTAAGGATTTTAAGATGAAAATGTTAGCAAACAATTGTAAAAAGAAAAGGTTACGTTAAGTGCGAAGTGAAATGAAACTTTCGCTCAGCGAACCAGTGAGCGATGCGAGGTGAAACACGTGAGCAAGTTGGGTAGTGCGGATAGCAGAGATGGCGAATCAGCTGATTCTTTGTAAATGTGAGGCGATTTACAACACGAACGTTTAGTTTCTTATTCAAGGCGAATTACGTTAATTTCTCTGGCAGAACGATAGATACTAGTACCGAGATTAATATTATTTACGTTAAAACTTCGAGACTTACATTACTTTACTTAAATTGTTTAGATAATGCTGAAAGAGATAACAAACATGGCTGCCGCTGTGAGTGAAAACGAAGGCTGGTTGAGACCGCGCAGGCGCGAGAGTGCGCGAAGCTGAATTAAGCTGAGAGGTAAGCGGTTACCAACACTTGGAATGAAAACTAAGTTAGAAATGAATACCCTAACATATCACAGACAAAAGAATTGTACACGTCTTTTGCCGTAACTATTAGTAAACCTAACTAGCTAGGCTTTCTAATACAGCAATAAACCCTGGCAAAGCACTTCCTAGTTTGATCTGGTCCTTTCTGGCATCTATCTGCACACGTGTTAGTGTGAGCTCCTACGACAACAATGCGATTTACAAAATAACAGAATTCACTCGGCACTCTGGCCGTTACAATAATAAGATTTCTACCTTCACATTTGTTTAAAACACTTCTATAATAAAAATACTTAAACGTACCTTAAGCTAACATTGGTTATAGAATAATCATATTAATGAATGGAATACCTTACCGTGAGTCAGTGTCTTTTCTCCCGCTGCAAGTGTGCTTGATTTACTTTTTGTAAAATAATTTACAGTTTACGTTTTACAACGGATAACGCGATTTACAAGCTTTTTTTAAGCAAGCCCAGATTCGATACTGGCAAGATTCGCCACTTTTACGTATTTAGCGGCCTTGAGAGAGGCTAGATACGTAAACGGAAATAATTGAGGGATTTCAAGAGGAAATTGCTTTAACTTACCATAAACTGATAGTTATTGATAATTTCTTTAGAGGGAAGGTCGCCAGAAAACTCAGCTCGTTACTTTACAGCTATTTATTTACAAAAAAAAGGCCCTTGCTGGCCTGGAGAAAAGGTAAATGCTGGCTCCAACTGGAGTAATTCAAGCTGGTTTCATAAACTTGTGTAATGCACACTTGCGGGCAGAGAGACGGCACGTGACTCATGGAATCTGGAAAAGAATCCCAGATTAAACAAGATAAAAGGAAAAATGACTTCTTGCTTTGATTAATTAATTCTCTAATACTGGGGAGAAGGAACTTTTAATGTTTCACTGAAGTATGCAATGACTTCATTGGTCTGGGACGATCACACAAGGGGAAGCATGCGGCCATGAGGCAGTGAGAGGGAACAAAAGGATGAATTCCTTTTGGGGCTGGAAATTGAATTGGGAGAATGAGGATCAAATGATAATAGGATGGGAGAGACTGGCAATATGCTGTTCCACAAGACGTACCTGGATGCAATGTTCAGTGTGGACCTTTGTAGAAAATGTGGCGCCCGGCTTTGTCCAGGTCTGGGGTTCGTGCGCGCCAGTACGCCGTGGATAGGCCTAAATGGAAAGCAGATGGTCGGACATCCGTCCGACGGTCACGTCTGGAGACGACTGAGGAAGAGTCCAGGCTGTTTGCTTGGGTGTTAGAAGTCAGCTTAACCTCCCACGAGCAAGGCAAATCCTGGAAACAAGACATACAGCCAGCAGAGGGGTCACAGGAAAGAGAGCTTAAGATATAGGTCTAAGAAGTACCAATCTGCCTACATCCTTCCCTTTTGAGATACGTCCCTAAAGCTGACAAAATACTATATTCCCCCAACTGGGGAACTCCCTATCTCTAGCTGGCGGGTTTTGGGTTTCCCGCGTTTACTAAAAATCAGCTGATATTCTAAAGAAATGGCTGCCGTTTTCCAAATCAAATTAATTAATTGATATCTGGGTAGACGAACGATCTATAAACGTCACAATATATATAATATATGTACTGCACGTACACTGACAGTTCTAATCCTTACGTCGGGGATGAACAACGGAAGACGGGTCGAACTAGGAGTCCATAGCGAGCACCCAAACTGCTACTAAAGGGATGGACACGATCGCCAGGACAAAAGGGGTATAAGGCTCCTCGAAGGAAATAACAGCTATACTGTCTTACCTGGCGATTGCCTCCCTACGTTTCTCCTCACGAGCCAGCGCTCACACACATACCCGAAGAAATGCAGAAGGACGAAGGCAGAAGTGGCAGGTGAATCCGTAATCAGTACCGGGATCCAGCGATGGTACCAATTTCCCGTGGGCCCCTCCGACGGGAATAAGGGGTAATACGAGAAGTCGCAAATAGCATACGCTTCTGCGGAACCCCATAAAGCAGACACTATGGTCGCAAGTGAACGAAGAGCCGTGATCTACAGCACCAGAGTCGCAGGTGACTAAGGCACCTACGAACGGTCGTGAAGAAAGATTCCAACAGTGCCATTTCCAAAATACACTGCCAAAAGGTCATCTTCCAATAATCCAAAAAAGCTGCTCAAAGGGATGGTCTGACAAGGAGCGTTCCAAAGCCCGAATTTCGGCGGGCAGACCATCAACGTTCACAGTACAGCTACAAACCATCCACCGTAACACAAAAACAAATCAAATCACAAAACAATCGTTAGAACGATAGTTCACAGAAATAAACAAGGGAGGAGGAGGCGCTCAATAACACAAAAACTCTTACATTAACTAACAAGAATTTGGCTGCTTAAGCAAAAAAAAACTTAAAGGAAACAAGGCTGATTTAAACTTGATAAATAAAACCAAAAACTAACGTTGAATAAGTCTACTCAATTCTAATGTAATTTATTTCAAGTATAGCACCTTTGAAAGGAAATGTTATTTATTGTTAAGTAAATAATCTGGCACCTGCATATGGCAATATTTCCATAATGAACAATGGATTAAGAAACTACGCCAATTCTTCGTTGGCCGTCTGTACACTCGATCATAGACAATCTCAACTTCGAGTGGCTAATTTAACATCTTGATAAGATGTTAAATTCGGTTTTCCAGTCCACCAATTTCCATGGGTACTGTCGTAAATGCTAAATGAATGATTTCCATCATTACAGTAGTATCTGGATAAAAGGGACAGCCTGAACAGTAATACCTGGTTAAATTGAGCTAGAACGTAGTCACCACAATAATACCTCGATAAAAGGGGCAGTCACTACAGTAATACCTAGATAAAAGGAACGGTCACCAAAGTAATACCTATAGCTACAAAAGGGACAGACATCACAGTAATACTTAGATAAAAGGGACAGTCACCACAGCAGTCCCTGAACAAAAGGGACAGACAGCGGAGTAATACATGTATAAAGGGGACAGTCATAACAATAATACCTGGATAAAAGGGCCATATAGAACAGTAATACCTGGATAACTGAACAAAGCGGGATGGAGTGGCACACAGCAGCATTAATTAGCCTTTATCAGAACAGGAAACTTTCGGGTTTTGCCAATTCGCTATTATAAAAATAAAGTATATGGATGTCTCTAGTGATATGAGTCGACCCTATTTACCTCCAAAATTATCCAGGAAGACAAATTTTATCTGCCTTATATACTCGTATTCTACAAATTGAAGAACAAGTTATTATCATTGCCTATTATGCCTTGCAGGATTCGTTTGGCAGCCCATATCTTGGCAAAACGGGGAATTCTTATATCAGAATTCACCAGTCGATCCATTTTTTAGTACAACGTGAAAAGTAACTCTAGCACATAAATATTATGCTTTAAAGATGTATATGTCATAAATCATAAAAGCAAAAGGAAAGTTTTACTTTGCTGTATGATAGTCCAGATAACTGGAATAGATATATTTTAGTGCAATAGTTAATCAGAATATGTTAAATTTCTATTAAGCTTATCTATTACGTTTTCTATCATTTTTACGTGGGACTTGTTAAATGAGTATTGGGAGAAATCTGAGTTCAAATAAATAAGTTGACTTTATTGTTTGTTGAGGAGTTGATGTGTTCTGACATTTAATGCTTTAATTTTCTCGTACAAATGGGTTCCAAATGAAATGAATCAGTCCATACATGAGGTTTTATAGGTATAATGTTGCTGCCCTGATGAGGAAAATGTTTTTTGCAGTGTTAGTCAATACAATATCGTTAAGATAGATTGTCTAATGTTCTGCAGTTTGTTACCTTAGAATTAAGGACTGACAAAACGTAATGCTCATAACAACTTCAAGAAGAATACAAAGATTTTTATGTTATTGTGAAGTCTTGACAAATAATGTAGACTGCTGAATGGTTTGTTGAATACCAATTATGTTAAATTTACACTGAAAATGAGCGCGTCACGTCTGTTAACAATGTGGTCATGCTTTTTTTTTTTTTTTTTTTTTTTTAGGAAGTTATTTACATCTGCGCCTTCATAATAACTTAACAAAATCATGATAAAAGTGAATATTGTTAGGAATGACATTTGTATAAAAAGAAAAGAAAAAAAAAAGACTACATAAATTTGAAAAAACTGGTTATGAGGGGGTTTCCATTGCCATAACGGACAGCTTTTCATAGATTTTTAAAGAAAAAATTATTATAGTAACTCATTCATAAATTCACAATTAAATTAATAAAAAAAATTGAATGACTGATTGGTAACTCCAAACCGGTTAATTCATTTTTAGGATATTCTGATATCAACTCAATAAGTAAATTAGAGAACATACATAAAAAGAATTATTAATAGGAACTCGAGATTGATCGTGAATCTGAATAGGTTTAATTTTCCTACAGGGAATGAATGAAATGGGTAGCTACCTGATGTAGTTCCCAACTGGCAGTTTCAATGGAAATATTGAATTTATAGAGACAGAAGAACATAGAGTTCATTAGAGGTTTCAAAGGATTATTTTCTTGAGCCAATTATAGGTCCCAAAGGATTATTTTATTGAGCCAATTACAGGTCCCAAAGGATTATTTTCTTGAACGTTTCGACAAATTTTTCCTCCGTAAAACTTAAAACCAAAACAGACTGGTAGATGGAGACGTCTGCTTATAGGCATACGGACTAATGGATCGAGGCAAAGAACAATAGACGAGGAGATGCAAGCAGAGCATCATCGATTATTTGAAAGAACTAAAGAAATTTGATGATGAGGATGATAGAGCCATGGTATAAACAAGTAGTACTGTGCGCCTGTCTATTTTGGTTTAAATGGTTTCAAGTTTTGGATCGCCTGCAGCTTCTCGGCTATTTTCTCCTTACTGCTGCCTCACTCTACCCTCGAATTTTATCTTGCTGTTTGATTCCACGGTAGGGGAAATAGTTTCCCCTACCGTGTCTCACTCCATGACTGTGATTTTCGTTTCTACGGCGTCTCAATATACACTAGTGATGTCTCCTAATTATCTTCTTAATTCTTTTACCTGATTTTCAGTTTTTCTGTTATTCATTTCTATATTTACTGTTTCTTTTCAGCTATGTTCTCCAGATTCCCTACCTCGCTCCATCAGCTTCAAGGTCTATAGATAATCTACAGTATAGACCTTGATCAGCTTGATATGTATATGTTATCCGAATTTCTTTTTCTTTCTTTTTTCTTAGTTGCTTCCATCTACTCTCTTTATCATTAAGTTGTCTTTTCCCTCAGTTGTGCATTCATCTTCCCTTTCTTTTCAGTCATTTTGTCTTGAATTCCGTTTCTCCTACTTATTTTTTTTTTTAATCCTCGTACAAAAAATCCGCACTATTCCAGATAAGCAGCCAAATATTGAAACTATCGGATGCAATCAAGAATTTTTTTATAAATTTCACTCATGATTCGGTTTTATGTTTGAGTTTTGTGATCGATAATAAAAAATAATGACATGCACGCACACAGATAATACAGGTTGGTAGAAAGATAAGGGTTCGCCTGTTACAACGATGGTCTGGTTTATTTCCGCGATATCCTCTTTTTATAAACTTAAAAATTTACAAAACAATTCAACGAGGGTCTTTTTGGGCAATTATATTATTAATACATAAAGTTGGTTATTAAAATCAATGAAAATTTTCGAACGACGACATAGTACTCATTTTTTGATTAATATTTTTGGGAAAAGTCGATTTCTAGTGAAATAGCTACCGGCAAGGCTGTTGTCATGGCAAGCCATTCCGAAAGCTTTAGGTCGAAATATCAATTCTAAGTATTTTTTTTTTGCAATATTTTGCAAAATAAATATTGTTACCACAATCCCCATACTTTCCTGTACTTATCTTGTATACTGGCTGTTTAAATACACACACACACACACACACACACACACACACACATA